>NC_136273.1:72387500-72495000 GCF_964187855.1 Myxine glutinosa
TTGCGTCTTCTGGGTCATTTAGGTCCTCTGGGTCTTGAGGGACTTTTTGGGACTTCGGAGTCTTTTTTTTGTCTTGTGTCTTCAAGGTCTCTTGTGTCTTTTGCGTCTTCTGGTTCCTCAGGGTATTTTGGGTCATTTGAGTCTTTTGGTTCTCTGGATCTTTTTTGGAGTCCTCGGGTATTTTCGGTCCTCTGGGTCTTTGTGGTATTGAAGGGTCTTTGGGGTATTTTGGGTCCTAAGGGTAGTTTGTGTCTTTGGGGTCCACTGGGTCCTCAGGGTCTTTTGGGTATTTTGGGTCTTCTGGGTGTTTTCGGTCTTTGGTGTATTTTGGGAGTTTGGGGTCTTTTCGGTATTCTGGTCTTTTTGATATTTTCGGTTTTTGGGTTTTTTGAGGACTTTGGGGGTCTTTAAGGATCTTTGGGATGTATTGGGTATTCAGCGTCTTCGGGGTCTTTAAGGGTCTTTATGGGTCTTGGGGAGTTTTGGGTGTTCAGGATATTTTGGGTTTTTGTGATCTTTTGGGTATTTTGGGTAATTTGGCTCTTTAACTGTCTTCAGAGTTTTTGGATCTTTGGGTATTTAAGGGTCTTTGGGATATTTGGGTCTTTGGGGTCTTTTGGGTCTTTTCAATCCTTTCAGTCACTGGGGTATTTTGGGTCTTTGAGTTCTTTTTGGTCTTTTGGGTCTCTGGTGTATTTTTGGTCTTTTTGGTATTCTGGGTATTTTTGATGTTTTTGGATCTTCAGGATATTTTGGGTCTTCTGGGTCTTCGGGGTCTTTAAAGTCTTCAGGGTATATAAGGGTCTTTGGAATATTTGGGGTCTTTAAGAGTCTTGGGACCTTTGCACTCTTTTGGGTATTTGTGGTCTTCATGAGTCTATGGGGAATTTTGGGTCTTCAGCATCTTTTGGGTTTTTGTGGTATTTTGGGTCTTTAGGGTCATTTGGGTGTTCAAGGTAATTACGGGTCTTCAGGGTCTTCTGGGTCTTTAAGGGTCTTTGGGAAATTTTGGGTCTTCAGGATATTTTTGGTTTTTGTGTTTTTTGGGGTCTTGAGGGTCTTTTAGGTATTCGGGTTATTTTCGGTATTTTGGGGCTTTGGTGTATTTTGGGTCTTTTTGATGACTTTTGGATCTTCCTGAGTCTTGGGGTCTTTTGGATCTTAGGGATATTTTGGGTCTTCTGGGTCTTTAGGATCTTCAGGGTCTTTTTAGTCTATCAGGATATTTTGTGTCTTCAGGGTATTTAATGGTCTTTTGGGTCTTCAAGGTCTTTTGGGGTTTTAATGGTCTCAGAGTCTTTTAGGTAGTTTGGGTCTTTGGGGTCTATTCAGTCATCAGGGTATTTAAGGGTCTTTTGGGTCTTTTCAGTCTTTTGGGTCTTTAGGATATTTTGAGTCTTCAGGGTCTTCAAGGGTCTTCTGGGTCTTTTCAGTATCAGGGTCTTTTGGGTCTTCCAGGCATTTGGTGTCATTAAAGGTCTTGGAGTCTTTTCAGTCTTTTGGGTCTTCGGGGTCTTCATGGCATTTGGGGTCATTTGGGTCTTTGGGGTATGTTGGGTCCATTAGGTCTTCAGGGTGTTTTTGGTATTTTGGGTCTTCAGAGTCCTTGGGGTCTTCTGGGTTCTTGGGGTATTTTGGGTCCTCTGAGTCTTTTCGGTCTTTCAACCGGTGGACACAGTCGTGTTCAAGGTTTGCCCATTAAAACCCGACTCAAATCTCTCCTAAAGCGCTACTCAAAGCCTATAAAACCTACTCTTATGAAGGGAGACAGACATCACACAAATATACAAACACACATTGTGTTTTATATGGTATATATATATATATATATATATATGGTATATATATATATATATATATGGTATATATATATATATATATATATATATGGTATATATATATATATATATATGGTATATATATATATATATATATGGTATATATATATATATATATATGGTATATATATATATATATATATGGTATATATATATATATATATATGGTATATATATATATATATGGTATATATATATATATATATATATATGGTATATATATATATATATATATGGTATATATATATATATATATATGGTATATATATATATATATATATGGTATATATATATATATATATGGTATATATATATATATATATGGTATATATATATATATATATATGGTATATATATATATATATATATATATATGGTATATATATATATATATATATATATATATATATATATATATATATATATATATATACATATATATATATACATATATATATATATATATATATATATATATATATATATATATATATATGTGTGTGTGTGTGTGTGTGTGTGTGTGTGTGTGTGTGTGTGTGTGTGTGTGTGTGTGTGTGTGTATAAGTTTGACCTCGAGTTGACCTTTGACCTCAAAAATTTCAAAAGTCAAAAGTTTGAGTTGGTTTCCAATTTAGTTACTCAATATGCAAATGCTCGTCAATTTTCAAGTCAATCGAATGAAAAAGTACAATTTTAGAAATTTGACCTTTGACCTCAAAATCAAAAGGCTTCTTCCTCATGACCAAGTCGAACGTCTGGTGAAGTTTCATGAAGATGACTTCGAAATTGTGACTTGTAGGCGAGTGACAGACAAACAGACAAACAGAATAACAAACTCAACTGACCAATATACTTGAAAAATCTTCGATTTTGCAAGTAACAAACAGAC
Source organism: Myxine glutinosa (assembly GCF_964187855.1). Classification (NCBI taxonomy): domain Eukaryota; kingdom Metazoa; phylum Chordata; class Myxini; order Myxiniformes; family Myxinidae; genus Myxine; species Myxine glutinosa. The sequence continues at coordinate 72,390,228 of NC_136273.1, forward strand.
AGGGGTGAAAACATAACCTCCATCCACCTTTGGTGGCAAAGGTAAAAAGCATCTCTGACAGAAGAGCAAAGCTCTGGCACCACAGAGCATCCCCAGCTAAAAGAGAGCGTCCAGCTCCGAGGAACTTCCAAGGAATACCGAGCCATGTTGTTGCTGCAGTGACAGGGTCCTCCAGAGCTCCTGCCCCAGCTTCATTATCAATGTTATTTCTGATGCCCTGAAAAATCCTGCCTATCTGTTTGCTGATGATTCACCCTGTGCTGTATGATTTCTCATACTCCAGACAGACAGGCAGCAGCCTCTTCCCTCTTTGCAGACCTTGATAGAATCAGAAGCTGTTCCAACGCTTGGAATGTCTTTCAACCTCGACAAATCCCACACACTTATCCTGTCTCTCTGTCCTGTCCTGTCTGACAATCCCTCACGTCTACTTCATAAACAAACCACTTGCAGAGGTTCGGTCACTCAAACCTTTGGGGCCCAACTATGATCTTTCTTGGGCAGACCATATTTCCAAGATGACCTGCAGAGCCAGCTGCCGACTAAGCAGCCTTCATCGTGCAAGGTATTTCCTTGGCCAATCAACTTTTGACAACAAACAATGCCTTCATTCATGGCTTGATGGAGTATTGCTCTCCCCTTTGGGCTAGCGCCCCTGCCTCACACCTTTCCCTTATTGATGTCATGGAAAAAAGGCCTCAAAATCGTTGGATTCCTTAACGAAAATGCTTAGTGTCTAGGCCCATAACTCCCATCACAAACAAGGTTCGTGGCTTCCCTATATTCGACCGCCACCTTTCTGTTCTTGCACCCTCTGTGCTTTACGCGTTTTGTCTCCCCCACCCCCAAGTTTCTGTACAATGGAAGCGGTCAACCATAAACCCTCTTCTGGTGAAACTCTCAAAATCCAGAATCACGGCTCACATCTAGTCATTCATTCCTCTTTTTCCCCACCTGTGGACCCAACTTACACATTGCCTTCCATCTGATTCTTCTCTCCAGGTCTTCAAGACAGCTGTTCACTACCATCTCAGGTCTTCCCACATCCATAGTCATGATCTCTTCTACCCAAATTACCTCCTCCCTCCCCTCTCACCCACCTCTTTTCCCTTGTTCGTACCTTTTCTGTTTCATCCCCACCTTCTACTTCCTCTCCTTCCTGTGTTTCATTCACCTTGTGTGCAGCTTATTCACCCCCACATGCTCTTGGTGTTTCCCTCTTTCCATTCTGCTCTTGCTCTTCCATGATCCTCGGTAATGTGTGCAAAGGAACACCAACAAGAATAATTTGCACTGGATAAGGCTGCTTGGACGTGATCCTTTCCATCGGCAATTGTCCTCGTTAGTGGATTCACTGGAGTGTGGATGTTTAAAATGTGATTTTTGGGAACTGTCCCACTTGTACCATCATTTGCTTCCAAATATGTGTACTCCACTATACTCGTTTTTAATCCTATCCTGGCACTGCCTACTTTTTCACCAAAATACCTTCTTTCCAGCTCCTCTGCAATTTAAAGGACATTTGTCATTTCTTTAGGATGACTTCACCTCAGCCTGCATACCCTCATTGTCCCAAATTGCTAGCACTTAGATCTCGTCATCCTGCCAGACTGCTACCCCAGACACGTACGCCATGTTTACCCTCGACGAAGCATTGGAGGTACAAAGCACATGATGAGATGTGACAGGAATAACCTGAAAGCTCCATCCAGCTCGGTATCCATAGCACATATTCATAGCTGTCAGCCCAAACCTGCTTGAAGGAGCGAGAATATTTCGAGAACAGGAGCGAGAGCAGTGGGGGTAGGACCTAGAACTGTGCAGTCCCTCCAAGCTGCCTAGCCTGGGTTTGAATCCCAACCCAGGTATAAATTGCCACCCTGGCGTTTAGACAGGCAGGGCGAGGTATCAATGTGTTCGCCGTCCACCGGATGGCTGCTACAGACCGGTCTACATTAAAGGTCCCACGGTATAGTTTGTGACGAGTAGGAAAGTTATCGCAGACTCCGTGAGAAAATTCCAAATTCCTGCATAAAGTGCAGGGAGCAAGTCGTCTGTTCTTCTTGGATATCCGTCGAAACACCAAGTTACACCGCTTGTTTAATGTCAGAGTGAGGCTATTGTCTGGTTCAGCAGATTCAGGGGCTCAACAAACAACCTTGAAAATGATAGCGTTTTTCATTGGTTGGAAACTCAGCTGTTTTGACTAGGGACCCGTCTAATGACTTTGTTAAAAAGAAATATCGTTTCTAAAAAATATTTAAAACGTCAGATTTCAGTAGTTGGGCGTGAGAGCGTGACCAGGGTTGAAAATCACGAGTATCATGCCAAATGCATGCAAGTTGACAGATAAGCACGAGTTGGGGTTAGTGTTAGGATTGTTAGGGTTAGGTTTAGGGTTAGTGGGGGTAGGATTAGTGTGAGTTGTTAGGGTTTGGGTTTAGGATTGTTAGGGTTAGGTTTAAGGTTAGTGGGAATAGGATTCGTGTGGCATTGTCCCAATAAAGGCAGATTTTAGGGTTACCAAGGAAGGAAATGAATCCATGATTTGGTGCAGCACAGCGTTTTTTTCCTGAGGTTAACATCGGTGATGCACAGGTTGTAACCATTCATTTCAGAGAACAGACTATAAAACAGAAGCGGACGCTAATGCATGGATAGATATCCTTCCGCCCGCGTCAGAGGTCAACCCAATTGTTATGCTTGATCTCAATTAAAGGTCTCCGAAAGCGCTGAATAGAAAAATTTGAGACATGACTCACTGTAAAGAACTCTCCATGGGGAATAAAATATGGTAATTATGATGTGATGGGTGCCTCCATTATGACATCATAATTCGACAAGTACAAAACTTCATCCGATCAATATGAAATTTATTGAGCGTCATGTGGACATAAATAGGCGGAGGGAAAAAAAATGATGACGCTATCGGTCACGTGATTCGGCCGCCATCTTGGAAAAGCCAAAAATATTTGCACCTGTATATCTCAGAAAGCACTGCATAGAAAAAAAATGAGACATGGCTCATTGTAAAGAACGCTCCATGTGGAATCTATATTATAAAACAGGAGTGTCAGTCTGTCTGTCCGTCCCTAAACTACTTCCTTAGTTTTGGGGCTGGCCCCACCAAACCTCCTGTGCCACGTTTTGGGGTCCCAGCGGGTGTTGTATGGTAGGTAGGAAGGTTTAATGTTGTGTTGTATGCTGTACGCTCTACACAGAGCTTGCTACATAAATGCCTCAATAAAATTATGATTTTGAAATTAACTCGATACGAACCTGCCGCGAATCCGAAGTGGACAGATGACGGCAATGAGCTGCTTTGATAATATCCCAATACAACCGTCATTTAAAACAGTATTTTGTGAAAGTATCAATTTACGATTGGAATGGCGTTTGGAATTGAGTGAATACAATTACGATTTTGAATTCGTAATTGTATTCACCCAACCTTACGGAACTACATCACACCCAGATTTAAATATTTGTTTATGTCACAAATGTTGGTAAAAGTTTATTATATATATTAATGCTATTTAATTTGTGATTGGAGTTATGCTGTTTGGAATGAAAATAGAGATATTGAGTTCAAGTGAATGACAAAATGCCGTAACGGTTTCGATGTTCTAAGCGTGACATTTGCGGATTCGCCATATGCAGATTCACCATTGACTGGGTATGAAACCATTCAAACGGGTACGTTTTTCATGGAAGTCCTTCACGAACCTGTTGTCCATGCTTGATGTTCGACTACAGGTGGCACAGAAATGTGGAATTATTGGTTCCATAGTTTCCCATTCGTCGTTTTTTTACCTAAGTCTTTCACGAACCTGCTGTCCATGTCTGACGTGCGACTGAAGGTCCTACAGGAATGTGGAATTTATTGGTTTCATGCTTTGGCATTCACCATTTCTGCATTGTCTGTTTGCTTATGGCCTCCACCCATGCACAGCAAGTGTACCTCGCTCGTAAAATGTGTTAATGATGATGTCATAGGTGCCTCCATTATGACGTCATAATTCGACAAGCACAAAACTTCATCCGATCAACATGAAATTTCTTGAGCATCTAGGGATAAATTGGTGGAAGGAAAAAATGACGTCATCGGTCACGTGGTTCGGCCGCCATATTAATTTTAACACAAAAGCCTTGAAAACCACTGAAAACACGTCCTGGTGAGGGTCTGAAATCTCCGATTGCTCTTTTTAGTTCATCATGCACCATACTCTACATCTACACAGAGCGTGAGCTCGGCCGAAGACGTCTCTTGGCTAAGGTTAGAATCCCAGATGGATCGCCATTCCAACACATGAATTCAGGCAATTATATATATTTGGCCAGGGTGCCGGCGATAGCTAGCCGACTCTTCTCACAAGTTGTTGCGGTAATAACTAGAACAGCAGTCGTCCTCGGCCCACATTATTTATTCATTATCTTACTATAATTCACCAAATATCCGTCCGTCTATCTGTCTGTCTGTCTGTCTGTTCGAAGGTACCGTAAAAACTGCTGAACCGATCGCAACGATACTTTGGGTGGATAATCCTGGGTTTTCCAGGAGTAAAATAGGCTATTTAGTTTTCCCAATTTCAGCTTTAGTCTCCAGCATTCTCAGGTTTGGACTCCCGCATAACATTTGCGTTCGCATAACGTTCATTGTGACAATAACGTTCATTGTGATGATGTTGTTTTCCCAGGTGCCACACAAACGGCTGCACTGATCGCTGCACAGCTGCACCGATCAGACTCGGTGACCTCGGACAAAGACCTTTTGTAAGGGCACGGGTTGAATCCCTGCTTGAGAGAATTCCATCCCCCTCGCCGCCATCACGGCCGTCTCTCCAACTCACAATCCCACGAGATATGCGGAAAGGACGACCCAAAACCAATATAAACATCATTAAACATCATTCGTATATAAACATCATTAAAAGTAAATAATGACCTCGGCCAAAGTTCAAACGCCGTTTAATCTCTACATGAGAGAATTCCACACAGCTATTTGGACGGTGTACGCTAACAGATCGCTGTCTCCATCGATCTTGGCAAGGCCGTAACAGCTATCGGCTCAAAATCCTTTTATCTGTTGATTTGGTACAGTTACACGTATCGGGAATTTGGTACACGTATCGGGAGTACGTGTTTCGGAGATTTGCGTGTGATACGACATAGCGATTGTGAACACGATTCACGATCACGATCATCACAATCATAGTGTATCGATCACGATTTGAAACACGATGGAATAATATTTACCGATATGAACAGTGATGTGGCTTTTATTGAAATTCTAAAGATACTGTTTAGATTTTGATGATTTGCGTGTGATATGATTCAACGGATGTTTATATGGATCGTTTAAAAATAAAAATAAAACCTTCAATTTCTGATATTTTGCCTTTTCATTTGTGTTTCCCAATTGAAGCCCCGCCCATAGGGCGGGTACCGTTGCTAGTTAAATTAATTAACAGGATTATAACTAATTAGTTGACATATGTGGGCAAATTACATGCCCAGAACAGGAATCATTTCATTTATTTAATTATGTTTCTACGCCCCCAGTGGTGTTTGTAATAGCGGACATGGATTTGTCCCCCTATTGGAGGAAGACCCTCTCGTGAGCAGGCCGTTGGTGCTCCTATGGTTGGCAGTGAGTGCCCCGGAAGCAGTGAAGGAAAGAGAGTGGCAATTATATGTGTGGGAAAATTGCATGAATGGTCAGGGTCACTCAGATAGCTCAGATGGCAGAGCGCTGGTATGGTTTACCAGAGGACCTGGGTTCGATTCCTGGTCTGGGTGTGTAATTTTCCCACATATATCAATTAAATTTACTAATTTAGTGCAAAATCCGGAGTAACCAGAGCAAGGAGTTTGGTGTTTCATCTTGCAGTTTTACCAAAGTGCTGCCAATCTGTTCCGTACAACCAGAATACACCCTCAGACAAAAGTAAAGCTGTCACACAAAAAAGCATCACACACTGTTCAAGCATGGTCACAGCACGTCTGAGTGGCTGGCTCCTCTTGAAACCAAAGTATGGCTGCAGTGTCACCCCTAACAATGTTTCAGCTTGTAAAAGGAGCCGGACAGGAGCTGTCAGGTCTCGTAACATGATCCGTACGTAAACTAGAACAATGCGACTGTCGCCAATATGCTTCCACATAGTCCCACAACAGGTAGATGCCATCACTCTGCATATGTATCGGTAGTGGATCACATTTGTGAAGTTTCATATTGATTGGATAAGGTTCGTTTTTCTATCCAAGATGGCTGCCAAACCACGTGACGTATGACATCATCATTTTCAAACTATACGCAACAGTGCTGTTAGATATTTGTAAAATTTCGCATCGATAGGGTTAACGGTTTCAGAGATTTAATTATTTAATATTTTCCTTAAATCCAAAATGGCTGCCAAACCATGTGACCTATGATGTCATAAATTTAATATTTCAATACAAATGGGTCATAGATCATGTGCATGTAATTTCAGATTTTTATGATGAGGAATTTGATTTTTTAAAAATTTCCTGCTACACCACTTTTTTTTCTTTCTTTTTTTTGTATACAGAATCGAGGCTCGTGAAAGAGCTCTTCACCTATGATGTCATCATTATCATCCTTTTGTTCCCCATTGGGAGTACTTGACAATGTACCAAGTTTAAAATTTTTCCATTCGGCGGTTTCTGAGAAATAATTTTTTAATTATTTGCTTTTAATCCAAGATGGCTGCCATACCACATGACCCATGACGTCACAATTATCATAAAAACATTCTGCATGGGTGTCACTCCTACCCTGAAAGTTTCGTCTCAATCGGACATATGGTTGCTGAGAAAAAAGAGGTTCAGCCCGTACGGACGGACGGAGGGAGGGACGGACGGACGGACAACCCGAAAACATAAAGCTTCTCAGAACAGCGGCTGCAGCGTATAACACCATTGTTCTCAGCTTTTGATGTTCTCCACCACTCTGCATGCCTCGTTCCATGTCTGTCTTTCCCTTTCTATCCTCAAATTAAACAGTGAAGAGCTTCCTGATGACTGACACTCAGGTCCCCTTGCTGTGCAGGTTCACACATGCACTAGGTAGGGTAAGACCTCAAAATCAGGTCAAGTATATCAAATGTCCAGGTAAAATTATTTTTTCCAAGCCGGACAGAATACGACTCGATCTGCGTCCCACAGTGTTCATGCTCAGATCACCAGTTGCGAAATCACACAAACAGATTCTTAGACTTGTATCCACAGGACAACACAGCAGACTACTTTGAAGTGAATGAACAATCGGAAAATCAAGGTTAGAGAAAATACACAATGTGCACTCCCTAATGCTACACAATATGTAGGACAGCTTGTACAAACAAAACAAAAAATCAACATTGTGGCATATCCGACTCCACTTAGGCGATAATGCAATTATGACATACAATAGGCACGAGCAGCAATTAACTTTGTTGAAGCCGCAACTACAACAAGCTTGACCATTTCACGTTGACATCTCCCCCCAATGACGGCACCATGTGTAATATAAAACTGTTTCATACAATGGGATCATCTTAAGCAGAAAGACATGAATCGCTTTCCCCAGACTGTTCGATCGCAATCTTCGCTCCATGGCTTCAAATGCAGGAGGGTGACCATAACTTGTCATCGGTTTCCGCCATTAACCGTACATAACCCAACCCTCTTACTCACAGGTTGCCGTGTTCTCTCTCGATGAGTGAAACCTCATTACCACGCGTGTGCGAAGCAAAAAGCGGGGTTTAGCAATTGGTCACGTTGTCTGTCTGAAGTCGTCAGTTTATGACTGAGGAACAAGTTCATTTCAATTGAATGTTATATTTTGAACACGAGTTAGAACATGGATCAGAAAACAAACCTGTAGTTTAGCAGTACTTTGGCTCTACGTTTGGCAAATTGTACGGAATGTCGTCACGATCGCACATACGCAGAGACGGGCAAGATAACTGTTTTACTGCCTGCCTGTCTGTCTGTCAAACAAAATCATTCCAAACAGGAAGAGTACTATTTTTAAGGACGTCATAAAGTACACAAACAACAGTGATGAAGAACTAATGGAACATGTTAAATAATGTGGTGTAAGAGAGCGCTGCATCTTCTCCTCCACCTCCCTTTTTGGCATTTTCAAAACCCTCCTTCCGCTTAGCAATACTTGGAACAATATTACGACATTTTACGTCATCACGACCAATCAAATTTGCTGCTCACAAACCCGCACAGGTCGATGTTTCACAAGATTGCATGGGGTAAGGTGTTCTATGAACTCTTTTGTTGATAATGTATTTATGTTTAGCAAACTTTGATGAAGGGTACATGTAATAAAACAAGCGTTACGCCTCGGTCCCCCGTCGGGGAAGTGATGTGAGTTGACAAAGTGGAAGATGCAGAAAACATGCTATGATATGATATTTCGCTCACAAGGTTCAGACATACATGGAGGCGGCCATCTTGGATTTTGACGTGGCGACCCAATTTTCAATAGGGTTCTTCCTTATGCCTAGATACACCCACACACCAGATTAGAAGTTGGTACTTCGCTTATTTTTCAAGATATTCCGCTCACAAGGTTCAGACATACATGGCATCAGACATACATGGCGGCGGCCATCTTGGATTTTGACGTGGGTTGCACCCACACACCAAATTTGAATGCGGTCCTTCGCTTACGCACGCACGCACGTACGCACGCACGCCCGCACGCACGCATGGACGGGAAAACCATAGTCCCCCTTTCGCTCCGCAGTGCGCCGAGGGACAACAAACAAAGTATATCTCAAGGGAAAAAAACATTTTCAAAAAATTGTAATAATAATTCTTAAACGATTTGAAATTTGAAAATGAGATTGATGGAAGTGAAGGCAAAATGTTTCGTTTTTGCATTACCAAAGACAACTCTCAAAGGGAAGTGTTCAAGGCAATATTTGGGCCATCAGTCAATAAAAATAATCCCATGAATAAACATAAAAAGGTTTCAAAAATTGCAGACATTAAAACAAAGCAAATTGCACATGCACGTTAGCCTGAAGAGCAAGGTCTATGGTGAAGTTAATTGGCCAAAACTACGCACTGTATGTACCTTGAGCCTGAGGCCAAATGCATGGTTGGAAAAGCTATGCTTGCTGTTTCTACCTTCTGGATTCAGCAGTAAAACAAAATCAACTCAAAATGTACGGGTTCCATACTGTGACATGACAGAACGTGCAGAGTGCAGAAAGCAAAGTGAAGCAAAACACCTCATTCATAGTACCCAACATCATCAGGGACATCAGTGCATTCACCAATTGGAAATTGGAAGGAATAAAAGATTGGGAAGAGAGCTTCCATCCAAGGTACCAGGGCCACTACCCAAAAGGGGCACTGTGCAATGGTCAAGTGGAGGTACAATCGTATTTTTTTTTCCATCAATACCAGCTGTTTCCATACCATTTTGGAAACCCATTTCAGACATTTTCCTCATCAAGACAAAGCGTTTGTTTCAAAGCCAAATCAAAACAACCCATTTTTTCAGCTTTAAAGCTGGAGGTAATCGAGATGACAAGGTCTACAAATAAATGTTTCTAAACTACAAAAGAAAGAAGCAAAGAAGGAAAGTAATAAGTCAAAGGGATACAGAGAGGGAGAGATATACAGAGAGGGAGGGAGATGTACAGAAAAGGAGATATACAGATAAAGAGAGAGATATACAGAGAGGTAGGGAGATATACAGAGAGGGGAGTGATATACAGAGAGGGGAGTGATATACAGAGAGGGGAGAGATACACAGAGAGGGAGGGAGATATACAGAGAGGGAGGGAGATATACAGATTGGGAGAGAGATATACAGAGAGGGAGGGAGATATACAGTACAGAGAGGGAAAGAGATATACAGAGAGGGAAAGAGATATACAGAGAGGGAAAGAGATATACAGAGAGGGAAAGAGATATACAGAGAGGGAAAGAGATATACAGAGAGGGAAAGGGATATACAGAGAGAGGGAGGGATATACAGAGAGACGGAGGGATATACAGAAAGAGGGAGAGATATACAGAGAGAGGGAGAGGGAAACATACAGAGAGAGGGAGAGATATACAGAGAGAGGGAGAGACATACAGAGAGAGGGAGAGATATACAGAGAGAGGGAGAGATATACAGAGAGAGATAGAGTTATACACAGATCCGAGAGAGAGAGTGATAGAGTTATACACAGATCCGAGAGAGAGAGTGATAGAGTTATACACAGATCCGAGAGAGAGAGAGAGAGAGATAGAGTTATACACAGATCCGAGAGAGAGAGAGATAGAGTTATACACAGATCCGAGAGAGAGAGAGATAGAGTTATACACAGATCCAAGAGAGAGAGAGATAGAGTTATACACAGATCCGAGAGAGAGAGAGAGATAGAGTTATACACAGATCCGATAGATAGAGATAGAGATAGAGATAGAGATAGAGATAGAGAGAGAGAGAGAGAGAGAGAGAGAGAGAGAGAGAGAGAGAGAGAGAGAGAGAGAGAGAGAGAGAGAGAGAGAGTTATACACAGATCCGAGAGAGAGAGATAGAGTTATACACAGATCCGAGAGAGAGAGAGAGAGAGAGAGAGTTATACACAGATCCGAGAGAGAGAGAGATAGAGTTATACACAGATCCGAGAGAGATAGAGTTATACACAGATCCGAGAGAGAGAGATAGAGTTATACACAGATCCGATAGATAGAGATAGAGATAGAGATAGAGATAGAGAGAGAGAGAGAGAGAGAGAGAGAGAGAGAGAGAGAGAGAGAGAGAGAGAGAGAGAGAGAGAGAGAGAGAGAGAGAGTTATACACAGATCCGAGAGAGAGAGATAGAGTTATACACAGATCCGAGAGAGATAGAGTTATACACAGATCCGAGAGAGAGAGATAGAGTTATACACCGATCCGAGAGAGAGATATAGAGTTATACACAGATCCGAGAGAGAGAGAGATAGAGTTATACACAGATCCGAGAGAGAGAGATATAGTTATACACAGATCCGAGAGAGAGAGAGATACGAGTTATACACAGATCCGAGAGAGAGAGATACGAGTTATACACAGATCCGAGAGAGAGATATACGAGTTATACACAGATCCGAGAGAGAGAGAGATACGAGTTATACACAGATCCGAGAGAGAGAGAGATAGAGTTATACACAGATCTGAGAGAGAGAGAGAGATTGAGTTATACACAGATCCGAGAGAGAGAGAGAGATTGAGTTATACACAGATCCAAGAGAGAGAGAGATACGAGTTATACACAGATCCGAGAGAGAGAGATACGAGTTATACACAGATCCGAGAGAGAGAGAGATACGAGTTATACACAGATCCGAGAGAGAGAGAGATACGAGTTATACACAGATCCGAGAGAGAGAGATACGAGTTATACACAGATCCGAGAGAGAGAGATACGAGTTATACACAGATCCGAGAGAGAGAGAGATACGAGTTATACACAGATCCGAGAGAGAGAGAGATAGAGTTATACACAGATCTGAGAGAGAGAGAGAGAGATTGAGTTATACACAGATCCAAGAGAGAGAGATAGGGAGAGATAGGGAGAGATATGGAGAGATAGGGAGAGATAGAGAGAGATAGAGAGAGAGAGATAGAGAGAGATAGAGAGAGATAGAGAGAGATAGAGAGAGATAGAGAGAGATAGAGAGAGATAGAGAGAGATAGAGAGAGATAGAGAGAGATAGAGAGAGATAGAGAGAGATAGAGAGAGATAGAGAGAGATAGAGAGATAGAGAGAGAGAGAGAGAGAGAGAGAGAGAGAGAGAGAGAGAGAAAGAGAGAGAGATAGAGAGAGAGGGAGAGAGAGAGGGGGAGAGAGAGAGGGGGAGAGAGAGAGAGAGGGGGGGGAGAGAGAGAGAGAGGGGGGGGGGGGGGAGAGAGAGAGAGGCGGAGAGAGAGAGAGAGAGAAGATATATATATATATATATATATGCATATGCAGCAACGAAGGCTGGAAAGGGTGGAAATGCGAATGGTTCGGTGGATGTGCGGAGTATCGTTGAGAGAGAGGAAGACAAATGATGAATTGCGAAAGATGATGGGAATAGAGCATGTGATGGATGCTGTGAAGAGGAACAGGTTGAGATGGTTTGGTGATGTGTTGAGGAAGGATGAAAGTGACTGGTTGAGAAGAGTGATGGAAATGAATGTAGAAGGAAGTAGAGGATGGGGAAGACTGAGAAAGACTTGGCTAAAGATGGTGGAAGAAGAAATGCGGGCAAGGGGGTTAACAAGGAGAGATGCAGAAAATAGGGCAAAATGGAGAAGATTGTCATGGGGACCGCAAGGCTAACCCCCGCTCTAGCAGGAAAAATGGCCTTAAAATGCATGTTGTTGTGTGTTGTGTATATATATAGAAGAGATACAGAGAGCGAGAGATGGAAAGGGTCAAAGCGACCGGTGGGAGTGAAATAAAAACTAGAAGAGAAGAAAGTCTCAGTGTTGTAAAGGTTAGAGTGTTTGCTCTGACTCTGGCAGGTCGGTAGTTTGAAGTCAACACCAACAGAGCCATATGAAAGACTTCAAAAATGGTATGTGGTACTTCCTTGGTTGACACCAGGCATTTAAAAAGAATGGAGTACAGACAAACAACCGTAGGTTGGCAACCGTTGCAGAGGCTCGATGGGCATAATGGCTTCCTTCTGCATTGAAGTTATTGTGAGGAACTTGGATTATTATCAAAGAAGGGAAGCAAAGACAAATGACTATGAAGGTGATGCAGCTCACTCCAATCATCTGGGAGAAAAAGTTTGGTTTGATTTGACAAGCGGAGCTGCAACAGCATGACAACAAGAGGTTAAAAGGTCCTCTTGAGATTACTCATTTTTGCAACTCGGTTCAGTATAATTTGTCATTTTCCACAACCTAACCAACCTTCCACCTGTTTTGGAGTTCATTACATTTCCAATGTTTTTGTGTTATTCAGCGTTTCACATGTGCGTCCCATGTAAAGTATGCCATTTCGCTTGTCCACAAGCAGAGACAGAAAGCCAAAAAGGGAAACAAACCAAGTGACTTGCATCTTGATACAAATGGAGAAAAGATGCCAAAGTGCATTTCAAATTTCCAACATGAGACCAAATGAAAACCAAATACGTGTTAAACCTCTGTAGCGATGCCTCGTCACCTTATGATACCAAATCTCGGGCATGAATAGGCCGTGTACATAAGGTCAAAGAGTTACGAACAACCTGCTACGGAAGGTCAGACCAGAAGAAACAAATAAATAAATAAAAAGAAATATGTCATGCACAGCACGATACTTGCAAAATCCCTCAAATAAGTCATTGACCTTTGGCCGATGTTGAACTGAAAGCAATAATTGGTGGTTGAATTCAGTGATCTGATATGTAAAAGCTATTCAAATTTCAAATCAATCCGATGAAAATTAATGATATTAGAAATTTGACAAAGTTGTTGACCTTTGGCCTGTTGACTTTTTGACCTTTTGACCTCAAAATCAATAGGCTTCTTCCTTATGACTATTTACTCTACCATTTGTTGAAATTTCGTAAAGATCAGTTTAAAATTGTGACCTGTAGGCGATTGACATACAGACGAACAGACAGACAGACAGACAGACAGACAAACAGACAGACAGACAGAATAATGCACAAGACCAACCAATATACGTGAAAAATCTTCCTTTTTCGCAAGTAATAAATTCACGATTGGAAAGGTTTAAACAGATGGTAATGTTCATGTTGGAATGAAAAATAAAAAGAGGATACAAAAAGATGTGCGCGCGGACATAAAGTCTAATGGATCCACGCGCGCACACGTTTTCCTATCTGAGACATCAAGCTGTAATGTCCAATGATACATCTTCCACCTGGGGCATGGCATTTGTGCCCACACGGTGCCACTGTGTCAGGTGTTCCTGTTGCTAAAGGAGCGGTGGGCCAGAAAATTTGAAAAGTGTGAGAGCCAGAAATGACATAAATACAATTTTCCGCACTGGTGAAGCAGCTCAAAGGTTTTTCTCCCCGGAGGGGGAAATCTGGTGTGGCTTCGTATTTAAAAGGAAAATGAAATGAGGAGGGGGGGGGGGTTGGGGAGGAAGCGAGTAGGTTGTTGAGAATAAGAAGGAGGAGAGGTGAAAAGAGGAGGTTGTTATTGCGATGAAGAGGGGAGGTTTGAGGAGGAGGTTTTTGTGAGCAAGGGGAGGTTTGAGGGGGGAGTAGGACAATGTTACTGTAAGCAACAACAAGAGGGGCTAAGAGGAAGAGGAGGAGGACGTTGTTGTGAGCTAGGGGTGGTTTGAGGGGGGGAGGAAGGAGTAGGACAATGTTACTGAAAGCAAAAACAAGAGGGGATAAGAGGAACAGAAGGAGTAGGAGGAGGAGGTGGTTGCAAGCAAGGAAGTAGTTGTTGGGAGAAAGGAGGAGGTTGTACAAGAAAAGATGGTTGCTGAGAGATATGTGTCCATGTGTTTTTTAACTCTCCCACCCACAAACCCCCTTCCCACGCCTCCTCCCCCCAAGCCCTCTCCCTCCCACAGATCTCCCGATGTCCCTGCTCTCAAATGTTGTACTTGTGTGCTTCCCCCTCTCTCCCCATCTTGTCTCCCACTCCCTTTATTTCGTCTTATGTGTCCGTTTATTATTTTTTGTCATTCATGCTAGCTCTGACACGAGCCTCGATCTTGTATTTAAAAAAACAAAAGAAAACATCCGACGAGTTTTTTTTCATCTCGAAGATTTAAAATGTTTTGCAATTGCAAAGAACTTCAACAAAGATTCATATTCAGGAACCTTAATCATGGTCATAATGCATTGTGTCGAGTGGTCATTTACAATTTAATTCATCCATAAACTAAAAGAACTATCGATGTGAATTTTTTTTCTTCTTGAACGACGTGAAAGTCAGAGTATTCAACAACAGAGAAATAAGAAAATAAACTTACCGAACTTCTAGAGTCCACCACTCAGTCTTTCACGAATCGGCCAATCCAAGGGTGTCCACATCTACAGTCTCGGCACCAGGAGAAACTGCAAGAGATGGAAAAAGAAAATCTAACTGGAGTACACACTTTATCACATGATTTTTTTTGTTGCAATTAAATATGAAGTTTTTATCAAAATAATTTTTTTTTTTAACTTGGAGGTTCGCTTTTCTTCCAGGAAAAAAAACCCAATAGTGATTGTTTTTGTCTGTTACGTCCTGATCTGTTCAAGGTAATGTTAACTTCAACGAGCCTCGACTATGTCGACAAAAAATAAAAGTTTTGAAATCTACACTATAGGAGAGATTGTGTGTGTGTGTGTGTGTGTGTATGTGTGTGTGTGTTTATGAATGTGTGTGTGTGTGTGTGTGTGTGTGTGTGTGTGTGTGTGTGTGTGTGTGTGTGTGTGAGTGTGTGTGTGTGTGTTTATGAGTGAGTGTGTGTGTGTGTGTGTGTGTGTGTGTGTGTGTGTGTGTGTGTGTGTGTGTGTGTGAGAGTGTGTGTGTGTGTGTGTGTTGATGAGTGTGTGTATGTGTGTTTATGAGTGGGTGTATGTGTGTGTTTATGAGTGTGTATGTGTGTGTTTATGAGTGTGTGTATGTGTGTGTGTATGTGTGTGTGTATGTGTGTGTATGAGTGTGTGTGTGTGTGTGTGTGTGTGTGTGTGTGTGTGTGTGTGTGTGTGTGTATTCGTGTGTGTGTGTGTATTCGTGTGTGTGTGTGTGTGTGTGTTTGTATGTGTGCCATAAATGTGAGATAACCGAACAGATATTCGTCAAACTTTCAGAGGTTCATCAGAGACTGCTGGG
Source organism: Myxine glutinosa (assembly GCF_964187855.1). Taxonomy (NCBI): domain Eukaryota; kingdom Metazoa; phylum Chordata; class Myxini; order Myxiniformes; family Myxinidae; genus Myxine; species Myxine glutinosa. The sequence continues at coordinate 72,406,018 of NC_136273.1, forward strand.
GAGTGTTTTATGCCAAAAAATCGAAAAGAAAGTTGGACTTTTTTGGATGAAATATATATATATATATTGAAATCGCTCTATATAGTGCCAAAGCCTTGTATCTCTGTGAAAGGCAATATGAAATGATCCCTACCCCATTATTTAGTGGGTGTAGGGAAGTTGTTGAGGCCCCCACAAAAAATATATAGAAAAAACCCAGAATTTGATTTCTGCAAAATTCCAACAGGATTAGAACAGCACCGGGCAACGCCTGGTATAACTAAAACAACTATGGATGAATGAAACATGAATATTGCAAACTTTTGTGGATAGACACAGACCTGGGTGGGCTCTGTTCCACCTTGTGAAAACTGCATATAGAGTTAACAACCAAACAAACACACACACACACACACACACACACACACACACACACACACACACACACACACACACACAAACACACACACACACACACACACACACACACACGTTGTTTTTTTACACACCTTCATTTAACTTCATCTGAACTTTGTTTGTTTGTCCCGTTTCAAATCTTTGAGCCGTTCGTTTTCCAGGTTCCATACGTCCTAGAGAGCTGAAATTTGGTGCACAGTCCTCTGTTCTGGTACATTTTCATCTATCAAAATTTAATTTTAAAAAGAACATTTTTTTAATGTATAAAAAACATGTATATTTTATGTTTAATGTATAAACAAACTGGACTTCAGACAAACACAGCCACTGAGCAAGAGGGAAGCGACTGACCTCACTAACTTGCCAGAGCACTGAGGGTACCAGAGACACCATCATTTATGATATTTTGTCTCTCTGCACTCATCACAGCAATTAAGGAGGAATTTCGTCAACCCCATAGATTCCAAACCAATGGGGTTTTCCTTGCTCTATCCTATAAATGCTGAGCTTTAGGCTAAGAAGGAGCACGTTTATCTCTTTTGTGTGACTCGACCGGGGTTTTTACGAGTATTAAAAAGAATGGCCAATTTAACATTGAGCAGCGCATCTTTATTTATGACATGTACATTGAAACAAATTCACCGAAGAGTGCAGAGAGCATTTCAGAGAATACTCCATTCATCTGCTGTACCTGCTTATAAAACACTAAAGGCATGAGTGTGAAAGATGAAAGATACGGGCTCATTACATCAATAAGGGTGTTCAGGATGGCGTGTTAGTGTTCATGTCCAATAGACCATTGAAGCTGCGCAGAAAGCATGGAGAGAAGCTGAACTCTCGGCTGAAAATGGAATCAATCCCATATCGGTGTGACAAATACTGAAGGAAGACATCGGCCTTTTCCTTTACAAATTTCAGCTTTTCCAGGCACTTAATGAAAATGATCACAGAAGACGGGATGGACTTTTAAAATGCTTTTCTGAACCATTGGAAAATAAAGACCTCAGTATGACGACATCATTTTCTCTGAGTGCCATGTTTACATCAATGGGATGATGAATAAATAAACCTGTTGTTGGCTTGACGGTTAAGGTGCCTGGCTTATGCATTAGGGTCTTGAGTTTAAGCCTTTGTCGAGCTTTTTATACGAGGTGGGTTGAGGTCAGCAAAATGAGTACCAGCTTACTGGAAACAGGGACACTGCATCAGAGGCACAGCCATGCTCCCAGGAGTTATGCAACCAGCAACCACAAGTTTTTTTTTGTTTTTTGTTTTTTTGTATACTGAATCGAGGCTCGTGAAAGAGCTAACATTTACTTCACAAACAAATCAACCAGACAAACAAAACACACAAAAAGAGGGAGCGGAAAACAAGATGGGGAGAGAAGGGGAAGCACACAAACACAACATTTGAGAGCAGGGAGATGTGTGGAAGGGAGAGGGCTTGGGGGGAGGAGGCGTGGGAAGGGGGGGGAGTTGCACACAAAATAATCTATTATATTACTATAATTCACCAAAAGTCCGTCCGTCCATCGGTCAGTCCGTTCCCAGGTACCGCAAAAACGGCTGAACCGATCGCAACGACATTTTGGGTGGGTAATCCTGGGACCCCCTGGAGTAAAATAGGCTATATTGTTTTCCCAATTTGAGCCTTGGTCTCCAGCATTTTCAGGTTTGGGATCCCGCCTGACGTTATTGTCCCGGGTGACGCGAAAACGGCTGCACCGATCGCAACGATATTTTGGGTGGGTAATCCTGGGACCCCCTGGAGTAAAATAGGCTATATTGTTTTTCCAATTTGAACTTTGGTCTCCAGCATTTTCAGGTTTGGGATCCTGCCTAACGTTATTGTCCCGGGTACCGCACAAACGGCTGCACCGATCGCAACGATACACCTCCATACCCGTGTGATTCCCACGGATGACCCCACTAGTATATATAATACTCAGTTGGGGGGTGGGGGGAAGGTTTGAGCAAATCGTTTGCACGATTGTCAATAAATTAACTTCATTTCCGAAGTTTGGACAATTCATCACCCATGTTATGAACCTTGCCAAGTGTATATCCATGTGTTGATTCTCCCTCTTTTCTGCATGTTTAGCCAATTTTAAAAATACGTACATTCATGCCATTCGTTTCCATGTCCGACCCCTCTCCCATGCTCGGATGATTTCACGTGACAAAATAAGATTTAAACCTCCTTGCTGTGTTCGCTGATGGAACATCATTTCTGTGATGATTCCCGTCAGCAGTTTGTATGTGGTCGGTAGGCATTTCATCGGCCGGTATTTGTGGGGAAGTTGGGTTTCCTCTGATTTTGGGAGGGAAAGGTGTTCCCTTCTGTGAGTCACCCATCCACTGCCTTTTCCTCTTGGATCAGTTCGTTAAATGTCCTGGCCTAGTGATTGTGAAGAGCATCAAGTTGTTTCAGCCAGAAATTTGGAATTCCATCAGGGCCTGGGCCTTTCAAGTTTGGCATTTTTTTGAAGTTGTTTTCTCATTTTCTCTTCATAAATAAATCAATGGGGCCATTTGCTCAATATGTTGCTTCTTCTTTTCCAAGTTTGGGATCCATTCTGCTTCCTTATGTCCCTTTTTGAATTTCAAATAATTCCTTTCCAGAATTTTGCAGCTTTTCTTCTTCAGGGGGAGTTGACACATTCTGTTTTTATTTTGCTAATTCACAGAAAAATGTCTTCAGGTTTCTCTCAAACATGTGGTTTTGTTTCTCTCCTGTTGTTTCCTTCCTCAATATTTGAAACTTCCTTGCTATCATTTCTAATTTGAGTTTGTTTTCAGAGCCCAAACACTCGAGGTCTTTGTCTTCGATTTTGTGTTTGTTTTTATTCTTTGGATTCTCTTTTTTAGTTTTGAGTGTCTGTGCCCTTTCCTGACTGTTGTATTTGTCCTACTTCCTTCCGCAGTCGCTCTCTTTGCTTTGTTCTCTGGTCTCAATTTCCATGGTGCAATTTGGCTTTTAATTGTAGGGCCTAGTTCTTATTAGTCCCCTACCGGTGTACACCGGAGGGGACTATAGGTTTGCACGCCGTCCGTCAGTCAGTCCGTCAGTCCGTCAGTCCGTCACGCAAAGAACAGTTTTCCGGACGTTTTTTCTAAACGCTTAATGCTAATGATTTCAAACTTGGTACATCGTTTCCTCATGATAAGTTACAGATCAAGTTCGAACTTCACGACGTTTCGATCATTTTTGACAAAGTTATGACACTTTGAACTTTGATAATTCTGATGCTCCTTAACTCAGTGCCATTTTAAGTTTGAATTTCCTTTAAAAAAGATTTTCTCTGCAATAATTGGACCGATTGAGATCAAATTTTCACCATATGATGGACTCGGTCTGTAGAATATTTTAATGGTATTTATAACGTCATAGGTCACGTGGTTCGGCCGCCATATTGTTTTTCGTGAAAACACAAAAAACCCTTTTTCTCTGCAACGGCTGAACAGATCGAGGCCAAACTTTGCAGGCAGAATCGCATACCCATGAGGAACAAAAAAGTCAGGGAGCATGACGTCATGCGTCACATGGTTTCAGAGTTATGCCGTTTTTAAGCATGAACCTTTAAAACCGAGCTCCTCCCTCATTTTTGATCCAATCGAGGGGAAACTTCACAGATCTGTTCAACACTAAAATGTCCTTTTGGAATTTGCGATAGGGCACGTGGTTTGGCAGATATCGTTTATTAAACGAAATTTTTTTTTTAAATGGATATCTCTTGAATCGCTAGTACCTCAGACCGTGAGTTGGTAATAATTTATATAATTCACACAGTGCAATACGTGCAGGCCGCTCCACGGAGCGACCTTGCAGGCTTATCAACGAGGCGAGGCGTGACACACGTGTCTCAGCATACCTCAGATCAAGTTTGAAAACCATCATCAACCGTGCATACATTTGCATATTCGATCATTTTTGACAAAGTTATGGCACTTTGAACTTTGGTAGGGGACATGTATTGCAGCGCAATACTCAGAATGCTTGTTTTTTCTTCTTCTGATGTTGTTTTACCTTTACTTTGTCTTGAATAAATTAATCGCTGTGTGTGTGTGTGTGTGTCCAAGCCTGGAAATCATAGAAAAAGAAAAAAAACACAGGGCTGGGAAATCTCCACCAACTTTTGCATACATATTGCTAGTACCCAGCATCACGTCATGAGCACAGACAAATGAGAGAAACGCGGGAGACGAGTTACAAGTTTCACCTGTACACATCCCACAGTACAAGTACTTTTCTTATCGTTACTGCAGACAAGGGGGATTATTAGCCACGGCACAAAATATATTTGCCCCACCTCACACAAACCCTACCCTGCACCAAGCTGCGCATGAAGGGAGCGAGTGTTTCTAGTTCATCCAAATTCAGAAAATATCAGGCAGTATATAGCTCCCACCCACCCCTAGCCTGTTTGCTACTTCCTCGAATGAACAGGAAACACTCAATTGTAAAGAAACCAATCTCAGATAATGGCATTGTTGACGAGCCAGTTCATTTGTTTGTACAAGAACTGCAGCTGAAGAGACACATGCAGTAAATATTAGGCTGGCAACACTTTCACAGTAGACTGATTAAACTGGGCAACAAAAAAAACTTTTTACCTGCTACTAAGGGAAATGCAGGTGTTCTTGGCTAAATCTGGGCAGCTGATTTCAAATCTGTAATCAGAATTTAGCCAGCACGTCAGGTTTTCAAAATATGTAGATGTATTAATGATACCTGGCATGCTATATTAGATACTTCATTATTTCAGATTTTCACATTGTACATCTAATATCAGTGCTGAGTAATAACTTTCACGTCATATTTAGATAACGATGATTGATTTCCGTGTATAATGTGTGGGATACAAACCAAGAACATAAACAAGTTGCAGAAAAATAAGTTAATAAAACATTAAAACATGGTAATCTTAGGAAGGGTGTATAGTGGGGCTGCTTAACTGATGAATTGTGCCTTTTCCCTTAAAAGCATGAAACTTGGCACATGGCTAGAATACCCCAAAAGAAAGATTTTTAGTCCAGGGGGCATCTCCAATTTCACCCCATATGGCGGCCATCTTGAAATTCAAGATGGCCGTCATACAAGACCTGTTTTGATGAATATCTCCATAATTAGAACAGATATCAAAATGGTTGAAGTGCCTATACCTACATTTTTAGGGTCTAGGAATCCAATGGCAACATAAAATATTCAATAGTATATGGCAGCCATCTTGAAATCCAAGATGGCCGCCATAACAGACCTGTTTTGATGAATATCTCCATAATTAGAACAGCTATCTAAATGGTTGCAGTGCCTACACCTACATTTTTAGGGTCTAGGAATCCAATGGTAACATAAAATATTAAGCAGTCATATGAAAATATTAATTTTGCATAGTATCATGCATACTGGGAATGCATATAAATACCCTTAACAGGTTGGCATTCTTCAGTGATTAAAAGTGTCTATGACATCGCAGACTGTAACTGTGCCATCTTGTGGTTTTCTAGTCTTTGCTGCATTCTCCATCACATGCGCAGAGAGAAGTACAGGGAAGTGCAGCTTTCTTACACCGGCAACGACCAGTACATCCTTTTTTGCACCCACACTTAACAAGTTCATTGCAGATCTTTGCAGCCTCTGGAAGTGTTGTCCATATTGGTTTGAACTGGCCAGCAGACGTTTTTTGCCAACCCCATTCAGTGGGGCTTGGTAGATCAGGCTTAGCATGGATTTCAAGATGGCTGCCATATACTATTGAATATTTTATGTTGCCATTGGATTCCTAGACCCTAAAAATGTAGGTATAGGCACTTCAACCATTTTGATATCTGTTCTAATTATGGAGATATTCATCAAAATAGGTCTTGTATGACGCCATCTTGGATTTCAAGATGGCCGCCATATGGGGTGAAATTGGGGATGCCCCCTGGACTAAAAATCTTTCTTTTCGGGTATTCTAGCCATGTGCCAAGTTTCATGCTTTTAAGGGAAAAGGCACAATCGATCCGAATTTTTTAGCTAAGCCGCCCAGCTAGTACACTTGATAGAGAAATCTGCCCCATTGTGAGTGATTCAAAAACAACACTTCAGGTTTACACTCTTCCTTGGATTATGGTCAGCATAGGCACTCTGGACTAGACGGATTTCGGAGAAATGTGAATGTTCGGTGCATTTTTGGGTAAAAGTTGGGAACCTCACTTTTTAACATAATTAGGGTTTGCTGAAGTCGATTAACCCGGTTCCCAAACAGAATTTTGAGTTTTTAACCTTCTAATTAGCATAAACAAAATGGCCGCCAAATTGCCATTTTTGAACAATTCATTTGAACAAGCATTTATATATCATGTATATACATGCAGCTCTTTTACTTTATCTTTACAACTTTTACCCCAAAATGTGCCTATAAGTTATACATGGCCTTTTTCATAAATCCGTCTCGTCTATATTATGGTTGGCGAGATATTGAAAGAGACATTCAAACTGATATTGAAATGGACACTATAAAATGGGAAATGGTTTTAATAAGACAATGTTTCATACAACCATTTATTCTAAAATTAAGTATACATGGACATGGAGCACAAACATTCAGGAATGTCACGTCACACATGTTGTTTTGCCTCACTCCTGACCTCTCTCTCTCTCTCTCTCTCTCCCTCACTCCTGACCTCTCTCTCTCTCTCTCCCTCACTCCCGACCCCTCTCCCTCCCTCTCTCCCTTACTCCCTACCTATCTCTCTCCCTCACTCGCTGCCTCTCTCTCCCTCACTCCCGACCTCTCTCTCTCTCTCCCTCACTCCCAACCTCTCTCTCCCTCACTCCCGACCCCTCTCCCTCCCTCACTCCTGACCTCTCTCCCTTACTCCCTACCTATCTCTCTCCCTCACTCACTGCCTCTCTCACTGCCTCTCTCTCCCTCACTCCAGACCTCTCTCTCTCCCTCACTCCCTGCCTCTCTCTCTCCCTCACTCCCGACCTCTCTCTCTCTCTCCCTCACTCCCAACCTCTCTCTCCCTCACTCCCGACCCCTCTCCCTCCCTCACTCCTGACCTCTCTCCCTCACTCCCAACCTCTCTCTCTCTTCCTCACTCCCATCCTCACTCCCATCCTCTCTCACTCCCTCACTCCCTCCCTCACTCCTGACCTCTCTCCCTCACTCCCTGCCTCTCTCTCTCCCTTACTCCCTACCAATCTCTCTCCCTCACTCACTCCCTGCCTCTCTCTCCCTCACTCCCTGCCTCTCTCTCTCCCTCACTCCCAACCTCTCTCTCTCTCTCTCTCTTCCTCACTCCCATCCTCTCTCACTCCCTCTCTCCCTCCCTCACTCCCGACCTCTCTCCCTCCCTCACTCCTGACCTCTCTCCCTCCCTCCCTCCCTCACTCCTGACCTCTCTCCCTCACTCCCTGCCTCTCTCTCTCCCTTACTCCCTACCTATCTCTCTCCCTCACACTCCCTGCCTCTCTCTCCCTCACTCCCTGCCTCTCTCTCTCCCTCACTCCCGAACTCTCTCTCCCCCTTACTCCCGACCTCTCTCTCTCTCTCTCTCTCTCTCCCCCTTACTCCCGACCGACCTCTCTCTCTCCCCTCACCCCCGACCTCTCTCCCTCACTCTCTCCCCCTTTGGATCTGTTCCTTATGAACAACCACATCTTTAAAGCAACAAACTCCAAACTCGGGGAACAGATAACTTTGTGCAGGAAGTAACATGGGCTATGTGGCCGTGGCCAATACAGCATTTTTTGACAAACAGGCCACCAATAATTGGTCTCAAATTTAAAAGGCCGGATTTATCGAGTGCATCACAATTAACCTATTTAAAGTCCATGAAATAATTAAAATTGATTATTTAACTTAAACTTTTCCCGTCACTGGGGACGGGGTTTTTTGCTCCTTCAACAAGTAAACGACCGCATTTGCAAACGCCTATTACCAAATTAAAATGCCATATACCACGTTGCAATTACTATCATGGATATTCCAGCACAATTATCAGTTCATGACTTATTTGAAACCTGCACCATCATTTTCAAACGTCTGCGATTTAACAAGCACGCAGACAAATTATCCGAAAAATATAAAATGAACTCAACACCTCACTCAAAGGACATTGCCATTCCACTTATGTCATTCCCATCATGTGCAAGGGAATACTGCCCTCAGTGGCTGCTGATGCATCATGCTCCCAGACAGATCCGTTGATAATCTCTCTTTCTGTATGTCCCAATTGACTGAAATTATCATTGGGAAGCAGTGTCAGTAGCCATCAAGAGGTTCCAGTGGTCAACACAACCTGGTGTTGGAGCCAGAACAGGATTTTGGAATATAGCCAGGGTACCGGCACAAAATTGCCTATTCTTTTTGAAAGAGAAAATGGGATGTATATTTTTTTTATCATGTACAATTTAAGTCAAAACGTTTTCCCGTGACTGAGAAGAAATCCTCAACAAATATTAATCCTAATAATCGACAAGAACCCCAAGTTAACATTCCCTCGCTTCTCGGTTTGAAGAATGACATTCTTAGAGGTTGTACTTTAATCAGAATTGCAGTTTTAACTCGTATGGCAATCGGTAGAGCAATCCTAACATGCTACAATTATACAATCCTACCTTCCCTATGGTATCCTTTCATCTACCCCAATAAACGTAACAATACATATACTGTATATATATATTGTTACGTTTGTAGGGGCTAACCTAACCTTGTTACGTAACCTTGACTAACCCCCGCTCTTGCAGGGAAAATGGCCTTAAAATGCCTGTTGTTGTTGTTTTTATTACGTTTGTAGGGGGCAGAAAATGATTACCTTAGAGCCAGGTAGAGTGTTTAGATAAGTGTGCTCTGACTGTGGTGAAGAAGAAGAACCCCATGTAATAAGAAGGAAATTTGTGTAGACCGTACATCGGGTAAGCTTGTGTCTTCGTCCCCATGAGAGGGGTGGGGTCTGCTAATTAGCGAAGGATTATGGGTAAATTCATCCCCTGTATGCAATTCCCTGTGTAATAATTTCCTGTGTTCCTTATGACACCACACAACACATCATAGCCAAGCCAAGCAATCGACACCATAATCAATAACGCGAAATAAAAACCAACCAGAAACCAGGCATCAAACACTACCGCTGGTGCCGCAGCCGCTACATCACCACCTCAATCAGGCAGGGCCGTGGAGCCACTCCCAAAGAACAGTGATTGGTCCGGGATTTGATTGGCACAAGGACTGGCAAGAAGGGACTCGTTGATAGGAGCGGACACGGAGACATCGTGGGATGACGTCAGAGCCTCAAGTACAAAAATAATTGGAACAGCGGACATTTTGATTTCTCGTTCTGGATCCCACAGCGAACGGTCGCTATTGCTCTTGCGCAAGGAAGATTCATTGTGAACGGTCGTGTTCCGACATCTTCATCATGATCGTGAGGAGGAGGAACTGTGGACCGAGAACTGCGGTTTCCCATGCAAGAACGACGAGTGGATGGGCGCGGCCTGCTCGCTGCGCTCTCGACGAAGCCAGGAGTGAGCGGACGCGTGGTGAGGCCTAGTTCGTGCCAACGAGCGCATTTTCCCACCAAGGACGCGAGAGGGTTTTGACGATTCTTGACGAGGTTCAAGAGCTGCTCACAGCTAAGTGCCACACAAACACGTATTTATTTTCAGTTATATTTCACTTTGTCTGTATTCGGGTCTGTGTGGGAGCGCTCAAACTAGGAATTTAGTGTTATCGTGCATTATTTTGTGACCGGCATTTTCTTTAATAAATCCTGTATTTTTGTGCATTTTAATTCCGTGGAGTTTGAAATAATTTATCCGGGTGCAGGGAAGTCGGGTGGAAGCCGACCACATAATTTCATCGTCATCCTTTCCCTCACGTGTAACGAAGGCCAGTCATCATTGAATTGAACACCTTGGAGTTTAAGCTCGTTTGGTCATCCGTATCACCCTGCGGTGTTCAATACAGGGTAGTCACACGACAACTGGTGTTAGGAGTGAGATTCGGACTCGACGGGCACTCTGTGTTTGAGGGTTGCGAGTTCGACACCCACTGAGGGTGAAATTGCGCTCAGCTTTCGGAATCCAAATTTTGAACGATTGTCTTTCTCTCGTCGAGGGTGAGGTGATTGTAATGGCGGGGTGTCCAAATGTTGTAGTAAATTGGTGTGCGAAGCACAACATCTCGTTTTCGAAAAGAAAAGAAAAAAAAGATTCTGCGGTAAATTAAGCGCAAGGGAAAAACCCGCTTTGTCAGCACGTAATGGCGGATGTGAACGGCATGGCCAAGCAGGTTGGGGATTCCGAAAAGTATGGAAGTGAGCCGGAGATAGAGAGATTAGAGGATAGGATTGAAACCTCCCCCGTCCAGAGCATTAGCTCACCCTCCTCTCCTATGAGGGAGTCAGGGACAATGGGAACGGGTTCGATGGATTTGCAGCCATGTACAAATTGTTAAAAGGACAAATTAATGGATTTAAAGGGCAACTGAAGGGAGAAATGAGAGAATACGAGGGGAATAAATGAACGAATGGAAAATAATATGAAGGAAATGGGTGAGCAATTGGAAAACAAAATGGATATCCAAAGGGATTGAAGGGAGACATGAAGGGAATCAGTGAGAAAATTAATGCTCAGAATGAGCGCAGTGAACAAATGGAAAATAAAATTGATGGTTTGAAGGGAGAATTGAAGGAACAAATGGATGGAATGGAAAACAAATTTGATGAAATGGAGGGGAAAATGGAGGAAATAACACAACTGGGGGAACTAATTGATAAAATAGAAGGGAAAATGGATAGTCAAATTATGGACAGGCTGGGTGAATTAGAGGACAAATTAGAGACAAAATTCAGGGAGACAGAGCAGGTCATGGAAGTAAAATTTGAATCAAAATGAGGGGAAATTAACAGTGGGAATGGAAGAGTGTGAAACCCAAGCTGATATGCTTAGGGCACAGGAAAGGGAAAATTTAAATACAGCATGTTTAGAGGTAAATGGAGAGTGTCTAGAGGTAAATAGGAGAAACTAAAATTGAAATGGGGAATGTTTGGCTGGAAAAGACCTGGAAGGTTGTCGGTCTTGCGTGGATGTCGCAATGCAACAATAGGGGAGGAATTGGAAATTGTGCAGCACCAGAGCGATTGTGCGGAGCAACAGGAGGTAAGAATATTGGAGGTCCGTGTAACGGAATCGGACCAGGTGTGTATAGATGAAAACCTGTTGGGGCCAGAATTGATTGGGGATGGGGATGTGAATTAATTTGGACCGGATTGGACGAGCACCTCGGACAGTATCATCAGGGAGGGGATTGATCGAGTTCAAGAGAGTCTGGGGGATGAGGTGAGTCAGTCCATCGAGTATCCCCAGGATGAGATTAAGGTGACAGAAGGGACCCTCACCACGAACTACGATTGGGTACCAGAGGCTCCGAAATTGCAGACCCATTTGGGGGGCGGGGGGTGTTTTGGCTCTGAGCTCGATTCTGACATGGAAGAATCGGGAAATAGAGCCTCGGAAAAAGCGGTCCCTTTATCAAATTTGGAACAGCTGCAGGGAGGGGCAGAAGAACCCGAGGAGGGGGTTGTTAACTGCAGCTGCGGTTGGACATACGAGGCCAGAATTTTAAAAAGTTAATTTAAAATTAAATTGATATTTAAATGGGAGTCTGAAGGGGAACAGCCTTGGAGGGAGTTGGTCCCCGGGCTGCGGAATTCGGACCGGGAGAGGTCATTGGGGTCGGCCTCATGGGAAATTGCCACACTTGGAAATTGGGTTATGCCAGACGGCTGGGGGGCTGTGTTGGCAGTATTTGGACATGGGGTCCGACCATGGGTGTCATGGTACGACCTGGGCCCCACGGGGGGGTCTGGTGGAATGTGGCGTCCCTTGTCCATCGGGGTGCTGCCCGAGCGAGTGTCTCGGGCCAGTTGGGTCGAGGGACCCTGGTGGGGGTTAAGACCTCCGGGGGTCCGAGGTGGTTTCTCACAGGTACCTAGGATGGTGTATAATGAGGACCACTAGGAGAAGGTGTTGTAGGTCGCGCTTTGGTGGCGGAACCACGGAGGGCCAATAAGGGCCTGATGTGGTGACCACCTGGGCATGCGGCCTGGCAGCCTCTCCCCGAGACTCTGGGACAGCCAGCATGTGGTGACCTGCCATGCTGTGCTGGTCTATGGATGCAGTTCGATCCGCATGAACAGGAACGGTATAGCCTACTGGACAACCATTGGGGCATCTGTGGAACGTGATGGTGTGAGCATGATCTTCCACAGATGATCTGTTGTGATTTGTGGACTCTCGGCTTGGGAAGAGAGCCATGGGATAGAATTGGGAATTTGGAATGAGCCAAGCATATGGGGCCATGCTCGGCTGGCCAGTGTATGGAGAAGCGCCCTTCTTTGGTGAAATTAGTGAATTGTGAAAAATAATTGGCATGGGTAATCTGATGGTTAGATGTAAATGTAAGGGTGAATTTTGTGAGGCCGTAGTGGACACTGCACAGTGGCACCATTATTGATCCAGGTGTGTAAGACCAAAGTGTTGGAGGCTGGGACAAAAATTGATAGGGTAGCAGGACACAGCCTTCAACTGGCTACCGGGGCGACAGCGCCAATATTTAGGACTCAGGGTTGTAGGGTTGTAGTTGGGTAGTCTGGAGGTCAACGTAGTGCTATAGGTGTCCTAGGTGTGCGGACCGTGTCTTCTCGGATTGAGTCTCCTGGGGGAGCATGGCTGTCATCTAGACATTGGGCGTAGTCGAGTGTGGGCGGGAACTGGGGGCTGCATGTGAGTTGATTGGGGGATGTGAGAGGTGCAGGGGACGTGATGTGGATGCCATGCACTGCGACCGACCGTGCCCCTAGGTCCGAGGCCTTGGGAATGGTGGAGTTGGCAGCAGGTGCTCACCACATTGCCCAGCTGGGACTGGTGGAGTTGTGTTCCTCGCAGGGAGGCCGAAGGATGGATGGTGGGTCGCGCCCTTATGGGCACCCATGGGCCATGTTGGGGTTTCGGCTGCTCAACTTGTCACGATGGCTCTTGCACGGTAGAGGGGCAGAGCCGTCGTAGCCAACAGTAGTAGTGTAGTAAAGGTCACCAGAGGAGGCGGATCCACATACTTACCAGTTCAGCAGACAAAAGGAAATTTGGTGAAATTTGATAGGCCCTATGGTAAAAATTTGGGATTCAGGAGGGTGGATGACACTTTTGAACCCGACCAACCTGCAACTACCTGCACATCAAGATAAGGTAGGTGCCTTTTTTATGGGATATTGCCTGCCACAAAGCCTACAAGGCCACTCAAGGTGGGGGCTACACAAAGAAAACAAAAGCAGAACAACCGTCCCTTTGGACTGAAACAAGACAAATATAGAAAGTCATCTCTTCACAGAACAAAAAGGGCTGGGAGGGTAAACTAGTCTGCTTTGAGAAATGAAATGAATGAATGAATGAAAATGAATGAATGAAATGGAAATGAATGTAGAAGGAAGTAGAAGACGGGGAAGACCGAGAAAGACTTGGCTAAAGATGGTGGAAGAAGAAATGCGGGCAAGGGGGTTAACAAGGAGAGATGCAGAAAATAGGGCAACATGGAGAAGATTGTCATGCGGACCGCAAGGCTAACCCCCGCTCTAGCAGGGAAAATGGCCTTAAAATGCATGTTGTTGTGTTTGTTGTTGGTACATCAGAGTTTCAAATGGGCCAATTCGTGGAAATTTTAAATCCCGTGTTATGTATAAGACTTATACCCTAACGTGTTATGTATTGTTGCGTTTATGGGGGTAGGCAGTGGAATACCTTAGTCCAGGTAGATTTTATAGGGTAGTGTGCTCTGAATGTCGCAAAGAAGAACAAACCTTCCTGTAACTAAGTAGGGCCAGATGTCGCGCCAGTGTATATTTGTCTCCATGCGAGGGGTGGAGCTATGCTAATTAGTTAGGGTATAAGGGTAGACTCCCTGTGTGTAGTTGCCTCTGTGGTTTCCCCTTTGTTCCTTATGACACTTACAACACCAGTCATGCGATCAGCGCTTAAATTAAATAAAGCGATTGCCGACCGGATTCGGACATTCTACCACGACGACACCACCCAGCGAACCATCTCGATGGGCGTGAAGAGGGCCGTGAGGTCATGCCCCGATGGAGGATTGGTTATGAAATGATGGGGTGAGTGGGTGGCGCTCAGTGGTTGAAGCGTGCGAGACGTCAGAGAGAACATTCTAGCACCAGGGACAAAAAGGACACGTCCCACCATTTTCACTCTCTCTTGCGCTGGGGTTCATTACGAGCAGACGCACTCTGTCCTGGGCGGTCGTATTCCTGGCTTGTGTGAGATCGTAAAGTGGAAGAATCCGTCTCGGTTTTTCTCTCTCTCCTGGACCAGGCTTTGTCGCGAGCAGACATATTTCCCTCTCACTGTTCCTGGCTGGTAGGAGCGGCCAAATATTTTTCCTCTCCTTGGTGCTGGCTTCATGATGGCTGTGCTTGGTGTCGTGTGCGCCTGAAAGGAACGTCGGGGCTCAGTGCAGCCGAGCAGGAAGGACGAGGGAGGAGCTCGGGCCTGTTCGCTTCACGTCGGCAGCTGGCGGTGAACGCGACTTCGCGCCAACGCATGTTTTCCCGCACAGGGACGCGGGACCTTTGACGACTCCGGACGGTTAAGGAAGCCGAAGCGGAGTAGCAGGCTCCACACACATTTTTACTTTCATTTATTTCTCCATGTGTCTGCATTTGAGTCCGTATGGGGGAGCGTCAATTAGGAATTCGTTTTACCACAAATTCTTTGTTATCCTGGCATTACTTTCATTAAATCATTATTTGTTACATTTTCAATTCATTGTCCTGTCCCGTTTATTTGTTGGTGGTACGGAAAAAAAACCCGTGCCGCGTCCGTCCATCCAGGTAAGCTCTCGCTGCCCTCCAGTACACCCGCGCATGTCACTACCGCCATAGTTGAGTATACGCCTCGGATTTAAAGCTCGGTCGGCCATCCGTCACTCTGTGGTGTTCACTAAAGGGGAGACACACGACAGTATTATTGTCCACTGTTCGTTGTGTAATTTGTCCTTCAAACACTGCATGTGAAGCTCAGCGTTGAGCAGTACACACTATTAGTAAATATATATTTGAAGCTTCATAGGAGACAAATACGCCTCACAAATTACTGTTAGTTCAACTGTCAAAGGAACACGAGAATTTCTACAACTCTAGTAAGGGTGACTTCAGTGACAGAACTTTCAAGATTGCTGTGTGAACACTGCAGAATCCCGGTGATCGTGCTGCTGAATTACGCAGTTACGCGGTCCTATGCCAAATGTAGATGTGCTCTTGTAGGACTCCGTCTTAACCATATCTCGTTTATTCTGCTGTTTCATTGAATGAAATATATTAAGCCAGGATTTTCCGATTCTCCCATTTTCGCATGTCTTTAATGCATCCCATCGATTCTCTCCTGAATGGGAGCAATAATTCGGTTACAGGGGATAAAACCAAGATTAAGCTACGATCAGGGAGAGTCAGCTGAGGCACATGGAACACCTGGGCCTTATATGCCAGAAGCAAACTAAAACATCTGACTCCTGAACTGGAATGTTAAAGCAGACAGAACATCCTGGACTTGGCAGATATCAGCATTGTATTGAGAGAAACGGGTGACATTAAGGATCAGGATGAAATTAATGTTGAGGATTCTGTTCAGAAAGCAAAGAGAAGATAAAGCCCCGGCCCAGTATATGCCTCTAAGAGTACTGAAGGAGGTGTCAGAGCAGATAAGCATGATGTTAACAGATACCTTTAACAGCTCATTGGAGTCAGGACAGGTACAAGAGGATAGGAAATTAGCAAATGTAGTTCACCGTTATTTAATAATTAATAATAATAATGATGATGATGATCGAGAGGGTAGTCAGATCGAGAGGGGGTCAGAGAACTACAGAGGACCTGTTAGTTGAACTTCAGGTGTGGGGAAGATTTTGGAGATGCTAATAAGGTATCAGATGGGAACCATTTAAATAAATTTAAACTAATTAAAGGCAGTCATCACGGATTTTGAAAAGGGAGATCATGTTTAACAAATGTAATGGAGTTCTATGTGGCAGTTTGTGATTTAATGGATGAGGAAAGTGCAATGGATGTAATATACAGTATTCAGACATTCTGATGAAATTTGAGAAGGTACTACTGTATTGGAGGTTGATAGCCAAGGTGAGCGCTTGTGGAATGGATGGTTGTAATGGCGAACTGGATTGGAAGATGGCTTTGTGATAGGATGCAGAGTGGCTGTGGACAGGAGGATATCGGGCTGTGAGGTTAAAAGAGAGGTATCTCTCCTCTTACCTGTAACCTACCTTACTGGAGATGGGTACAGGAGATAGAGAGATAGACATCGAGACATAGACAGAGTGAGTATACTTTGCTCTGAATGATCCTATTAGCCATACATATTGTTATGTTTGTAGGAGGTAGTGATAACTTATAACCAGGTAGATTTGCATAAATTAGCATGCACCGTATGTCGCGATGAAGAAGAACAACAACCATGTAGTAAGTACTTGTTTAGCCGGGATGTCGTGTAAGGTGCATCTTCGTTCCCATCATGAGGGGTGGAGTCATGTTAATTCGTTTATGGATTATGTTAGTTAATCCCCTGTGTGTCAATACCTCGGTAAACTATACCTTTGTTCCTTATGACAATGCACTAGACCTGCGGTTCTTAACCTGTGAGGCGCGCCCCCCAAGGGGGGCGTGAGCAATTTTCAGAGGGGGCGCGGGACGGCAGTATAAAAGTCTAAATAACCCCAAACGGAAATTATAATCCCCCGACTGAAAAAAATTAATTAACCGAAAAGATAGCACCTTATATAATTCCTAGTTTGTTTCAGTCTCAACTAACACTTCTTTTTTTCTTCCGACAGATTATTAACTGGAATCGAAGTCAATGGCAATGAGTGCGAAAAAGAGGAAATACCAAGACGAGTATATCAAGTTTGGATTTGTGGCACTTCAAAAGGGTGACGCAGAGGTTCCTCAGTGCGTTATATGTTACAAGACTCTGAGCAATGATGCCATGCGGCCAACACGTTTGGAACGCCACTTGAGGACAACCCATCCTGAACTAGCAGACAAATCACAGGCATTCTTTGTGGCGAAAAGGGAAGCCTTGAAGCGAGCTAAGTTGGACAGCAGTGGGACATTTTGGCAACAGACGTCAAAGATCGTTGAGGCGTCCTACGAGATTGCCCTGCTAGTAGCAAAGAACAAGAAGAGCCATACAATCGGACAGACTCTCATTAAACCGAGTCTACTGCGAGCGGCAGAGCTCATCCTGGGGAAGGATAGTGCGAACAAACTCTCGGCTATCTCCCTGTCGAACGATACCATCAAGGGACGGATCGATGAAATGTCTCAGGACATCAAAGAACAAGTGACTGACCAGATAAGGGCCTCGCCTGTCTTTGCCATCCAATGCGACGAAACGACAGACGTGGCTCAGTGTTCTCAGCTGCTCATGTATGCTCGTTTCATATTAGGCGACAGCGTGAAGGAGGAAATGCTATTTTGTCATCCCCTGGAAACTTACACGACAGCAGCGGATGTCTTTGAAGTGGTATCGAAGTTCTTCGAAGAAAATCGACTTTCATGGGACGCGTTGGTAGGTGTTTGCACAGACGGAGCTCCGGCCATGCTTGGCTCGCGTTCGGGTTTCGTTACGAAGGTGAAACAAAAGAGTCCCTCTGCTATTGGTACACACTGCGTTATCCATCGTGAGTCCTTAGCATCTAAGACCCTGCCCGCTGAAATGAGGGATTTCCTGAACCTGGCTATCAAGGTAGTCAACTTTATCAAAGGTGGAGCCTTAAACAGTCGCCTGTTCAAACAGCTGTGCAAGGACTTGGACTGCGATCATCAAGCCTTGCTTTTCCACACAAACGTGCGTTGGCTTTCGAAGGGAAACATGTTGGGGAGAGTCTACGAGCTGAGGGAAGAAGTCGCAACATTCCTAGACGTGCAGCGGAAGGCGGATCTCTACAAAATGTTCCAGTCCCGAGAATGTCAACTGTCTCTAGCTTACCTCGTAGACATCTTCGAAGCACTCAACGGTATCAACCAAAAACTGCAAGGGAAGCACATAAACATTATCACGCAATACGACGCCATTCGAGCCTTCATGGCGAAACTCGACCTCTGGAAATACCGAATGGAGGCCGGAAACATAGCTTGTTTCCCAAACTTGGACTCTGCCGTTCCGGACAGCCTTCTCGATTCAAAATTAAAGAACCAAATCATCGATCATCTGACTGAACTCAAAGCGGATTCATCCGCTACTTTCCTGACTTGGACGAAAAGCGAAAGACCTGGAAATTCATCAGAAACCCATTCCAATGCGACGTAGCTGATGTTTCGGACGGGGTCCAGGAGGAGTTTCTGGAGCTGAAGTTCAACTCCTCGGCTGAGGATGACTTTGAAATTCTGGACCTGGAGACATTCTGGGTCAAGTATCTTCCTGTTTATCCTCTGATCTCGCTTCAAGCTGTTCGGATTCTGACGATGTTCGGATCCACGTATCTCTGCGAGGCTGCATTCTCCACGCTGGTCGCTGTCAAGACCAAATACAGAAGCAAGCTGAACGTTGAAGGAGATCTGCGCTGTGCTCTCTCTGGCACGCGACCACGAATTCCGGATCTGATAGCTAAGAAGCAGTGCCAACCATCTCACTAAAATTTAGTGAGATTTTTGGCATTGCTTCTTTAGTGACTAAATTGTTGTTTCATTGATTTTGCGTCCTTTGACGTGACATTTCAACAAACGTGTTTTGTGTAGTTACCCTTTCCTTTCATCGATCCGTGCCTTGAGCTTGTTTGCGTTTTGATGCAATAAAACGAGGTTTGTAATCTCTCCTTTGTTATTTTGAAAGAACATTATCTGATCAGGGGTACCAGATCCAGTGTTTGAAATAAGCCAGGGCCCGCCAGGGCCCGGCCCTGGCTGCCATGCTTAGGGCCCTGGCTGTTAACAGAATCTACGTCAATAGCCAGGGCCCAGGGCCCAGCCCTGGCTGGCTTCAATATCAATGAACAAACCCCTCAGAATGCACCACAGAGCACCTAGAATTCAAAAATTTCCTGGGGGGGACCCCCCAGACCCCCCCGGCGAGAGGGGTAACCCCTCTCGCGCTCTCCCCAAAAAGCGGCTTCGTCAGATGTAGGTGGAGGGGGACGTGGAGACGATCAACAATTGCTAAAGGGGGCGCGACACTAGAAAGGTTAAGAACCCCTGCACTAGACACTAGCCAAAATTGCCCATTAAATACACCAATATAAAAACCACACGAAGCCAGGCATGAAGCACTGCCGCTGACAACCCTGACTTTGGAAGCACACAGGACAAAAGATCCGTGAGGCCACGCCCCGAGGAGCCGTGATTGGGCGGGATTTTGATTGGCACAAGCCCGGGGTAAGATGGACTTGCTGATCAGAGCAGAGATGGACTACAAAGAGGTGGCACATGCTGATTGGTAAAGCACGACAGATGACGTCAGAGCCTGGACGTTAAAAGAACGCTCTGGCCGACATTTCTCTCTCTTGTGCTTTGTCGTTCTGGAGACCATAGCGAACGGTCGTTATTCCCTCTTGCGCTTTGTCATACTGTACCTCGTACGAAGGGTGGCACTTTGCTCTGTGGCTCAAGGAAGCTCATCGTGAACGGAACGGAATGATTCCTAATACTATTAAGTGGAGTTTCTCCAATGGTTCTGCCATGCCACTTTCAAAATCATGCTGCTTGTGACCATTAATGGCAGGTTCAAAAGGTCATCAGAGGAAATTATGTGCTAATAATATAAAGGATTTGACCAACAATAAGCTCCCCAACTTGTTCTGCACAGCCCGAGACGAAGAGGTGTCAATAGCCAATTGCTGTTGTCTCGCTTTTTTTTTTACCACACCATTGACAATTGACATGCACTTTACCGTTGCATGGTAATTCCAAGGTAGACAAGCTATCTCCAAGAAAAGAAGAATGATACATATTTAACTGTAATGATAACCCAAAACCATTAATATACATATTAAAACGAATAAAAAATTAGTTATCTCCCATATAAAAGACAATGTCAGTTGGTGTGTTTGTACAGATGTCTATCCACCTTCATAAGGTTAGGTTTTGAAGGCCAATCTTTTAACACAAATGTGTGTTCACTACGGTCTACTTTTGAGGATAAAACAAACTCCAAAAACATTTTCCATAAAATAGTAATTACATCTCATCCATTGGAAGTGTAGATGGTGGCTTACAAACCAGGCCTCAAGAGTGGTGTACAGAAGCGTTTTTTTTTTTTTTAAATAACAATACATACAAGGCGCATGGTGGTGAAATCCGCTGCACGTGATGTGCAATACATGCAGAGTAAAAAGAGTGTTCATTTACGTCCGTAGAATGTGGAATAAATAAAGAAGACACAAGCACACCTGGCGGTAGGTGAGGTTTCAGACTGCGGTAGGCTCACGAGGCTGCACCATCAAATAAATTGTTTCAACCCGTTAGTTCTGACGGGCTTTTGTACTAGGTTGTAATAAAGAATGTGAGTTATTATCCCCACGGTTTCTGAAGAAAAAAACGAGGGGATATTGTAATAGGCTCCGTCTGTCCGTCACGCTATTTCCTCCTAAATGGTTAAGCAGAAATTAGGCAAACTTGGTATTTTACTTTAAATTTTTTGGTACTTTACTAATTACTTGGTCTTTACTTTACTAATTAATTTTACTAATTACTTTACTTGGTACTTTACTAATTAAACTTTCTATATGCAAACATTTGGGGACTCATTAAATACGTCATGATTTTTTGGAATTGAACCCTGTGTATGCCCCAGGTAGTGGGGACTTAGGGTCACAGGGTTCAAAATGGGGGAAAATGTTACCTCAAAATTTGATATTGGGTCAATGCTGGTGGAACTTTATATTTTGCCATCTTCCAACTTTGAAGGAATGAAGGGCAAGAGGTAATGAAGGGGAGAAGGGGAGAAAGGAAGAAGGCAAATGGCGAGTTCACGTGCTGTAAGGGTGTGGATCATCTTACTATAATTCACCAAATGTCCGTCTGTCTGTCTGTCTGTCCGTCCGTTCGTTCGAGGGTACCGCAAAAACGGCTGAATCGATCGCAACGATATTTTGGGTGGGTAATCCTGGGATCTCCTGGAGTAAAATAGGCTATATTGTTTTTCCAATTTCAGCTTTGGCCTCCAGCATTTTCAGGTTTAGACTCCCGCATAACGTTATTTTCCCGGGTGCCGCACAAACGGCTGCACCGATCGCTGCAAGGCTGCACCTATCAGACTCGGTGACCTCGGTCAAAGACCTTTTGTAAAGACATGGGTTGAATCCCTGCTTGAAAGAATGCCAACCCCCTCCCCGCCATCACGGTCGTCTCTCCAACTCACAATCCCACGAGATATGCGGAAAGGACGACCCAAAACCAATTTTTTTATTTTTTTTTGTATACTGAATCGAGGCTCATGAAAGAGAGCTGACATTTACTTCACAAACAAATCAACCAGACAAACAAAATATATAAAAAGAGGGAGCGGAAGACAAGAGAAGGGGAAGCACACAAACACTTGAGAGCACACAACATTTAAGAGCAGGGAGATGTGTGGGAGGGAGAGGGCTTGGGGGGAAGAGGCGTGGGAACGGGGGGGGGGGGGGGGTGGGAGAGGTATAAAACACAAGGACACCAAGAACTTCCAGGACAGAAGTTGGTATTTCAAAAAAGTGGAATTGGGGTGAAATTAGCGGGCATAGAAAAGATCAAGGTTTTGGATGGGGGAAGATAAGAGATGGTGGTGAACAGCTGTTTTAAAGACCTGGAGGGAGGAGTGGGATTGAAGAGAGTGAGGGAGTTTGTTCCAGAGGCGGGAGAAAAGAGGAATGAAGGAGTGAAGGCGAGCAGAGAGTCTTGATTTTGGCAGTTTAACCATAAGAGGGTTGCAGGCAGAACTTGTGCGACCTGTAGGAATATTTGCTGGACAGAGCCCAGAGAGAGCTGGGGGGGCAAGGCCAGAGAGGAGTCGGTAGAAGACGGAAAGACCACCAACCTGCCTGCGGTGAGTGAGAGGCCCTTGGAGTTAGCTTCATCGCGGGAGATTCCAATGATTCTGAATGCTTTGGTTTCAACAGCGTGAAGACGAGCTAGGTGTGAGGCAGGAGCACCAGCACAGAGGGGAGAGCAGTATTCCATTGAGCTGCGGATGAAAGCCTTATATGTGGTGAGGAGCTCAGGTGTGCCAAGGAAGGACTTCGCATGACGGAGGATGCCCAGTCGGCGACTGGCTTTGGAGGCCAGATTTGAAATGTGGTTTTCCCAGGAAAGATCATGGCAGATAGTGAGACCCAAAAGCTTGAGTAACAGAACTTCTTGGAGAGGATTATTCAGAAAGTGGATGGGAGGGTTGTCCAGTCGGTCTTTTCGGAGAGACATCGTAAGAGTGTGAGATTTGTCAGGATTGAAAGACATGTTCCACTTGTTTGCCCAGTCTGTGATTTTGTCCAGGTCTGCAGAGAGTGAGGAGGCTGCAGACTGCCGATCTGAGGGATGAAGAATGGAGCGATAGAGAGTAGATTCATCAGCAAAGAGATAGAGAGGATTTTCAAGAGAGTCAGAGAGATCATTGATGAAGACCAGAAAAAGCACAGGGCCCAGAACACTGCCTTGGGGAACTCCAGCCTGAACAGGAAGAGATGAGAGAAACCCATTCAGGGCCACACGTTGACTACGACTAGAGAGGATGTCCGCCAGCCATGCGTGGAGATTTCCATGGATACCAAAAGAGGAGAGTTTGGTGAGCAGAGCGGGGTGCCAGACCGTATCGAAGGCACGTGATATGTCAAGGGAGACAGCTCTAATTTCCTGTTTGGCATTGAGGACCTCCATCCATTGTTGAGAAAGCAGAAGCAGCATGTCCAGAGTAGAGTGACCAGGTCTGAAACCAAATTGATGATCAGAGATCAAGCTATTGGAGAAGAGGAAAGATTTCATATCTGAAGCAATGATGGATTCCATGACTTTGCTGATAATTGGGAGAAGGCTGATTGGTCTGTAGTTGCTGGGATCTGTTTATGCACCTTTTTTGTGCAAAGCGGTGATGTTGGCAGATTTCCAAGCAGATGGCAGATGACCTTGAGCAAAAGAGAGGGTGAAGAGAACAGAGAGAGGGAGTGAAAGAGCGGAAGAACAAGATTTTAGGACCCGTGGGCTGATGCCGTCAGGTCCAGTTGCAGAATCAGAGTCGAGGGTTGACAGAAACTTTTCCACCTTGTCAGGAGGAAATGACACAGAGATCTTCTTTTTGATTCGTATATAAACATCATTAAAAGTAAATAATGACCTCGGCCAAAGTTCAAATGACAACACGAGTTTCATCTCTACATGAGAGAATTCCACATGGCTATTTTGGCAGTGTATAAGCTAACAGATCGCTGTCTCCATCGATCTTGCCAAGGCTGTAAGACCTATTGGCTCAAAATCCTTTTAACTGTTGACTTGGTAGTTTTTACAATGAAGGAAACACGTATGGGGAGTACATACGTGTTACGTGCTCCTCCCCGACCCCCTGGTCATGGTGTACCTCCGAGCCCCGAGAGGAGTCACGGCAGAAAAATGTGTTATTCTGTATGTCAAAGATCAATGGAGAAGCCACCCCAATTGTTACTCACAAACAAATATTGTATTAAGATCACACAAGAATAACAGTACAACAATAATAGTAATCAAAAGTACAATCAATATGTCCTATTATATGATGGTACCATCAGTTTCGTAATACATAACTCACTCGGGTGTTTAAATTTTCCGAAGTTGCTATTTTCGTGTCACTTTTCTCGTCCCCTTGGTTCTATTAATCTAAGTGACCCGTATGCCAAATTTTAGACAAATTGAATAATATTTAGAGGTTGCACACTTATAGTCTGCACTGCTTATATTCATTGCATTGCACACACATTGCACACACACTGCATTGCACACACTGCTTATATTCATTTCATTGTGTTATGTTCAATGTTTTACAATTCTTTCGATGTCTTATTAATTTTTATTTTGCAAATAAATCTTCTTCTTTTTCTTAAATGAACTGGAGTAAAATTTCAAAAGTGTGCAGACTGTGCAACCTCTAAATATTACCTGATCTTTCTCAAAATTGGCAGACAACCATTGCATATAAATAGGAATGAGGGCATGCGCAAAGTCAACAAAAATGTCATATTTTAATTTTAAACCTATAATATGAAACACCCTATAACTCACTGTGCTCCAAGTGAGTGAACCAAGAACATTCCCCAATGTCTCTTATTCCCAGCTTCAAGCCAAAGTTGATCCGCTCCAGCGATCGCCAGAACGATGTCCAATCGAGACCAGAATCCCATGCGGATGGCAAGTACAGTCACAAATGTTTCAAGTGGATGAAAACCACAACAACGGAAGTGACGAATCCGTAACAATACGACATAGCGATTGTGAATGTGACAGCTCTGAGGCATCTTTCACTTCGCATCGAATTATTCATTACATGCATTCATTCATTTAATGATCATTACGCTCATTCTTATGCTCATTAAACGTTCATTAAACATTAAACGTTCATTAAACAATTACGAAAATAAAAACGAAAAACATTACGAAATTACGTTCACACCATCACATCAAACACTACCGTGAACACAAACATCGTCACAACATCGTCACAAACGTTACGTTACGTAATTCAAACCGTGAACACATCGAATAATGGAGAGCCCATTGCCCAAATTTGAAACACGATGGAATAATATTTACCGATTTGAACAGTGATGTGGCTTTTATTGAAATTCTACAAATACTGTTTAGATTTTGATGATTTGTGTGTGATATGATTTAACGGATGTTTATATTGTTGCGGATTCGGGGTCCGGCACTCCCGTTACCAAGGGGCGGTTAATCCCCTTGTCCTTTAAGCTGGCCGTTCCCCCAACCCTAGAAGTTATAACGCTCCTTCCGGTCGGGAGTAGCCAGGGTGATTGGTCAATGAAGTCCCAAATACCTGAGTGCTACCCCTGGCCGTGAAGCAGGGAGATAACTCCTGCTCAGACCGCGGACAAGATGGAATTTGCCGAGCGGTTAGCAATCCGAAGCCCGAGCCGTTAGCGGTTGACTAACCAGATCCTGAGCGATTGCCGAAATCGTGCCACGTATATTCAATTGTGAAAAGACTAAGACGATCGGACAGAAGAAACCAAAGTAAGGAAGAACACAGGAATTTATTACCACAATAATTAAAGAGGAAACGGAAGGGTAATGTACAAGGGAAGAAGAAGAAGCAGACACAGGGCAACCTTATACAGTCTTAATTATCACGCCCAGGACAACACAAACAGACTTACACGAAAGGAGTAATGGTGGCAGGGAAGGAAGGTCCAAGCAGAAGGACGGCGTGGGCTCCGGCCCCGATCCACGCTCCACCCCGGTCCACGCTCCGGTTCCGATCCACGCTCCAGCTCCACGGCGAAACCCAGCAGGTAGCGCTGCTCGTATATTGTTGCACGCGAGCGGACCTTACTTAGCGGGGTTCATATATCGGGGAAGGTATTCGGTTTTCTCTCTCTCAACGTTCATAACGTGCTGCAGTTCAACATAAGTCCCCGGCGCAGTCCGATACAGTTGGTCGCTCCCTGCGCAGTTCGTAATCATCAGCATCCCCCAGCGCAGTTCTGTGTAATCGAGCTCTCTTTTGGCGCAGTTCGTATCAAGCAATGGTTCCCTGCGCAGTCCGTAATCAATGATGCAATCTGCTCAGTCCGTCATCAATGGTGGCTCCCTGCGCAGTCCTCTTCGTAACGTGACAATCAACCCTCCCCTGCGCAGTCCGTAATAGGGCTTCGCGCTCGCGCTTATATCTCGTGCGTTGAAATCAAGCCGCCTTCATAGGGCTATGCCCACTAGCGAGCTTACCTCAGCCCTGGTTGGTCGGCGAGGGCTCGCTGGCTCCACCTTTGATGAGTCGACGGGGGGGCCATGCCTCCTCCCCGCGCTCCGCCCTTCTTCGCCAGCCTGACCGCATGCGCAATGGCATTTGATGCAGCGAACGCTGCTAGCAAGCAAGTGCTAAGGCGCGTAATAGCAAGAGAGAGACAACCCCCTCCTGTAGGGGCGCATGATGGAGTAGCTTGGAGAGAGAGAGACAAACCCCGCCTGTAGGTGCGCATGATGGAGTAGCTTGGAGAGAGCGAGATCAAAATGCACGGGATTGAAAGACCTATCTTATTTAATTAATGCAACGCAGAGTCAAACTATTGGAAACAGAGCCTTACCTGAAACACATACTAATGAAATAACTAGAGTTCCTATGGTGCCCTACGTGTTGTATATGGACTAATTAGTGTGCGACCTTTAACCTTTGGAAGATGGGAATATTTACAGGGCATTATTTATAATGGATTATTATTTACACGTGCCGGTTCTGAAAACCGTAGCAATATGAATCGTTTAAAATAGAAAAAAGCCTTCAATTTCTGATATTTTGCCTTTTCATTTGGGCCTCCCAATTGAAGCCCCACCCATGTGTGGGTAACGTTGCTCGTCATTAAAACCTGTGTAAAATGAACAATGTTTTCCTGGTGTGAAAGAACATTATATTTACCAATGACGGAAATCCACCATCGCAACTTCAGTCATGCGAATGTTATGCAAATTGCTGTAGAGCTCATCGCACTACCTTTTATCATGCCATTGACATGGACTTTACACCACGCCGGTACGATTTTAATCATGGTTCACCCGTCATTGGCAACTCTGCAATACAATCTCAATTTTAAATACATTTTATCATTGATCCATTGACCAAAATTATACTTGTAAAAGTTTTTTTCACATAAAATCGATATTTTCTTTTTTTAGGCCATGTATCAACAAACTAGATGGCTTTCATAGAATACTTACCTTGCACAGTCAACTTGGTGCAAGCCAACTCTTCTGTTTTGGAAGGGTTGTTTTTTTCTTTGATCCAATATGGCTGCCAGATCCCTGGTGTTGGCTTAGCGATTAGGGTGCCGGCTTGGGATCCTAGGATCCTGGGTTCGAATCCCGATCGATCGCTGAATTAACATCAGGGGGGTTGACTCACTCAGCCTGTCATCCTTCCGAGGTCAGCAAATTGAGTACCAGCTTGCTGGGATGAATGATCACGGTGTGTACCCCAATTTAGAATAGGTACACCGTATTCCTGTGCATCGTAACAGCGTGACCAAGGGTTGGCGTCAGGAAGGGCATCCGGCCATAAAAACATTGCCTCAAACAGGGAACCATGATTGTCATGGGGCCCGCAAGGCTAACCCCCGCTCTAGCCGGGAAAATGGCCTTAAAACGATCATTCATTCATTCATTCAATATGGCTGCCAGACCACATGAGCGATGACATCAGAAATTTATATTCTCCAATATAATTGTTGCGAAGATCAAGCTCAATAAATTTCAAACTGATCAGACTAAGCATTGTCCCTGCCAAATTATGACGTCATAATTAAGGCACCAATGACCATCGTTAACAACACTTATTCCCCATGCGGAGTTCTTTACAATCAGCCAGGCTTCAATTTTTCCATGAAGCGGTTTCGAAGACATAGATGTGCAACTTTTTTCGGTTTTTCCAAGATGGTGCCTGTACCACGTGACCCATGACGTCATAGTTATCGCTAAAATTCTACAGGCGGAGGCTCTCATATGGTCAAAATCTCATGTCCATTGGACCAACGGTTGCCAAGAAAATAAGTTTGAAAAAATGCAGACACGCACGCCACACGCACGCCACAACTCTGCTTTTTGCTTCGCATGCGCAGGGTAAAAAGACCAAGTTAATCAGAAGCTGCATTTAAATTGCGAAATGGGAAACGTATTAAGACAGAGGAACAAAAAGAAGCACAAATACAAGAAATCGAGAAAATAAGGGAAGAAGAAGAACAAGTTTGTTCGAGACCGATTTAAATACTTTTAGAACACAAAACTGAGAAGCTCAGCAGACATTTGTTGATTAGCAAACGGATGATAAGTGGACATCGAGGCAGA
Source organism: Myxine glutinosa (assembly GCF_964187855.1). NCBI lineage: Eukaryota > Metazoa > Chordata > Myxini > Myxiniformes > Myxinidae > Myxine > Myxine glutinosa. The sequence continues at coordinate 72,434,491 of NC_136273.1, forward strand.
CACAAATATACCCCTGCATTAGCCAAGGTGGCATTTGGCTCTGCACACAACCAGCACCAATGACGTCATCGTTAGCTGTCTGGTGGGTCTCCAGTATAGAAATACATTTTTACAATTGTCTGCTGTGCCTTCCTCAACATCAGCAGACTAGCCCAACACAAACAGAAATTCCCAAAGCTGGTTGGAGACTCTCATGATGTGTTACACCTGGAACAAGGAGAAAATATCCTGCCAGGTTCAGGTTGACATTGCAGTCGCTCGATTTTGCTCAATATGAAGACCATGTGATCTTAAGAGAGCTGTGAAGGTCCGTCATAAGTGAGCAACATTTACAGCATGTCGGGATACCAACTTGATGTGCTCAGAGCACAACAAACCAGACAGTTATTGGAACAAACACAGCAACATCATTAAAATATGGATAGCAGTACAATATACATGCTATGGGGGTGAAGGACAAGGAGTAGAATGGGAGTAATTATAGGCAGGTAGGAAATAGAAGAGAAAACAAACAGGAGAATTTAAGGAAGGAACATCACACGCGAGCTAAATCCTTCATTTGTGTGCAGCACGTGGCTGATGGTTTGCAATCAGTGCTCAGAGTTCACCTGTGCCACTGATGTGGTGCTCCCAGGAGGTTCAGATGGGAATATGACCAGGGTGCCAGCAATACCTCGTACTCGTTCTCAAAAGACACCACGGGATCTTTCATTCCCACCAACTTATGTGAACAGATGTGTCCCGAGCTACATTTACATCCGATGGAAACATCCATTCATGCAACACCCAGTCTCAGAAGCACCAATGTGACGGTCTATAGTCAGGGTGAGAGTGAAACCCAGACGAGCATCGTCTGCCAACATTGAGAGACGAGAGTCATGCCCTACTCTTCAATATAGACCTAAGGTAGGAAGACCTACTGCATTTACTGAGCTGGGATGATCGGGGCCTCGCTTTAGATAAGTGCATGCAGTGTGCAGTGTTCATGCGACGACTCGTGCATAGTACCGCTAACGCAGCACGGGCACGGTTCTTTTTGGTACAATGTTTTGCTCTGAGTTGCATCGTGTCTGTCGGTCAACCGATGAGAAGCATCCCACGTTTTGCAGGTCAATAATGCTTGTATATGTGGCAGCATTTGTCATTTGCTGCCGCGTACTTTGAATAGTAGTATCACCAATCAAATGCAATGACATTACGGATGTGATTTTTCATGCACCAACGTGGTACACTGCTCGAGGGCAGACAGAAACTTTGTCGCAACATGAAAATCGATCAATACTTCGATGAGACATTATTTTGTGAAAACAGTATTTTTTGCTATTATTGGGAAATAAAATCGGTCTCAAGTATACAAAAAGCGGTAGACACCACCAAAAGCGACCGATTTGGCAACTATGGACGAGGAGGCTCAAAGTGTGCTACTTCTTCAACATCCTGCCAGACAAGTATATCAATAACAAGAACGACACTCTGTGGAGTACCTCTGCTTGATCTGCGTCTGAGAGATATCCTGCTGTATATCGTTTTTGGCTCTATCACTCAATGGTGAAGAATCACTTTTAAAACCCTCGGATCTGGATCTTCACCAAAATCGAATCAATTCCTCCTTGTAACACACTCAACCACTCCAACAAAGTCCAGATCTGACCATAAATCTTTGAGACATTCTGTTCACAGACAAATGAAAAATCACTCAAAGAGCAACACTTGGCAAAAGAGAACAAAGTAGAATGGCACTCGGTAGAGCACCCTTTTGGCCTATACTGATCTCCAAAATAGTTGGTGGTTGGATTATATGACCTGATATGCAAATCCTCTTAAAATTTCAAGTCAATTTGATGAAAATTGAGGATTTTAGACATTTGAAAAGGTTGTCGACCTTTGGCCTATGTTGACCTTTTGACCTATACTGATCTCAAAAATAGTTGGTGGTTGGATTCAGTGACCAGATATGCAAATCCTCTTAAAATTTCAAGTCAATTTGATGAAAATTGAGAATTTTAGAAATTTGGCCGATGTTGACCTAAAATATAATTGGTGGTTGAATTATGTGACCTGATATGCAAATCTTCTTCAAATTAAGTTAATCGGAAGAAAATTGACAATTTTAGAAATCTGGCCTATGTTGATCTTTTGGCCTATGTTGACCTCAAAAATAGTTGGTGTTTGAATTCAGTAAGCCGACATGCAAATCTTATTCAAATTTCAAGTCAATCGGATGAAAATTGAGGATTTTAGAAATTTGGCCAATGTTGACCTAAAATATAATTGGTGGTTGAATTATGTGACCTGATATGCAAATCTTCTTCAAATTAAGTTAATCGGAAGAAAATTGACAATTTTAGAAATCTGGCCTATGTTGATCTTTTGGCCTATGTTGACCTCAAAAATAGTTGGTGTTTGAATTCAGTAAGCCGACATGCAAATCCTATTCAAATTTCAAGTCAATCGGATGAAAATTGAGGATTTTAGACATTTAAAAAGGTTGTCGACCTTTGGCCTATGTTGACCTTTTGGCCTATACCGATCGCAAAAATAGTTGTTGGCTGGATTCAGTGACCAGATATGCAAATTCTCTTAAAATTTCAAGTCAATTTGATGAAAATTGAGAATTTTAGAAATCTGGCCTATGTTGATCTTTTGGCCTATGTTGACCTCAAAAATAGTTGGTGTTTGAATTCAGTAAGCCGATATGCAAATCCTATTCAAATTTGAAGTAGATCGGATGAAAATTTAGGATTTTAGAAATACGAAGGAAAGTGGTTGACCTTCGGCCTATGTTGACCTTTTGACCTCCAAAATAAATAAGATTCTGTCGGACCACCAACTCCACCATTTGGTGAAGTTTCGTGAAGACCAGTTTAAAAGTGACCTGTAGGCAAGTATTCGTGAGCGGACAGACAAACACACAAACAGGAGACATCAACATACTTGTCAAAACATTTTTTTTGTGAAAGTGAAAGCATAACCTCCTATGGTGGTGGAGGTACAAGTCAACAACAGAAATGCATGCAGAGGGACAGAAATGCATGCAGAGGGACAGAAATGCATGCAGAGGGACAGAAATGCATGCAGAGGGACAGAAATGGACACAGTCGATGTTTAACAGGTATGGAGCTTAAGGTAACAGTTGTATGAAAAAGGACCACCACAAGAGCCTTATCTACGATGTGTAGCGGAGCTTCTACATAAATCGCATGTCGAGTACAAGACATTGGCGTAATTTGACACAAATTACAAGGACAAGGAGGCAATGAAAAAATCAGCAAAGAATAGTGGGAGTCACATCTGGGATTTCTGCATCATGAGCTACGTGCAGGCGCAGATTGAAATGTCAAATGCGCCAAAGTGATCTTTTTGGAAGGCGCTCTCACCATGACAAAAGAAACGCACAGAATCAAAGCCAAGATGTAAAGTTCCGAAGTAACACTATGTCAGATTCACCGATCCATCTACACTTCAAGCATGAACTCTCCAACTCGACGAGCAGCACATCCGATTGTACTATCGAGCAGTCGTGACAGCTGCGCTGGCATGGCTGAAACCGGAGCCATTAGCAGCTACCAGGGACAGCGGGTGATGGAGCAGGCCTGTCAAGCTGCATCACGGCCAAAGTGATTGCGTTCAGAAAGTTCTACAGCCTGGCACCCAGTGATTTTCAATGCGTCAGAAAGCATCGATTGGCCTGAAAATACAACTCGCCCATCGAAATCCTCTTGAGAAAGGGGATTAAAATGCCATGCGTCAAATTTATGTTACATTATTGGTGCGTTATGCAGGACGGGCCACAGGAAGAGATACATACGTTCCGGAGATTGTGAGCGGTGCTTGATCCAAGCAATAAGCTCAGACTTTTTCTTTTTTAAATAGAAATTTCAGTTCAATATAAAAAGCCCACGAATCGGTCTATGTGAAAAGAACAGCTTGGCAATCCCACGGTTGCCATATTTGCAACTGAAACGAATAAAACTTGAAATGGCAAACGGATGTCGCTCTCGATTTGTGTTGCGCTTTTTAATGTCAAAATGTCTATTGGCTCTGCTTTCTATCCTGGTGTCATCAGAGCCACAGTTAGCGAAGTCAGTCCAGGGTGTCATTACTACAAATGGAGCTTTATCCCATTCACTTGTCTGAAAAATTGAGTTATTCGTTTACTTTGAGTCGTTTGCCTCCTAGGGAACTGCCAGAAGTGATTCAGCTGCCTCCGTTTTCCCGAGATCATTTTGCTGTTTTGCTGCGAGTTCTGCAGTGGACAGCAGTACGTATATCAACCAATTACAATTCTGAAAAATAAGAGAATTTACAACATAATTCAACAAATGTGACAAATTTTTACTCCCGCCTCTGGAACAAACTCCCTCGCCCTCTTCAATCCCACTCCTCCGTCCAGGTCTTTCAACAGCTGTTCACCACCATCTCTTATCTTCCCCCATCCAAAACCTTGATCTTTTCTACCCCCGTTAATCTCACCCCAGATCCACTTTTTTGAAATACCAACTTCTTTCCTTGAAATACATGCAGTTTCCATGTGTTTTATATTTCTCTCACCCTCCCCCCCCCCCCCCTTTCCCATGCCTCCTCCCCCCAAGCCCTCTCCCTCCCACAGATCTCCTGATGTCCCTGCCCTCAAATAATGTGCTTGTGTGCTTCCCCCTCTCTCACCAGCTTGTCTACCGCTCCCCTTATTATGTTTTATGTGTCCGTTTGTTTCTTTTTCTGATTAATGTTAGCTCTTTCACGAGCCTCGATCTTGTATGCAAAAAAAAAATGAAAAAAAAATAAAAACGAGTTTAGAATTCAAAACCAAAATAATTTTTTTTTTCCCACCCACTCAACATCTGTACGTCTTCATTTGAGAATCAACTTCAATGTGAAATATTAACCTTTACTATCTGGTGTTTTGGAAGCATAGCCTGTGTTATTAGCCCCCATTGGTCCAAAATGGGGGCTTAAGGTTTTGGTCTCGTCCGTCCGTGCATCCGCAACCATATCTCAGAGATCAATGTATGGACCAATTTTGTTCATACTTGGCACAAAGACAATACATGACGGTATACATATTATGCACATCATTTTGTTTTGCAATGCGATCAAATATGGCTGACTGGCGACCATTTTAGTTGTAAAAACCTGATGTTGAACATGTGCTCAACCATTTCTCAGACATGCATTTGCCGATGTTGTTCAAACTCGGCACACAGATAATGAATGATGGCTTACGTCATTGTTTTTCCAAGTTCAGATTAAAGATGGCCGACTAGTGGCCATTTTGTTACTTAAACGTGTCCCCATCCATTTATTCAACATGCATGGTCCGATTTTGGTAAAACTTCGCACAAGCACAGCACATGACGGCATATACGTGCACTTCACTTTATTTTGCGATCGATCAAAGATGGCCGACTGGTAGGCTGGCGGCCATTTTAGTTGTAAAAAAAACCCTGATTTTGACCACGTCCTCAACCATTTCTCAGAAATGCATTTACCGATCTTGTTCAAATTTGACACACAGATAATGAATGATGGGTTACCTTTGCATGTGATCTTTTTTCGAGATCAGATCCAAGCTGGCCGACGAGCAGACAATTTTTCTTAAACGTGTCCCCATCCATTTCTTGGACATGCATGGACCTTTTTTTTTTTGCAAACCTGGCACAAAGACAGTACATGAGTATACATATGAAGAAGATTTTTGTTGCCATCCGACCAAGGATGGCCGACTGACAGCCTTTAACTCCGTACAGCAAAATTATTAAAACCACGGCAGGGGCTATGACATTTTGTCTTTTTCTTCTTGTTGTAATAAGCTATGGGGTTGCAGCATTATGGGGTTTATTCTATTTTTAACAAGCTTAGATTTACCATTCTTGTATTTGAATGACAATTCAATTTTCAGTAAATATTTTGAACTGACAGTGGTTACGGATCCGTCACTTCCGCCTTTGTTGTTGTTATATACTTGAAGGATTTTTAGTTTCAGGTAATATTGTTGTTAAGGTTTTTGTGTGAAATGGAGATGACTTGAGTAAAAGGTAAAAAGAAATGTTTGTGGAGGAAAAAGAAAAATGCGGCAAAGAACCGGAGGGTGGAGGAGGTGGAGGAGGAGGAGAATGGCCAGGATAGAGATACAGCCGTGAATTGCGTTGAGGCTGCGAGCGGACGTTTTTGATATTGGTCGCGAATGAGTTGAGGCTTCCCATGAAAGGGATTGTCTGCGACATCATCATATATTGTGAGTGCAATTAAACCTGTGTCTCAGGTTTAATCACCAGGTGTGAGTCATCGTTGGAGAAATCAAGGGCCTCCATTACAGGCCTATACGCCATTTTGTCCTCGAAGAAGAAGAGGCTGTCCGCTTGGTGCATTTTGTTTTGTCACTGGGGATGCCCATATCGACATCATCGTGTGGAGATTGCCGTTGGTTTACTTATCGGCTCAATTCCCATATCGACCTCTCACCTCGTAACTCCTCATCCACAGTCGCGCCAATAACTGCCTATTGATTTGCCGTTCTGCACGACCTTGATCCCCAACCAGTGTGGGGATCCATGCACGGACTTTGGGGAATGTTGCATTCCACTCACGTTTGGCGTATCATGAGTTCATTGCTTTGAGAGCATTGGGGAATGATGGTACCATCATATGTATTGTTCATTTGATGCAAGTGACATTTTCATTGCACTTTCTTTAATAGAGTTATTATTGCGTATGTGAGAGTTATTAATACAATTACGTGTTTTGTTCGACAATTGCATTGGTGTGGTTTTACCATGGTTCATTAGAAAATGCAAGATAACAAATCTTTCTGCCGTGTTCCCGCTCCAGACTCTAAGGTGCACCGTAACCAGGGTTTGGGGAGGTAATGCGCAACACAGTTCATATTTTGAATAATGGTACAAGTATTTACAAGCCATTTCGGTAATTAAATCGAGTGCGAGTCTGCCTTTGGACAATGATTTGTAATAAATCTTATACATAATACAGGACATCGGACATAATACATCTTATTGGTAGTAGTTAGAGGCGCATTAGGATTGCCACAGTAGTGAAAGAGGGGATCATCTTCAAATCATCTGGATCTGGCAACCAAGGCAATACTGTTTTGTGTAACACAGACAGGTTCATGTGGCAAGTATTTCCTGTTGGTCAGGATACATGCACGAATAGCTGGTGTGGCACTTGCTTCCTGGTATCCACGACAGCAATGAGGTCTGATCTCGACTTAATGTCTTGTAGGGTTTGACCAGTTAACTCAGGAGGGGAACTTCCGCTCTTCACTGCAATGGGGACCAATTCCTTTGTGGAGTGGTCCAATTGTATGACCATGCATTCTGACCCTTTGGGGTTAGGATGTGTGTTTGATTGGCCATGTACTTCATCCTTGAAGCTGAGGTGCATGTGTATGCTTCATGGGACAGTCTTGTTGGATTGTGTACTTTGGCCAAGGGGTCAAGGTGAAAATCCCAAGCTGTTTAAATGTTTTGAATTTTTATTTTAACCTTTTTATATAAACAAGAATGAGTATAGAAAGTCAGATTATATTTCTTGGCATTTCTATGCATACATGTTTTACCATTGCAGCACAATAACTGTTTATGTTCATATATAATTGTGTGTGTGTGTATATATATATATATATATATACACATACATACTATACATACATACACACAGAGTGGTCTAGAAACCCTGGGAACATTTTGAAGAACTACACCTGCAACAAACAACTAAGTTAATTATTGTTATTTGGTGCAAAACAAAACATGATTATCCGTTATAGTCTAATCAGTCTAATATACATGAAACACATCAGTTCAAATGTTCAAACTTCACTCTGACACACAGTTCTGCATGTTTCAGTCATTAAGGCAGCAGTCTCATTACGGATGAATTGTTTCAAGTCTCTAAGGGTTGTAGGATTCCTCGCATACACTTTATGTTTGAGGAAACCCCAAAGGATTATATCGCAGGGTGTTGTTAAATCACAAGACCATTCGAAGGGAAGTGGCCATTCAACCGGACCACGACGGCCAATCCATTTGTCTGTAAAGTTCAAATCAAGGACCTGGCGTACATTGGCAGCATAAAGAGCGGGTGCACCATCATGCATGGACCACATTTGGCCATCATTGAGTGGAAATGCATACTGCTCCAACATTAGAAGGTAATTTGCAGCATTCACATTTTCTTCAAAAAATTTTGGTCCAACAACACCTGCCCAGACGGACACACAAGCTTCATACTGGAAGTTGTGCTCAACAGCAAATCGTGGGTTGTCTACTGCCCATATTAGGCTCTTATGATGATTCACAGAACCACATAAAGTAAACTTGGATTCATGTGACCACAAGATCCTGTTCTGCAAATCACTGTCCATATTCAGTAACCCAAACAATGTCTCACATGCCTCAACGTGCCTGTCAAAATCATCCTCAGATAGTTGGGGAATTAATATGGGTATGTATGGTTTCGCATTAAGGTCTTTTAGTATTTTTTGAATCGATGATCGGCTTATGTTGGTGACGTTTGATAAATGCCTAGTTGATAATTGTGTGTTATTGGCAAGTTGTTGTTGAATGACCACTCTGCTTTCCTCAGTTCGAACAGTACGAGGCCTACCTGGTGACTGTTTTGGAAGAATGCTGCCGGTTTCATCAAACTGCTTGTTTATTCTGCCGATGGTTCTTCTGTCAATTGCATCGGTGCCACATTCTTTGACAAGTTGTCTGTGAACTTCAGCCGAATTTCCAGATACATAATACAAGCGTACAGTGCCAATTTTCTGTCTCACGTTATCCTCAGTCATATTCGGGTGTCTAATTCACAATGAACTGAACTAATGCAAAGACAACGAGTGCAGCACAGTGAGCAAAGCTCACCCCGATCCATATCACGTGATCACCTCACCCTGTTGCGTATCACGTGATGCCTGTGCGTGTTGAAACAGTCACATCCATTTACGAGTAATCATGTTTTGTTTTGCACCAAAGAACCAGAATGAACTTAGTTGTTTGTTGCAGGTGTCGTTCTTTAAAATGTGCCCAGGGTTTCTGGACCACCCTGTATATATATATATAAAGATGCAATATGGGCATTATGTGTGACCATGCAAATTAATGTCTGTTCAATTATCTCCATATTAATCGGTTAACATTTCCCTACCTCAAAACAAAATGAATGTTAAAATACTTGTGCTTGCACTATCATAGCCCAAAACAAAGCAAGATGAATTTTCATGGTGGATATATCCTTGCCCCTCCCCTCCAAATCCCCCCCTTGCCCCTCCACTCCTGAACTCCCCCCTTGCCCTTCCCCTCCTAAACTCCCCCCTTGCCCCTCCCCTCCAAATCCCCCCCCTCGCCCCTACACTCCTAAACTCCCCCCTTGCCCCTCCACTTCTAAACTTCCCCCTTGCCCCTTCCCTCCTAAACTCCCCCCTTGCCCCTCCCCTCCTAAACTCCCCCCTCACTCCTCCCCCCCAACCCCTCCCATTCAAATCTCCCCCCATACCATTCAGATAGTAAAATAAGAAATTATCATTTGAAATAGTCAAAAGGAGTCCCCGAAATCCCCTGCATCTCCTCCCCGATCACGGCTAGAACAAAGATAATTTTGTTTTCCAGTGTCAGTATGAGTGTTGTATTAAATCCAACAATATATGCAAACACCCAAATATTTCACAAGAAAAATCTCGTTCGAAACAATAGCGCACTTGACATCTGCATGAAGGTGAATAAGCACCAAAAGTGGAGTGACCTGAATATCCAGCTTGTGAAAGCAATCTTTAAAGGCGCTAATTCATTGTGAAAGGCAGATTTTAATTGTTTCTACTTGCTTTTACCAATTTACGAGTTCACTTTTAATAAATGCCATCGTATTTTATTCATAAAGGATTCCAAAAACGAAGAGAATCAGATGTAGATAAAGTTAGTCGCATGAGCAAAGTGGCTCCGATTCAGAATACCCGTATATGTTTCCATTCATTTTTCTATTCACTTACTCCAGCAGAGCAGCATAGCAGGTCGTTATGGAAACATATACATCAGTGTTGCAAAAGCAATTGCGAGCAGCAGTTTCAGGCATCAGCTAAAGGTTGTGCACAAAGGACATGCTAAAAAGGGCCAACGAGATCAATGTCTGATCCAGTGCGTTTGGTGGGTGGGCCAGCAAAGTCCAACTAACATTTGTGATGGTTTCTGATGTCCTGCAACTTATGCTAAATTGGCAATAGGTTCGGTTATTAACTCCGCCGCCAAAGTTGAACGGAGGTTATGTTTTCACTCCTGTCTTTTTTGTCTCTGTCTGTGAGCAGAATATCTCAAAAGGTTATGGACGGATTTCGACGAAACTTCGTGGAAAGGTTGGGGATATGACAAGGACGAATTTATTCGATTTTGATAAAGATTCGGATCTGGATCCGGATCCGAGAATTTTAAAGTTATTCTTCACCAAGCAATTAAAAACAATATGCAGCACGATATCTTAAAAGGTTATGGATGGGTTATGACAAAACTTGGTGGACGAGTCGATAAGGTGACAAGAACAAGCCGATTCGATTTTGGTTAAGGCCCGATGCAGATCTGGCCTATCGGTGGGATACAAAACGTAAACCATCAACCCACTAAAACCCCGAAGGTAAACCATCCACAATCAACCCCCTCCTGGTGAAACTACCTAAATCCAGGTTCACTGCTCACCTCCGCTCATTTTTTCCTCTCTTTTCCCACCTGTGGAATGAACTTCCGCATCCTCTTCAATCCCATTCTTGCTTCCAGGTCTTCAAGACAGCTCTTCATCACCATCTGAGATTGGCCCGGATCCAAAACCATGATCTTTTCAAACATGGCAATATGTTCAATCCAATATGGCTGCCGAACCACGTGAGCTGTGACGTTATTAATTTACATTATTTTATAAAGTTGCGAAGAACATGAAATAAATTTTAAACTGATCGGATACAGCACTGTACTTATTGAATTATGACGTCATAATGGACACACCGATGACATTATGGTTAACAAGACTTATTCCCCATGCAGAGGTCTTCACAATGAGCCATGTTTCAATATTTTCAATCAAGCGGTTTTGGTCCACCGTTTAGGTCCACCATATAGGTCCACCGTTTTTCGGTTTTGTCCAAGATGGAGCCTATACCACGTGACCTGTGACCTCAAATATTATCAATCAAAAACTCGACATGAGTAGGTGTATACTTTGGTGAAAATGAATATAAAAACGAAAAAACCCACGAAAAGCCAAACAAAGCCATACGGAAAAATAACAACAAATAATCTGACCAAAAACAATAAGCAATTAAGCATGCATCCTGGAAGGATTGGATCCCTAATAATATCCCCTCTCCCAAACGGATTTTCCTCCTTGGACAAACACCATGTTAACATGAATAAATAGCTTATCGTGGGACAAGCCTAGAAGAAATAAACAAGAATGACCACACTGTCAAGAATGACCTTCAGACCTTTTGTCTCCATACATTCATTCCTTCCACTTGTTCATCTGAAGGAGAAGATGAACAAGTGGAAGGAATGTATGGAGACAAAAGGTCTGAAGGTGAATATCGGAAAAACGAAGGTGATGGCAAGAGGTAAAGCATGTGTGGAAGGTGAGGTGGAAAGAACTGGGAAGTGGCTGTGTGCTGTGTGCAGGAAGGGTGTCGGAGTGAATTCCATTCAATGTACAATGTGCGCTGAGTGGGTTCATCAAAAAACGTAGTGGTTTGAGAGGGTCATTAACCAGTGTGGCAGCTACATTCAAGGGTAAGGTGTGCACAGAGGGAGCTGCAGATGGAGGAAATGTTGAGTTGGATCTTGGAGACGGCGTGAAGCTGGAAAGTGTAAAAACATTTTGTTACCTCGGAGACATGCTGAATGGAGAAGGTGGATCAGACTCGGCAACAGTTGCTGGAGTGAGATGTGCATGGAAGAAGTTTCGGGAACTGAGTGGCGTGCTGACGAGGAGGGGAGTGTCGTTGAAGCTGAAGGGAAAGGTGTATGCTGCATGTGTGAGAAGTGTTATGATTTATGGGAGCGAGACATGGGTAATGAACGTAGAGCAGCAACGAAAGCTGGAAAGGGTGGAAATGCGAATGGTTCGGTGGATGTGTGGAGTATCGTTGAGAGAGAGGAAGACAAATGATGAATTGCGAAAGATGATGGGAATAGAGCCTGTGATGGATGCTGTGAAGAGAAACAGGTTGAGATGGTTTGGTCATGCGTTGAGGAAGGATGAAAGTGACTGGTTGAGAAGAGTGATGGAAATGAATGGAGAAGGAAGTAGAGGACGGGGAAGACCGAGAAAGACTTGGATAAAAATGGTGGAAGAAGAAATGCGGGCAAGCGGGTTAACAAGGGGAGATGCAGAAAATAGGGCAAAATGGAGAAGATCGTCATGGGGACCGCAAGGCTAACCCCCGCTCTTGCAGGGAAAATGGCCTTAAAATGCCGGTTGGTGTTGTTGTTGTTGACCACACTGTGGTCACAACGGGCCGATTGGGAAACGCGCATTTAAAGCACTCTTAAAGATTGAACAGCGCGATTGGGAAACACATTAAATGTGCTATTAAAAGATTAACTCAACACCTCTTATAACAATAATAATAATTCATTTATTTTGTATAGCGCTTTTCATGAAGCCCAAAGGCGCTTTGACAGAGTGCAAAACATAATGCATAACAAAACATGAAAACAACAATTGCAAAAAGACAAGAATCAATAGGGAAATATTTAAAGCAAAAGGAGGGAGAAGGAGAAGTGATAGTCAGGGGTTAAATGCTGTGGGTTGAATGTTGAATGCAGTGCTGAACAGGTGGGTCTTGAGTGATGTTTTGAATGTGGTGAGTGAGGAGGAGTCTCTTATGGTGTGAGGTAGTGAGTTCCAGAGGGTGGGAGCAGCGATGGAGAAGGCCCTGTCCCCCCAGGATCTGAATTTGGTCCGGATGGGGGGGGTCAGGAGGTTGGTACCAGCAGAGCGGAGGTTGCGGGTGGGAGTGTGTCTGGAGAGGAGGTCAGCCAGGTAGGATGGGGCCAGGTTATGGAGGGCTTTGTAGGTCAAGAGGAGGATTTTGTACTGGATTCTCTGGGAGATGGGGAGCCAGTGAAGCTTGTAAAGGACGGGGGTGATGTGGTCACGGGTCCGGGAATGGGTGAGTAGACGGGCAGCAGAGTTCTGAATGTATTGGAGTTTATTGGTGATTGTTGAGGGTGAACCATAGAGGAGGCTATTGCAGTAGTCCAGACGGGAGGTGATGAAGGCGTGGATGAGGGTTTCTGCAGCCGTGGAGGAGAGGGATGAGCGGAGACGGGCGATGTTTTTCAGGTGAAAGAAGGCTGTCTTTGTGATCTGTTTAGTGTATTTGTCGAAGGAGAGGGTTTGGTCAAAGATGACGCCAAGATTCCGGATGAGAGGGGAGGTGGATACTGGGATACCGTCGATGTTGAGGGCAAAGTTATGGGTGGATTTTGTGAGCGTTTTTGGGCCAATGATGATTATTTCAGATTTATCACAGTTAAGTTTGAGGAAGTTGATTTGAAGCCAGGATTTTATTTCAGAGATGCAGTTTGTCAGGATAGAGTGGGTGTCGGTGGAGACGGACTTGGTGGAGATGAAAAGCTGGATGTCATCGGCGAAGCAGTGGAATTGGAGACCATGACGGCGGATTAAGTGACCGAGGGGGGGACAGGTAAAGGATGAAGAGGAGGGGGCCAAGAACTGAACCTTGGGGGACACCTTGGGGGAGGGGAGCAGTGGGGGATTTGCAGTTATTGATGGAGATGAACTGGCGTCTGTCAGAGAGGTATGATTTAATCCAAGAGAGGGCAGTGCCGGTAACATTAAAGGTGGATTCAAGTCGGGTGAGGAGGATGGTGTGATCGATGGTGTCAAAGGCAGCGCTGAGGTCGAGGAGGACGAGAATGTTGAGGTTGCCAGCGTCAGAGGAGAGGAGAAGGTCGTTTGTGATTTTGAGGAGAGCAGTTTCAGTACTGTGGTTGGAGCGGAATCCGGATTGGAATGTTTCATACAGGTTATTGGCAGAGAGGTGATGTTTGAGTTGAGTGGCTACAGCGTCTTATCCATGTCACCATCCCCACGATGATATCAAATCGAGCCGATTCATCTCACAATCACGGATTGCTAAACCCAATATGGAGCCATTGAAAAGTTACGTAATGCTATTTTTTTTTTTAGTAATTTTTGTAACGTAATGTTTGATTACGTAACATAACGCGTTGAATATCGTCTGTCAGGCTGGTTTAAACCTGAATATTATTAGTCCCCTACCGGTGTACACCGGAGGGGACTATAGGTTTGCACGCCGTCAGTCAGTCCGTCGGTCTGTCACACAAAGAACAGTTTTCCGGACTTTTTTTCTAAACGGTTAATGCTAATGATTTCAAACTTGGCACATGGTTTCCGCATGATAAGTTACAGATCGAGTTCGAACTTCACGACGTTTCGATCATTTTTGACAAAGTTATGGCACTTGGAACTTTGGGAATTCTGATAATTCTGATGATCCTTAACTCGGTGCCATTTTAAGTTTTAATTTCCTTTAAAAACCATTTTCTCTGCAATAATTAGACCGATTGAGATCAAATTTTCACCGTTGGGGGGACTCGGTCTGTAGAATATTTTAATGGTAATTATGACGTCACAGGTCACGTGGTTCGGCCGCCATATTGTTTTTTCGTGCAAACACGAAAAACCCTTTTTCTCTGCAAGGGCTGAACAGATCGAGGTCAAACTTTGCAGGCAGAATCGCATACCCATGACGAACAAAAAAGTCAATGAGCATGCCGTCATGCGTCACATGGTTTCAGAGTTATGACGTTTTAAAGCATGACCCTTTAAAACCGAGCTCCTCCATCATTTTTAATCCAATCGAGGGGAATCTTCACAGATCTGTTCAGCACGTCAGTCTACTAAAATGTCCTTTTGGAATTTGCGATAGGGCACGTGGTTTGGCAGATATCGTTAATTAAACGAAAAATATTTTTTTTAATGGATATCTCTTGTTTATTCTCGAGTTCTCCTCAAGCCGCACCGTGCGCCTTCAGCCTCGTCTCGCGAACGTCAAAAGCGCGACACAGCGCGCGCTTTCGGGAGGGGCAGAGCCAAGCTGAACAATATATATATATATATATATATATATATATATATATATATATATATATATATATATATACATATACACATATATATATATATATATATTGTTGCGGATATGGGATTTGGCCTCCATCCATATCCGCTTGTAAATATTCCCCTATTTCCCCAATACTCCCCAACTATCCCCAATCCCCCATTCCCTAGTCACATTGTCTGTAAACAACACTCTGTAGCCCCGACCTTCCCCTTTTTCCCCCATTAAATGTCGTACCCAGGTTCACCGCATCTCACGTAGACAACTATAGGACATCTTGCTAGTTATTCTTAGTCTATGTCAGTTAAGGACTCGTTTCCATTAATTCTGACTCTTCGTTGCATCAGAATGTGATTGTATGGCACCAGTAGTAAGTTTAGGACCTCCCCATACCTCCCCGTATCTCTTCCCCATGAAACAACAACACCAACAACAACAACAGCGGCGCGGGGAGTGCGCGTCCTCACTCCGGCTTGGTTAGCCGCCATTGACCATGTGCTCCGACGGGGTTACCACTCAGGGGCTGACTGTCAGCTCCTCGTCAAGGGCGGAGCCCGGTAACCCCCCCGCACCCAATAAGAAGCGGCGGACCGATTCCATCTGGGGCGGAGCTAACGAGCCGAGGGCGTGTCACTCCCCGCTGGATATGCGCAGGAAGACGGAGGTGATGTCAGATGCGCCTCAGCTACGAAGGAGAACGGACGCCACCTCCAGCGCGACGATACCTACCCGCATCTTTGGACCGGACCGAGTCGATTCTGCCCCTGAGCCAAGGTGCACCTTGAGCCATCGATTCTGCCCTTCCTTGCCATCAATCCCTGTGTGAGTCAGTCTTGTCCCGTTTGTCTGTGGTCTGTCGGGAATAAGATAAGACCGTGTATAAGTGCCCACCTTTCTGTGCTGTACCTCTTGTGCCGTGTAATCTAAACGTTCCGCATATCCCATATTATATCCTCCTCCGGAGGTCTTGAGAACTGTACCCCTGGTGTCGTGTCATTTAACCCAGCCGTTGTGTCCTTTCCTTCATTGATCTAGCGTAGCGCGATTCGGCCAACGTTCGAGTATAATCGGGTAACTTGTGCGAACACGGCGGCCATTCCGCTCGGCCCAGCATAACATCTTAATAAGTCGTGTCCGTAACAATATATACACACATTTATCATTGATCGTGAACCGAAAAATATAATAAATTACTGATATTTAGCGACTCGAAAGGTTCTTTATGAACAACTTATTTTCTCGTGCTTCTGCTGTCCTGTCTGCAAGGTGTATAAATCGAAGTCCCGAGTGCGAATCACAGGTGAGCCCGTCCTGAGGTAATTAGCGATTGGGAAGGATTCAGAACCTGTGGGTGAATAACCCTTTTTAATTTCCCCAACAGTTTTCCGGATGACAGACTGCCGGTAGGGGACATGTATTGCAGCGCAATACTCAGAATGCTTGTTTGACATGTGATTTGATAAATCAGGGTCACTCTGGAAATAACACTCGACCCAAACAAAACCACTGGTTTTACGAATTTGTGCAACGTAACGCTTCATTAAATAACGTAACGCTCGATTACCGTGCGTTCTGACGTACCGTGCATTCCGACAGGCTTGAATAAACCAAACTATTATATTTGACGTAATTCGATTTTTTGGTGTCCATCATCGTGAATGACACTCGACACAAACAAAGCCAATGGAGATCTGACGCAACAAACCCGGGCAGTGTATAATTGGCAGAGCCCTGCATGCCTAATGGGTTTGGTGCACCAGAAAACCAAGAGGGCGACCATATATCATTTTGGCTCAGTGCTATGGTGGGTGGAGTCAATCGCCATATGTGGGTGTGGTGCAGCATCTGTCGAACCAAGGGGCACCCATTTCAAAAATCGACTCATACCAAGAACCTCAAAAACCACAACAACAACGCAAAGCTCCTGTAGACCTGCAACATGTCGCAAGTAAAAAAATATTATAAACCACAAACACGTATGATTACCTTTTTAAACAGTCACTACTGCTGTTTAACACTAAACTGAAAGAAATCTGGAGGAATCCAGACATCCTCAAGGCATTATATGCTTATCGAGTCCATCACAGACAGTCACTATCAGACCAGAGCATAGATCTACATCAATCTATATGCCTCGAAGAAGAAAATAACATTACCCTTCCTGCTGCTTCCATATGGAGTGCGTGGACGAGTCATATAAACAAGCAAAGAACCTGCACTCACAATGGGGTTGATTCAAACTTCTATGATATCTATGGCATAATGGCTTCCACCAGGTGGCACTACATGATACACAGTTACACAGATAACTCCCCTCTCCACCCACCTCATCCTGAACCCCAGGGGCTATTATTTCTTTCTTTCTTTTTTATCACCCAGACTTGCCTTGCACACTGACTACAACAAGCCGTTTTCAACTCATTCCGTCCAGCAGTTTTGGAATGCTCAGCAGTCAAACAAACAAACACTTCTCCAAATATACTTGGACTTATATATTGAAAGCCAAAACAACAATGGTGTGCCTAGGATTTGGTCAAACATCTTTCAAATTCTCTCATATTCTATTTTTTGGAATAATTGCGCATTATGAAGTGAGCGTTTACGAGTTAAAACAAGGGAAAAAACCTCCAAATATTTAAATACAAATACAGCTAAATCCCATTCTAACGAATTGGGTTGGGACTAAGCCCCTTTCGTTCGAATTAATCTGTCAGAGAAATAGAAACGGAAAATGACAAATTTTACTCCAATAATTATTCTAAAAGTCATGAATACAATACATAGAGGAAATAATATTGCAATGGTTTGGCCTTTATTAATATTAATAAGTTTCACAGTCCTGCCAGATGTAGAAGAATTTGGCAAACTACTGAATAACTAAAAATAAATGCTAATAGATATATACTCTCGGTGCTCATAGGCTTTCACCAATTATTGGGCGGTGGTGGATGCATCTGAGTCGATTAAAGCCAATAGCTCTTCGTCATCTCTGCTTTGTTTCTAACTGGTGCATGGTCATAATTTCTGAGAGTCCTTAGATCGTAATTCGCAAATATATATAAATTTTGTATACAAGATCGAGGTTCGTGTAAGAGCTAACATTAATGACAAAAAAAACGGCCACATAAGACGAAATAAAGGGAGCGGGAGACAATTTGGGGAGAGAGGAGGAAGCACAGAAGTACAACATTTGAGAGCAGGGACATCGGGAGACCTGTGGGAGGTAGAGGGCTTTGGGGGAGGAGGCGTGGGAAGGGGGTTGGGGGGTGGGAGAGGTAAAAAAATAAAAAACACATGGACACTGCTAGGATTTCCAGGAAAGAAGTCGGTATTTCAGAAAAGTCGATTTGGGGTGAATTAACAGGGGTAGAAAAGATCAAGATTTGGATGGGGGAAGATAAGAGATGGTGGTGAACAGCTGTTTTAAAGACCTGGAGGGATGAGTGGGATTACAGAGAGTGAGGGAGTTTGTTCCATAGGCGGGAGTAAAGAGGAATGAAAGAGTGAAGGTGAGCAGAGAGTCTTCATTTTGGCAGTTTCACCAGAAGAGGCTTGCTGGCAGATCTTGTGCGACCTGAAGGAGTACTTGGGGGTCAGAGCACAGACAGGGCTGGGGGAGCTAGGCCAGAGACAAGTCGGTAGAAGACAGAAAGATCACCAACCTGCCTGTGGTGAGTAAGTGAAAGGCCCTCACAATCGGCTTCATCGCGGGAGATTCCAATGATTCTGAAAGCTTTGGTGTCAACAGCGTGAAGCCGAGCGAGGTGTGAGGCAGGAGCACCGGCCCAGAGGGCATAACAGTATTCCATTGAGCTGCGGACCTTGTATGTGGTGAGGAGCTCAGGTGTACCAAGGAAGGATTTCGCACGACGGAGAATGCCCAATCGGCAACTGGCTTTGGAGGCCAGCTTGGAAATGTGTTTTTCCCAGGAAAGATCATGGCAGATTGTGAGACCTAAGAGATTGAGTGACAGAACTTCTTGGAGAGGATTGTTGAGAAAGTAGATGGGAGTGTTGTCCAGATGGTCTTTTCGAAGAGACATGGTGAGAGTGTGAGATTTGTCAGGATTGAAAGACATGTTCCACTTGTTTGACCAGTCTGTAATTTTGACCAGGTCTGCAGAGAGTGATGAGGCTGCGAACTGCCGATCTGAGGCATGAGGTATGGAGCGGCAGAGAGTAGATTCATCAGCAAAGAGATAGAGAGGATTTTCCAGAGAGTCGGATGGATAATTTCTCTTCACAGAAACCGATTGTGTTGCTTCACCTATTGTGGGGAAAAATGGCGTCCTCCTTGTGTCAGCAGAGAGAAGGCTTCAGCCAGACAAGCCCTTTGAGTGGCAAGAGCTGTCGTGTGTTGGGGGAACCCGGCAGTGCCATCTTTTCAGAACATGAGCAAGACCCAACAACTCACAGTCCTCACCCCACTCTGGTAACAGCCCCATTCTCATCCCTCAACTGTACACACCACGCAGGTCACTCCATGCTCACCGTGCTCTGGGACTGCTTGCCCTAACTGCTCAAAACTCAGGTCGGAGAACTCGTCACTGTGAACCACACTATCCCCCATCCTGCGGCCCGAGGCAGCGTTGGCCTCTACTATCTTAGGAAATGAGGTCATTTGGCTCATCAATGCCGTGCCACCCCCGAGTTACTTTTTTACTATTGCTGTAAACAACAACAATCTTTTTGAGATTTTTTTTATTGCTGAAGTCTCAATAACCTGATATTGATTGGGTGACCCAACGTGTGTGTAAATATATGGCGACCATTAGATTAAGGTGACTGGGATTACACCTTGGTCCAAAAAGTATTTTGTGCTTTTGTGAAGTTGCGTAGTTAATGATAGGTTTAAGGACATTTTCGTTAGCATGTGTAAGAAGTGAATAACGAGTTAGTTGTCTATGTTTCACCAGTATTTGGTTAAACAGCTCGATTACTCCAAATTATCAGAATCAGAGCCACATCTGGCTCTATAACTTCAAGCGTGAATGTCACCGACTTGGAGGTGGTCACCAAATCACGCCCTGTGGATGGTCGTGACCACCGAGCACGTGACGATACGTTCCGCACTTTAACGTGATGTTGTGAGAAAATTGGAGGTAAAAAACATTCAGGAAAGGTCAATGTCAATGTCATAAAGTTAACTTTTTATCTGTCATTTTTGAGGAGTCGGTCTAACCGAGGTTTTAGTCATGACCTGGTACCATGGATGTCGATCTATCCACCAATTTTCATCAAAATCAAACGGCGTCAATGTAAATTTTGCCCAATTCTTGATTGAATCTAGGCCTGGTGTTGGCTTCATGGTTAATGTGGTTAGTGTTAAGATCTTAGGGTCTTGAGTTTGAGGCCCTGTCATGCCATTGATTAACACCAGGTGGGTTGACTTATCCTGTCATCCTTCCGAGGTCGGCAAAATGAGTACCAGCTTACTGGGAAGAATGAGCCATTTGAGTAACCCGCGTCGGAGTGTCGACCCATCCAGGATTGTGCTCAATAGCCTGGGAAACTGCTTCGGCAGCCCTTCTGAAGATGCAAAAGGAGTGATCTTCTTCTTCCTGATCGAATTAGCAATGGTTTGTCCCAGAGTGTGAAATCACGACATAAAAGGAACAAAGATGGTATTTTTCTTTTGACATTTTTCATTTCTAAGTTGTCTATTTGTTAATGAGTGGTTATCGATTATAATTTCGAATAGAACTTTCGAATGAAACCTTTGTCGTTTCACATGAATGGTATGCCTGACCTTATTTAGATTAAATGTTATACGATTCCAGCCTGTGTAAATGTTCTCCAAAGCAAATTAAACTTCCCCTCTTCCTTCCCCATTCCTTTATCTGCACAAACAATTTGCTTTGTCAGGAACATAAGAAACAACAATTGACGAAATTTGCTTCTTCCACCGAGAAGCCTGCCCTGGCTGAGCCCGCTTCGAAAATAACTGCCTACCGCTTTGAAAAAAAAGAGTGTTTAAAATGCAAGGCAGCCAGCCGCAAGACCACCAGACACTGAACAAAGGGAATGGATTCCACTCCTGCCAAAGCAAGAGACTTCCGAATGCATCGCGACAAATTTGACCTCCTGAGAAACTTGCACGTCAATTGTAGACCTGCAATTGAGGAAGGCAATTCACAGGTTCCTCTCGTCATGGCGAGATTCTAATCAAAACAGACAGACCCCATTTGCTTGCAAATGTGATCTCGGTTCAATAGACCGCTCTTTTGAAACGTGTATCCCTCCCTCTCCGAGCCGTCCACTACACCCAGAATTTCCCCAACAGGGATAGAGACGCTTGGCAAAACATATGCCCCGTATGTTATGGGACATCGGATTAAATTTCATCAGTTGCTTGTCAACAGAATCGGTACACATGGGTGGCAGTGTGTGCCAAAACCAAGTATTCCTTCTCGTCTGTCTTTGTTTTTAGCAGTCACACATTTTCATTCGTTCCCTCCAACACATGGTCTCAACAAAACCTCTTATTCTCTGACCCAATTCCCTAACATGTAAACAGCAGCAAAGCTATTCAGAGGGAGTTAGTGACACGACATGTCACATGAGCAAAGGTTCCATAATGGTTCAAAGCAGCCATTTCATTAGCCAAGTGGCTGCAGAACCACATGATGAAAGAGCTTGCCAAATGACCTTAACCAAATGATTGACTGCTTTGCTCAATTACAGACCATAATAATATTTGTGCCCATTTCCAGAAATACAAGTGGATAATTTTGTGCTGCCTTCATAGGAATCAGCTTCAAACGAGAACACTCCATAGAACGAATACCTCCGCCAGGCTGAACAGTTTACGCTTTGAATCATACTGAAAGGCCGGACCTGGATTCAGACATGAAGCAAAATCGAATCGGCTTGTTCTCGTCATATATCCAACTCATCCATCTAGTTTTGCCACAATCCGTCCACAACATTTTGAAATATTATGCTATATAAAAGAATATCGATTTGGGCCCCATCTCTCAATGGTGAATAATCAGTTTAAATAATTTTTTTAATCCTCTTATCTGGTTCCGGATCTTCAGCGAAATCAAATAAATTTGTCCTTGTCACACACCCAACCTGTTCAACAAATTTCACCTTTTGAGATTCTTGGGTAAAATGCCAGGGACATAGAAAAGGACCCTTTATATAAAGGTATGTGCCATGTGGCAAAGTAGAGAAAAGAAGGGACATTCCATAGCTTATAGAAAATGTCGAACAATAGAAAAGAAGGGACATTCAAAAAATCTCGTGTTCATGCTGTACTACCCTTGTGTTCTAAGGAGGAACCAAGTACTGCTCTAGAAAAGTTCATATAAAGGGGCACCCTACATCCAGCAAATAAAATACATTTACTTCTTCATGCAGGTGTATGAATCAAATTGGTGCCCAATCAGCAACTCCCCAGCTTGGGAGTCTGATGCCTTATCCATTAGGCCATTAAGCCAGCAGATTAGATTTGGGTAATAACATTTTGAAGAGTGATAAAGTATGTATACATTGTGTATATATATATATATATATATATATATATATATATATATACTGTATATATATATATATATATACTGTATATATATATATATATATATATACTGTATATATATATATATATATATATACTGTATATATATATATATATATATATATATATATATATATATATATATATATATATATATATATATATATATATACATGGGGCTGCAAAAGTAGGTATACAGTAATGAAAAACAAAACGTGCGCACAAAACGTATTTTATTGATTATACAAGCATATCAATAATAACATATCAATAATAAACATATTAATCCCTCAAATGTTCAAACTGTTTGCCCCCGGCATTCACACACTCCACTAGTTGAGTGTGGACACCCATGCACACTCTGGCACAAAGGTCTTTATCAGCATCAATTTCCTTCCCTGCTTGTCGTAAAAAGGCGACAAAAAGGGTTGGCGGCAGGAAGGGCATCCGGCCGTAAAACATTGCTTCAAAAAGGGGACCAAAAAAAACAACAACAACCACGGTCCCCGAAAAAGGCCAACCCCCGCTTTGTGGGGAAAAATGGCCTCTAAAGGTGTTTTATTTCTTCTTTTTTTTCACACACACCACTAGTCGAGTGTGGACACCCATGCACACTCTGGCACAAAGGTCTTTATCAGCATCAATTTCCTGGCAAGCCTCCCGTATGAACTTAATCATGGCATCAACAGAACGTGGTAATAATGATTTTAATGAATTCTAGTATTAAATGAATCCTAGCACCACTATTATAATACTGGTAATACTGGTATAATCCTTACTGTATACCTACTTTTGCAGACCCCTGTGTGTATATATATATATATTGTGTATATATATATATTGATATATATATCAATACCCCGCTTTACGCCATTTCGACTTACGTCAAATCAGACTTTACGCCACTCTTCTGGAGTAAATTTCAGTTCAGTGAACATCATTATGTGCGACTTTACGTCACTCCTACATCATAATAGGAGGACGTGAAAAATTTTGATTTTTCCTTTAAAATATATTTAAAATAAATAAAATAGTACATAAAAATTAACAATAAAAAGCTTTAAAAAAACAATTTCAAATACAATAAAAAGCACATAAAAAATATTTGTAAAATGTACGTACAGTATACATACGCGTAGCTGCTGGTTCTCATTCAAAACAAAGGCGACGCCATATGCATTTTGTCCTGTGCTGCGGTCGCGTGCTTGCTTTGCCTTTCGCTGTTTTTTTTGTGATTATTCCTTTACTGTGTCTGTGTTAATAGCCATGGGACCTAAGAAGGATAGTGCTAGTGTTTCCAAGCGTAATGTGGTTACGATGGAAGATAAGTTAAATCTGATTAAAAAGTATGAAAAAGGTGAAAAAGTGTCGGTGATAGCGCATGCCTTAGGGCTGCCACGGTCGCCGGTATCGACCATCATTCATGATAGGGAACGTATTCTCGCATACGTCACTGAAAAAGCGCCGTCGGCGAAGACTGCTGTCATGATTGTGAAGAGGGGTCAGATTTTCGACGAGATGGAGAGACTCCTTTCGTTGTGGATCGAACGCCAGACCCATGAACGCATACCAACGAGCCAGCTGCTGATACAGGAGAAGGCAAAGTCTTTGTTCCAGGATCTTCTGAAGAAGTTCCCGGAGGATAAGGACACAACCTTCGTTGCAAGCTCTGGATGGTTTGCACGCTTTAAACGGCGCTTCAGCTAGCACAATGTCAAGATTCAGGGCGAAGCTGCAGCTGCCGACACCGTAGCCGCTGAGGAATTTCCTGCCACATTGAAGAAGATCATCGAGGACAAGGGATTCTTGCCCGAGCAGATCTTCAATGTCGACGAAACGGGCCTTTTTGAATTTCCTGCCACATTGAAGAAGATCATCGAGGACGAGGGATTCTTGCCCGAGCAGATCTTCAATGTCGACGAAACGGGCCTTTTTTGGAAGAGGATGCCCGACGGATCCTTTATCTCGAAGGAGGAGAAGACCATGCCAGGCTACAAAGTTGCGAAGGAGCGGCTAACGCTAATGCTTGGGGGTAATTGCACTGGCGACTTCAAGCTGAAGCCGCTCTTGGTGTATCATGCGGCGAACCCCCAGGCACTTAAGAACATCCCGAAGGCGTCTCTTCCCGTCATTTGGATGAATAATATGAAGGCATGGGTAACCGTCATGATTTTTGAAGAATGGTTCATCAATCATTTCATCCCGGCTGTCAAGAGCTATTGTCGAGAGAAGAAAATTCAATTTAAATTGCTGCTGATTTTGGACAATGCACCTGGCCATCCCACTAACCTCGGTGATTTTGACCCCAATGTGAAGGTGGTGTACTTGCCACCCAACACCACATCGCTCATCCAGCCTATGGACCAGGGTGTGATAGCGCTTTTTAAGCGCTACTATCTCCGCCGCACTCTTCGTCAGGCTGTCGATGCAACGTCGGAGGAGGAAGGCATCAACATCCGGCAGTTTTGGAAAAACTATAACATCTACCAGGCAGTGCTTATCAATGCTGCATGGTTGGAGGTTATGCAGTCGGCGATGAATGGGGTGTGGAAGCATTTGTGCCCCCACCATGTTAATGATTTCACGGGGTTTGATGCGCCAGTCAAGGCTGTGTCTAAAAACTTGGTTTCCCTCAGCGCTGACCTGGAGATGGAGTTGGAGGAGGATGATTTCGACGGTTTGATCGAGGCAGACAAGCAGCCTTTAACTAATGAGGACTTAATGGCGTTGAAGGAAGAGCGCCGTGAAGAGGATGCGATTCCAGAACCAAAGCCAACAACATTTCGCTCTTTCACGAGCCTCGATCTTGTATACAAAAAAAAAAAAAAAAAAAAAGCCAAGGAAATTCACCGTAGCCGAAATGCAGAAAGGTTTTTATCACCTCTCCAAGTGTCTTGCAATATTTGAGGCACAAGACCCCAACGCCGAGCGTTTCGCAAAAATGATGAATGGCACCAGCGACATTTTTCTCCCGTATAGGACCATCTTAACTGAGAAGAAGAAGCGCACAATTCAAGGGACTTTGGATCAGTTCCTACTTAGTCGAGAAACGCAACGCCTCTACTAGTTTTGATGAGTCGCCGAAGAAGCCCCGCGTATAGTGTTCATTACTCTTTAAAAAATATGGCTAAAATGTGTTTTTTGTGTTCAAAAGAGACGCCAAGTTTAAGGTGAATAACATAATTTTATTTATTATTCTTTACAAATTCATTTATTAATTGTGTTCATTAGTCATTAAAAAGTTGCGGCAAAAAGGGTTGGCGTCAGGAAGGGCATCCGGCCGTAAAACATTGCTTCAAAAAGGGGACCAAAAAACCAACAACAACCACGGTTCCCGAAAAAGGCCAACCCCCGCTTTGCGGGGAAAAATGGCCTATAAAGGTGGTTTTTTTTTTTTTTTTTTTTTTTTAGTCATTAAAAAATATGACTAAAATGTGTTTTTAGTGTTCTTTAAGGTTTAGCGATAGTTATATACTTTCGCGAGTTCTTTACTCTAGTTTTATGGTGTTTATGTTCATTTTAAGGCATTTTAAAGGCATTACGCCCGGTTTACGTCAAAAACCGAGTTACGTCATGGCTTATGGAACCAATTAATGACGTAGGCCGGGGTATTGCTGTATATATATATATATGTATGTATGTACAGGGGTATGTATGTATGTATGTATATATATATATATATATAGATATTGTTGCGGATCTCGAAGTACGGCACTGCCGTTAGCAAGGGGGGGGGGGTTAATCCCCTTGTCTTGTTAAGCTGGCCGTTTCCGGTCCTGGAACTATCCCGCTCCTTTGCGGGATGAGATTGGCCAGGGTGATTGGTCAAAGGTTTCCCAAATACCTTCACCAATCTCTCCACAAAGCAGGGAGATGAGTCCCTGCTCGAACCGCGGATGTGATGGTAATTGCCGAGCGGTTTAGCAATCCACGATCCGAGCCGTTAGCAACAAAACTAACCCGATTCTGAGCGGTTCTAATCGTGCCACCGATATTCAATTGGGGACAGGACGCAAGCTATCGGATGAGAGGAAGCAAAGAATAAGAAGGGTAAAGGAAGAACAAATATGGTTTATTATCTAACTACAAGAGGAAACGAAAGAAGGGAATATACAAGAAGGAGGAAACAAAAGGACATAGGGCAACCTTATACACTCTTATATAACACACCCAAGACAAACAGACAGACTCACATGAAAGGTAGCTGGTAGGGGAGGAAGGTCCAGGCAGATGGTTCCAGGCGATGGGATGGTCCAGGCTCCGGGTCCGCGGGTGAAGAATGGCTGGCAGCTTGACATCGTTGGCGCGCGACCGGACCTTACAAACGCGAGGGGCTGGAATGCGCGTACGTACAGCGTGCCGAACCCTCTCAAAACCACGGCAGTTCGTATCGAAAACGATCGTCCCAAACGATCCTCCGCGCAATGTTCTTATGTTCGCCGCCTCTGCGCTGTTCTCTCGAGTTTGCCGATTCTCTGCCGATCTCCCCCGCATCTGCTCTCCCCCGCATCTCCTCTCTGTGAAAAGGCTTTGCGCTCGCGCTTTTATTGCAAGCCTCGCGTATAAAGCCGCGTCCGCTTCGTTCCGCCTACCGGTGAACACGCCTCGGCCCGGATTGGTCACGAGGGTTCATCGTTACCTCCCCTCGTGACGCGTTGATGGGGCCACGCCTATGTTCCTGGCCGCTCCTCCCTTTTTCTCCCACTCTGACCGCATGCGTAATGGCGGCGGGCAGGAACAAACCAAAAGGCAGTGATGACGGCTATACGGCTACTGGCACTTTGGAGAGAGAGAGAGATTGGGGATAATTGAAGGGGCCTAGGTTATTTGATTAATACAAGGCAGAGTCAAACTATTGGAAACAGATCCTTAACTGAAACATAGACTAATTAAATAACTAAAGAAGATCCTATGGTGTCCTACGTGTTGTACATGGCCTAACTAGGGTGCAACCTTTACAAAGGGGGATATTTACAAGAATTATTATTTTACAAAGTGAAGGTTCTAAAAACCGTAACAATATATATATATAATACATGTTTAATTTTAAAGCAAAAACTATAGCACTTAGGTGGCATTTGTTTCAAAAGCCATTAACTAGACCTATTGACCGATGTATATTCCAAGTTTCAGCTAGTTTCAATGTATAGCCCTTGAGATATGAGCACCAACACATTTTGGACGGACGGACAGACAGACACCAACGTTATTTTGAGGATTTTCTAAATAAAACTCAAGAATGTAGAAACAGACGTTGCTGAAATTTGAAGATACTAGGGCATGCCCGTACTATATATATAGGACGTGCCCGTAAGTGCGTGATGTTACCGTACAATGAATGTATCGTCCCGACGCCGCAGCTCGGATGGCGCTGCAGTTAATCGGGCCCCCAAATTCCTCATCCACGATAACTAAACAATATATTATATGAATCGCACCGTACATACCTCCTTCTAGATCTTGTTCTTGTCTTGATATACTCACTCAGGCTCACTCTATCACGACTGAGTCCTCCCAGCTCCTCCAAATGGCGCCCGCTCGCCGCTACGTAAGTCCGGAAGTGACGTCCTCATTTGACTGTCCGGAAGGTCGCATATCGCAGGAAAGCGAAAGAATCGCAAATTAGTTTTAATTAGTTTTAAAACATCATTTAACGCCAACATAGCGCCAACATAGTTTGCCGACGGGAAATAAATGAATACGCTCAAATGTGCCATCCGAGGCAGAGTCTGTTCGCCACGTTCGGCACACGTGATAGCTCGCTGCTCTCTGATTGGTTGAATCGTTTTTTGGACATAGCTCGGTAACTACTTCTGCGATTAATTTAAAACCTTGAAAAGGCACATCCTCGGGTCCCCAGCAATATACCTGGCAAGTTTCAAGTATATCGGACCGGTAGTTGTCGAGAAACAGCGGTCACAGACAAACATACAAACATACAAACATACAAACATACAAACAAACATACACACAGAGATTAGTGGAATTATAGATAGATTAACCTCGATGTACAAAGCATTTACTTCTGAAATTTGCAGACAATCAAAGCCAAGAAATGCATTTTCAGTCCCCATGTTAAACCTGCATACAGAGAAACGATCCCTTATAATACTTATATAAATGGAGGGGTGCT
Source organism: Myxine glutinosa (assembly GCF_964187855.1). Lineage (NCBI taxonomy): Eukaryota > Metazoa > Chordata > Myxini > Myxiniformes > Myxinidae > Myxine > Myxine glutinosa. Next base: position 72,463,309 of record NC_136273.1, read on the forward strand.
TTGCACCTCCCTTTGATATCCTGCTCACAGACAGACAAGCAAACAGGGGTGAAAACATAACCTCCGTCCACCTGAGGTGGTGGAGATAATGAAATGTAACACCAAAATTCAAAAAAATGCAAAAATTCAAAAATGCAATTCAAAAAGTCAAAAAATTCAATTATCAAATTGCCCACTCTACATCCTTAGGTAGCAATGCGTACTGAGAAGCAACAAATTCAGCTCGAGCAAATAGCCCAGTAATTTATGTAGGGGCAGCCATAGTTCACGTACACGATTGGCCAAACACAAGTGGCCGTGTTGATACATATCTGTTTGGCGAACATGCATGCACATTGCACATGGGGAAACATTCCGTTTTTCCAACACATCCATCGTTGGCCAACAAGCATACACATGGCAGTACATCCATAATTGGCCAACGTGTTAAAACATAATAATCCATCCAAGATCAGTCACATATACAAATAGGGATACATCCACGATTGGCAAACATACTTGCAAACATACATCCAGGATTGACCGACATTCATTCATGTGGCTGATGGGGAAGCCTAAGTGGGGGCAATGCTCCATTACTGTGACAATACATCCATGCATGTGTATGACCAACATGCGTAGACAAATCACATCTGCATTTCGCAGCCAACTGTGGGCCCACTAAAAGAAAAACCTCCTGTAACCTTTCATGCAATTTTGTACAGAGTGTGAAAGTGATATTTGAGTGCTCTACAGCTTCACAAAAATTACAATGTGGATTGAAGAAAGAACAAAGAGTATAAAAGAACAAAATATATAATCAAAACTTTTTCATTAATTTGAGCAAAAGCGTTAATTTCAAAGATTATTTTTAACACTTAATGTTTGCGTGTTTGCAGTTGCTTTACATCTAAATTGTATTTCTTGCTCTTACCATTAATTTTAATCTTTCTCAGGCCGCTTTTATTACCATTATTCTTGTCGATTATATTTTTGGCTTATCTTTGACAAAATTGCCTCTTAAAACTTTAACAGCCTCATCAATTACGGTTTACAAAACCCCCATAAAATCTCATCTTGTTAACGTTGCTCTAACAAAAAAAAAATTCCTCTTACCTCTTCATTCTTTGCAAAGTGTTTTGAGATTTTCCAACTAAATGAAAATCTTTCTCAAACTAGAACGGCACTCGGTAGAGCACATACCTCTGCCAGGCTAAAGAGTTTACACTTTGTATCCGACTGATCGGCTCGATCTGCATTCGGACCTGAACCAAAATCGAATCTGCTTGTTCTGCAAATTATCCACCTACTTTTTCATGACTTGTCCTCAACTTTCTGAGACATCATATTATCATGCCAAATATAGTTTTTGGCCCCATCTCTCAATGGTCTCAAAATAATCACTTTTTAAAAAATAAAAAATTTATTGTATCCAGATTTGTATCTTCACCAAAATCAAATGGATTTGTCCCTGTCACACACCCTACCTGTCCACCAGGTTTTGGCCAAATCCATTCATAATTTTTAAAGATATCCTGCCCACATACAAACAAACAAGACGTCATACAGCGCACGACACTTGCAAAATCCACCCTCCCCCCAAAAAAGGCTGCCATGGATACAACAAATTGTCCATTTCATCAAGATAAAAATTGACGATCTTAATCAAAGCTCAGGTAAATCGGATGAAAATTGATGATTTTTCAGAAGAAAATTGATGTTAGAAGTTTGACCTCGAGTTGACCTTTGACCTTTGGACCTCAAACATAGTTGGTTTCCCAATTTAGTGACTCATTATGCAAATGTTGTTCAACGTTCAAGTTAATCGGATGAAAAATGACAATATTAGAAATTTGACCTCAAGATGACCTTTGACCTCAAAATCAATAGGCTTTTTCCTTTTCACCAACGCCACCATCTGGTGACGTTTCATGAAGTTCAGTTTAAAATTTGACCTGTAGGCAGACAAACAAACAGACAGAATAACACACAAGACCAACCAATATACAAGAAAAATCTTTGATTTTGCAAGTAACAAAAGACAGACAGACAAACAGGAGGGGGTGAAAACATAACCTACGTCCACCATCGGTGAAGGAGGTAATACATATTATTAAATGAATGGCAGAACCACGTAAGGCATCACACGATGTTTTTCATTTTGAAAGCTCTCAACTGGCTTGCTATCTTGGAGCATAACACATCCACAACGCCCTCCAATCAGCAGCACATCTAGTAGGGTTGTGAATCACATCAAAAGTATTCATTACAAGTTAAACCACAAACGTGTTTACAAAATGAATGAAAAAAAATTAGAAAAGGATGTAGTGAGATGCTGCTTCTTATGTAGGTGCTGTATAAAAATGGTTGTTGATGCAATAATTGCAACTGTTTCTTCTTTCTTTTTTGGGGGGGGATTGTGAGCAATCCCCAACTCTTAATTCATTTTCGCAATCAATGTTTTTTCGTTGTATTCTCTTTGTGAGCCAATTGTTCAATTTGTGCATCAATTGGCTTTGATTAAACATAATTCGCACTTCGCTTTAAAACATGGCAAGCCGAAGCATTAGTGAGTGCGCTGTTCCTCGGATATATGTTAAACTGGTGTCCTGTGTGCCAGAATTAGTTGGCGGACTTTAAAGATCCCATGGTGTCCTTCGTGAAGAGTAGGCGAGCTATCGCCGGCACCCTGAGCAAACTACAAATTCCTGCTCAAATCAGAAGAGGGTATTACATCAGCAGCACAGCAACCGCCCCTGAGCAAAGGATGCTACCCATAGTCATGTGCTGCACATGAAAGAAGAAGAAGAAGACTAAGCAAGCATTGGATGAGGCCGAGAGGTTAGCCTCGATGTATGCACACTCATCTCGAAGCTATCCAGCTTTGGTTCGAATCTCGGCCAAGCTAACAACTGTCACCTTGGTGTTTCGCATGTAGAGTGATGGCACACCGTAGCACTGATCGTTTGGGTTAGACGTCGAGGACCTCACAGTGTCTTTAGCAAAAGGCCAAGTTATCACTGGCAAACAGAATAAATGATAAATTCCTAAATCGACAGTTGTGTCCTGCATCAAATTGGCAACCTGTCTAGGCTTGGTTCTATCCATGAAATAGGCCTCAAAAAGTCGTGATAACACAGGAACTTTGTGAAGAGTAAAGGCCTCTAATTAATCATTTCATAAATTAATCATCGGATGAGATTCAATATTTTTAGGGTTGGAACCACGATATAAATGATCACGTTTATTACATATTAATCATCGGACGAGATTCCAATTTTATTTTTTTTAATCCATACATTCAATCAATACCGGAGAAAATTGCACCCTTGCCAACAACGATTTCACAAAGTTTCTGCCAAATTGATTGATTCCCACATTATCGTGCAAACAACTCATCTCGGAACTAGTCATTGAGTGTTTGAAGGAAATGTAAAACGAGTGAAACAAACATGTGATGTGATAATATTAAACTTTCCTGTTGAGATGCCCCCTGTGAATGGCATGATTTTAAGTTGTTAATGTTACAAAAAAGATAACCCAGTTACAGGTTACAAGTCTTCAAATTAATGAAATACCCGAATCTAGCTTCCTCTCTGAAATCCGTGAGATTTGTTCTCCCCATTTTACACTACACATTTGCATTGTATATAATAAATTCCCCTCTTGTTGAATTATCTTTCCGATCTGTCTGTGTCCGTCGTTTCCGTCCATTGGTCCAGCATTGCCTGCATCAAGGTTAGTCTGGGAGATTATCATTCCCAAATTGATTAGCTCTCATCCAGGTCCGGTGTGCACTAGCAGCTGCTCGGCCGCCCCAATCAAGACAATATCAGTGTACAACCAAGGATGCGTCCCCCGGCTGAGAGACCACATGACCTCCAGGTAAACAGTAATTTGACGAAGGACCCTGGACGACGTGATTGACTAATTGGCATTCGCGGTTGCCTAGAAACCTGCCGTGACACAAAGTTATCCGTGCTTGGTGGCCTCAGGCATGGTAAAATTCAAGGGGAGCGAGGATCCACGTCATGGTAGACCCGAGAAACGTCGCTGTAACAAGCAAGTTTGGTCAAAATCCCGTCACTGGTTCACAAGTTAGCTGGATAATGGAATTGTTAACGGTGGCACTGACAGAGAGACAACAACAGAGGCTGCAGGTGTGTGAGAACAACTGGGTCAGGAGGATTGTGGGAGTGAAGAGGGTGGATAGAAGGAGAATGGATGAACTGAGTGAGGAGATTGGAGTGCAGGTGAGCTTGATGGGGAGATTGGTAAAATTCCGACAGAGATGGTCTGGACATTTGGTGTGGATGGGGGAAGAAAATGGCAAAGAGAGGGGATAGGTTGAGGGAACAAGGTAGGAGGAAAAGAGGTAGACCACGTTGAGATGGGAGGATTGTGTGAGGAGGGATATCAGTAAGGTGGGGGTGATTAAGAGAGTGGAGAGTGTTCGCTGAGAACAGAGGGGAGTGGAGGTCAAGACATTGACCGTATTGTGGTAAAGACAGGGCAGGAGCTTGGTGCCATCAGACCTCACCTCTTATAAAGGCAAAAGGAGGAGAAAAACAACAACAAAAAGTCGATATACATATACATTATACATACTGTATATGCATATATGAAACCAAATAAATAAATATCGATCAATTCTGATTTTAAAAATTCCCATAATATCAATATGAGCTCCTGAGAAGTATATCAGGCCATCCCACATCCAGGGTAAATGGAGTCAAGTGTCCTTCTGTGCACTTCTGAGCTCTTCACTAGATACAAAGCTTTCATCCGCAGCTCAATGGAATACTGCTCTCCCCTCTGGGCTGGTGCTCCTGCCTCACACATAGCTCGGCTTCACGCGGTTGAAACCAAAGCATTCAGAATTATTGGAATCTCCTGCGATGAAGGTAACTCCAAGGGCCTTTCACTCACTCACCGCAGGCAAGTAGTTGGTCTTTCTGTCTTGTACCGACCCCTCTCTGGCCTTGCACCCCCTGCTCTGTGCTCAGTCCCCCAAATATTTCTGCAGAACGCACAAGATCTGCCAGCAATCCTCTTCTGGTGAAACTGCCAAAATCAAGACTCTCTTCCCACCTTCACTCTTTCATTCCTCTTTTCCCCCACCTCTGGAACAAACTCCCACACTCTCTTCAATCCCTCTCCTCCCTCCAGGTCTTTAAAACTGCTGTTCACCACCATCTCTTATCTTCCCTGCCTCTGGAACAAACTCCCACACTCTCTTCAATCCCTCTCCTCCCTCTAGGTCTTCCCCGTTGAAACACCCCAAATCCGCCTCTTTCAACCCCCAACTTTTTTCCTGAAATTCCTAGTAGTGAAATTCCTAGTAGTGTTCATTTGCTATATACCGTGTACTCCTCCCTCCTCCCCAGCCCTCCCCCTTCCAGAGATCTACCGACGTCCTTGTTCTCTACTGTTGTTGTGCTTGTGTGCTTCCCTCTCTCCCCCTCTTGTCTCCCGCTCCCTTCATTGCATGTTTTATGTGTCTGTTATGTGCATGTTTTTATGTTGAATGTGTTCGCTCTTACATGAGCCTCGATTCTGTATACAAAAAAAAAAAAAGTGGACAAATGAAATTTTTCATGGTCAGTACACCTACGGATTTAATGCCAGTTTTCAAATATATATATTTAAAGGCAATGTCAATCTTTGAGAGAAGTTAAATGGGAAGCTGAACTTTGAAAAAGTTTTAATATTTGTTTTTCACTCAGAACGTGCATCATGTTGAAAAGCTCAATTTACATTCCCCATGGATGACATCAACATGGCTAATTCAATGTGTGGAGATTTCTGGGATGATTCAATCCATATAATAAAATACTCCCACTGTCACTATTACCTGTGAAATATAGTAAGAGAGTTCAAGAATCTGAAACTCTAGACAGTCAAATTCAATATCAGCCAAAGTTGCAGGAATGGTTCATCTTAACTTCACCAATGAAGACTCACGATTGCCATTATTAGTCCCCTGCCGGTGTACACCGGAGGGGACTATAGGTTTGCTGTCAGTCTGTCCATCTGTCCGTCACGCAAAGAACAGTTTTCCGGATTTTTTTTCTAAACTCTTAATGCTAATTTATTTCAAACTTGGTACATGGTTTCCTCATGATAAGTTACAGATCAAGTTCGAACTTCACGACGTTTCGATCATTTTTGACAAAGTTATGGCACTTTGAACTTTGGTAATTTCCCCAACAGTTTTCAGGACGACAGACTGCCGGTAGGGGACATGTATTGCAGCGCAATACTCAGAATGCTTGTTGCTTTTGAAAACACCAAGAAAGTTCACGTTTGCTTCCAGCATTCTATGGCTGTTATTTATTATTTTTATGACAACCTGAAGAGCAGCAGAAGGTAAAGAGTTGGTGAGGATTCATAAAATATAACCAGACTCCATGGCGTAGTAGTTGTAAGAGGGTCCATTCTGAGTGTTTGAGGTCAGTGGTTCAAACCTTGGCTGAGTCATACCAAAGACTTCTCAGAGGTTGGCAACCACTGTGCAGGCTTGATTGCCCGAATGCCCTCCTCGCAGCATTGAAGTTCCTTTTAAGGGTACGTATTTAATTAAATAAATTGAATATATGAAGACCACAAACATTGTTAAAACTAGAACGGCAGTTAGTAATAATAATAATAATAATTCATTTATTTTGTATAGCGCTTTTCATGAAGCCCAAAGGCGCTTTGACAGAGTGCAAAACATAATGCATAACAAAACATGAAAACAACAATTGCAAAAAGACAAGAATCAATAGGGAAATATTTAAAGCAAAAGGAGGGAGAAGGAGAAGTGATAGTCAGGGGTTAAATGCTGTGGGTTGAATGTTGAATGCAGTGCTGAACAGGTGGGTCTTGAGTGATGTTTTGAATGTGGTGAGTGAGGAGGAGTCTCTGATGGTGTGAGGTAGTGAGTTCCAGAGGGTGGGAGCAGCGATGGAGAAGGCCCTGTCCCCCCAGGATCTGAATTTGGTCCGGATGGGGGGGGGGGGTCAGGAGGTTGGTACCAGCAGAGCGGAGGTTGCGGGTGGGAGTGTGTCTGGAGAGGAGGTCAGCCAGGTAGGATGGGGCCAGGTTATGGAGGGCTTTGTAGGTCAAGAGGAGGATTTTGTACTGGATTCTCTGGGAGATGGGGAGCCAGTGAAGCTTGTAAAGGACGGGGGTGATGTGGTCACGGGTCCGGGAATGGGTGAGTAGACGGGCAGCAGAGTTCTGAATGTATTGGAGTTTATTGGTGATTGTTGAGGGTGAACCATAGAGGAGGCTATTGCAGTAGTCCAGACGGGAGGTGATGAAGGCGTGGATGAGGGTTTCTGTAGCCGTGGAGGAGAGGGATGAGCGGAGACGGGCGATGTTTTTCAGGTGAAAGAAGGCTGTCTTTGTGATCTGTTTAGTGTATTTGTCGAAAGGAGAGGGTTTGGTCAAAGATGATGCCAAGATTCCGGATGAGAGGGGAGGTGGATACTGGGATACCGTCGATGTTGAGGGCAAAGTTATGGGTGGATTTTGTGAGCATTTTTGGGCCAATGATGATTATTTCAGATTTATCACAGTTTAGTTTGAGGAAGTTGATTTGAAGCCAGGATTTTATTTCAGAGATGCAGTTTGTCAGGATAGAGTGGGTGTTGGTGGAGACGGACTTGGTGGAGATGAAAAGCTGGATGTCATCGGCGAAGCAGTGGAATTTGAGACCATGACGGCGGATTAAGTGACCGAGGGGGGACAGGTAAAGGATGAAGAGGAGGGGGCCAATAACTGAACCTGGGGGACACCTTGGGGGAGGGGAGCAGTGGGGGATTTGCAGTTATTGATGGAGATGAACTGGCGTCTGTCAGAGAGGTATGATTTAATCCAAGAGAGGGCAGTGCCGGTAACGTTAAAGGTGGATTCAAGTCGGGTGAGGAGGATGGTGTGATCAATGGTGTCAAAGGCAGCGCTGAGGTCGAGGACGAGAATGTTGAGGTTGCCAGCGTCAGAGGAGGGGAGAAGGTCGTTGGTGATTTTGAGGAGAGCAGTTTCAGTACTGTGGTTGGAGCGGAATCTGGATTGGAATGTTTCATACAGGTTATTGGCAGAGAGGTGATGTTTGAGTTGAGTGGCTACAGCGCGTTCCAAAACTTTCGACAGAAAGGGTAGGTTGGAGATGGGTCTGAAGTTGTTTAGGGTGTCAGGGTTTAGACCAGGTTTTTTTTAGAATGGGGGTAACAGCAGCAATTTTGAGGGATGGTGGGACGATGCCTGTAGACAGGGAGGAGTTTATTGTTGCAATGATAAGTGGAGAGAGAGCAGGGAGGGAGGCCTTGACAAACCTGGAGGGGATGGGGTCAAGAGTGCAGGTGGCAGTTTTCATTCCTATGAGGAGTTCAGAGAGGTCAGTAGGGGAGACTGGGGAGAATTGAGACAGGGGAAGGCAGGATAAGGGGGGGCAGGTGGTTGGAGGGGGAGCGGGTGCGGCGGTGGTCAAGCTGTTGTAGATGTTGTCAATTTTGCATTGGAAGAAAGAAAGGAAGGAGATGCAGTTGTCTAATGTGAATGACTGGGTGGTGGTGTCCAGGGGGCGGAGGAGTTTGTTTATTGTCGAGAAGAGTGCTTTTGGGTTTCCGGAGCCAGAGTGGATAATTTGAGAGTAGTAGGCGGAGCGGGCGTGGGAGAGGGCATCTTTGTAGTGTTGTAGGTGGTCCTTGTAGGCTTGGGAGTGAACTGTGAGACCTGTTTTATTGCGGAGTCTTTCAAGTTGGCGAGCACAAGTTTTCATCAGGCGGAGTTCAGGGGTAAACCAGGGAGCAGAATGGGTGAAAGAAACTGTTTTGGTTTTTAAAGGCGCAAACTGGTCAAGGCAGGAGGAGAGAGTGTGGGTGTAGTAGTAGAGTGCACACATCCGCCAGGCTGAACAGTTTACGTTTTGTATCCCACTGATAGGCCGGAATCTGCATCTGGACCTGAACTAAAATCGAATCGGCTTGTTATTGTCACCTACCCAAATCATCCACCAAGTTTTGTAATAACCTGTCCACAACTTTTTGAGATATCATGCTATATATCGTTTTTGGCCCATCTCTCAATGGTGAAAAGTCACTGAATTTTTTTAATTATTGTATCCGGATCCGGATCTGCACTAAAATCTAATCAATTTGTCCTTGTCACACATCCAAACTGTCCACCAAGTTTTGGCCGAATCCGTCCATAAAACTTTTTGAGACATCCTGCTCACAGACGGACAGACAGACAAATACCTTTGGTGGCAGAGGTTTCAAAAAAGCTGCATAGGAAAGTTCCGGATTCAAATATAGTACAGAAATTTTTGAGTGATAGAATCAGAATGCCAGACATCTCAGACTGATGGAATAGGTTACATCAATTACTTCAGCTTGATTATGAGCGGTTTTGTCTTCAGGTCGAGTGGATCCGGATCCACCCGAAACCACCTGGTCTTGTGAAAGGGATATTAAGGAGGCTGTCTTTCAGTCTCCTATGGACGTCAAGAAAGAAATAAAACACGGACCTTTTGAAAAACATCAGGGATTAAGTGGACTCACCATCCAATTTTATTTCGGTGCACGATCGAGTTTGTCGTTTACACCAAGTGTGTTACAACAGTCAAATAAAACCGTCAGAAGTCGCGTGTTCCTGGAAGAATGTCTGGAAAACTGCCCTATAAAAGTAATCGATCTTTTGATGAACAACGTCGAGGACTTGGTATCACTTGACCGAGTTGTCCGATCGTGTAAAAATGATTTGGAGAATCGTTTTATTATTATTTTATATATTTTTTTTTTAATCTGAGCTTGTGACTGACATTTACCCTGCCGGCAGATCAACCTGTCTGACCTTGTACAAAACCTTACCCAAAGGGGTCCTCCTATGTTGTTGCAATCTTAAATCTATCCTCACTGCCCGACTACAATGTGCTGTATGATTATTTCCATCAAACCCCTTTTGAGCTCAGAATGACCAAAATGCAGAGAAATTTACACAAAAAATGACAACATTACAGGACAATACCAATAAGGAATTGAATGAATGAATGAGTGATCGTTTTAAGGCCATTTTCCCCGCTAGGGCGGGGGTTAGCCTTGCGGGCCCCATGACAATCATCGTTCCCTGTTTGAGGCAATGTTTTTATGGCCGGATGCCCTTCCTGACGCCAACCCTTGGTCACGCTCTTACGATGCGCAGGGATACGGTGTACCTATTCTAAACCGGGGTACACACCGTGATCATTCATCCCAGCAAGCTGGTACTCAATTTGCCGACCTCGGAAGGATGACAGGCTGAGTCAACCCCCCTGGCGTTAATTCAGCGATCGACCGGGATTCGAGCCCAGGATCCTGGGATCCCAAGTCGGCACCCTAACCACTAAGCCAACACCAGGTTCCCAACCAATAAGGAATTGGAATTTAAATTACTTCCTTACCTTACCAAATAAATACCACCTTACCACCAGGAAATGTGCTCACACCATATGGCCAAATCGATGTAATTTGAATGGCTGTGAGTGTTAGCAGTTGCAGTGTAAAACTGTTGCGTACAAACAGCCGGACATTAGCCGTGTTCCTGGTAGTTCGGACGCAAAGGCACAGGCTCGCCGTACAGTGAGCATGTTGGTCATGCTTCGGTTTTGAGTTATTTCAGAGGGTTGTTCCTCCAACAACTGGAGACGCTGCATTTTTGTTTCTTTTTTTTGGTTGTTCCTCAGACTCAAATCACTCAAAAGCATTTGTGGAAAAGCTCCATTGCATGCAAGCGCCAACGTATCCGGGTGGGAGGAATGTATATATTCAATCTCATAAATCTCACAATGTTAATGTTGTTGTTTTTGCAGGCTATTTAAACATTTTTGTAACATTCACCAGTGAAAGACACACAATTGGCATGAATCCGAGAGGAATTTCAAATGCAGACATCATTTAACTGCAGATGAGATTCTGCGCGCACTCGCCATGAGCTGCGTAGCCTGGGTTCAAATCTCGGCCCAGCTACAATCTCTCATCTGGGAGTTTCACAGTCCAGGGTCCTAGTTACAATTCATCAATGTGTGCGCCGTGCTTTGGATCAACGTTAAACTGGGAGCCCATCTGCCGCATTAGTTGGAGGATGTTAAAAATCCCATGGTATCCTTCACGAAGCATAGGCGAACACTGGCAAATTCCAAATACCTACTTTATCCTAAAGGGGGCACTGCACCTGCAGTGCCACCATGCCCCTGCAGGAACTAATGCCAACCTTCAGCCTCGTTTTGCATATGGATGGAAACCAGGTCTGTAGCTCGCTGGAGCATCCAGAGGGAAGAGGGGGGCAGATCTTTAAAAAATGCATCAAAACAACTGGTGACCATGGTGCATCCGAGAGAACACTTTCTGCGAGAATACAAGAGCAAGGAGCCACTCAAATAAAATGACATCTCCTTATACCGGAGTTGATGTATTTAAGACATGTGGACTATGAAAAATGAAATACACCTCCCTTGATGCCTTATATAATCATATTTATATATAATCATGTTCCGTTACTCTCTCTAAAGTTAATGAAGTTTAGGTTTTATACCTGAGACCATGGTCTGGCGGCCTCAGTCCATGTGAAAGGGTCAAGGATTTTTCTCATACTAACCTTTGCTATTTTTGGTCAGTAAAAAACCACCTTCAGAGGCCATTTTTCCCCGCAAGCGGGGGTTGGCCTTTTTCGGGAACTGTGGTTGTTGTTGTTTTTGGGTCCCCTTTTTGAAGCAATGTTTTACGGCCGGATGCCCTTCCTGACGCCAACCCTTTTTGCCGCCTTTTTAACGACAAGCAGGGAATTACCAGTGAACTGGTACTCAATTTGCCGACCTCGGAAGGATGAGCAGGCTGAGTCAACCCCCCTGGCGTTAATTCAGCGATTGACCGGGATTCGAACCCAGGATCCTAGGATCCTAAGCCGGCACCCTAGCCGCAAGCCCAACACCAGGGATTAAGTAAGAGGGGGCAAGTAAGAGGGGGCAAAAATATACATATGGAGGCCATGATCTTTCCTGGGAAAACCACATTTCCAAGCTGGCCTCCAAAGCCAGTCGCCGACTGGGCATCCTCCGTCGTGCGAAGTCCTTCCTTGGCACACCTGAGATCCTCACCACAAACAAGGCTTTCATCCGCAGCTCAATGGAGTACTGCTCTCCCCTCTGGGCTGGTGCTCCTGCCTCACACCTAGCTCGTCTTCACGCTGTTGAAACCAAAGCATTCAGAATCATTGGAATCTCCTGCGATGACGCTATCTCCGAGGGCCTTTCACTTACTCACCGCAGGCAAGTTGGTGGTCTTTCCGTCTTCTACCGACTCCTCTCCGGCCTTCCCCCCCCCCCCCCCCCAGCTCTCTCTGGGCTCTGTCCCCCAAATATTCCTACAGGTCGTACAAGATCTGCCTGCAACCATCTTATGGTTAAACTGCCAAAATCAAGACTCTCTGCTCACCTTCACTCCTTCATTCCTCTTTTCTCCCACCTCTGGAACAAACTCCCTCACTCTCTTTAATCTCACTCCTCCCTCCAGGTCTTTAAAACGGCTGTTCACCACCATCTCTTATCTTCACCAATCCAAAACCTTGATCTTTTCTACCCCCGCTAATTTCACCCCAAATCCACTTTTTGAGGTGCCGACTTCTTTCCTGGAAGTCCTTGGTGTCCTTGCGTTTTATACCTATCCTGCCACCCCCCCCCCCCCCCCCCCAGGCCCTCTCCCTCCCACACATCTCCCGATGTCCCTGCTCTCAAATGTTGTTTGTTGTGTTTTTTTTCTTTCTTTGATCCAATATGGCTGCCAGACCACGTGAGCGATGACATCATGAATTTACATTCTCTAATATAATTGTTGCGTAGATCACGCTCAAGAAATTTCAAACTGATCAGTCCAAGCGTTGTCCCTGTCGAATTATGACGTCATCACTACGGCACCAATGACGTCATCGTTAACACCACTTATTCCCCATGCGGAGTTCTTTACAATGAGCCAGGATTCAATTTTTTATCAATCGAGCAGTTTCGGAGATATAGATGTGCAACGTTTTTCGGTTTTTCCAAGATGACGCCTGTACCACATGACCTATGACGTCATGATTATCATTATAATATTCTAAATGAGTAGGTGCTCCTATGGTGAAACTTGTGTCCATCATATGTACAGTTGCTGAAAAAAAAAATTTATAACGATCGGATAAGTGTTGTATTTGTCGAATTATGACGTCATAACGAAGGCACCGATGACATCATCATTAACATGTCTTATTCCCCGTGGACAGTACTTGACAATGAGCCAGGTTTCTTTCTTTTTTCCATGAAGCGGTTTCAGAGATAGAGCACATTATCCGTTATTGCGCATACTCCAATATAGCACCCATAATCACGTGACCTATGACGTCATAATAATCACAGATACTACAAGCAGAGGCGCTCCTATGGTAAAATTGTGCCAATCGGACCAACGGTTGCCAAGAAAATGGATATTAAAAATACAGACACACCACACGTACGTACGCAGGCGAATGCCTAACCCTGCTTTTCGCTTCATGAGCGCAGGGTAAAAATGGCAATTAAAAAGAAATGCAAGGAACAGTTTGCAGTTGGAAAAATCAAGCGAGAATCATGCACACAGGCGAGAACACAATAAGCACAACCAACTTGAGGTTTTGTCAAAAAAGGGGAGAAAAAAAAAGACTAGTTGAACGTTTTTTTTTGTTGTTTTTTTTTGTTGTTTTGTTTTGTTTTGTTTTGTTTTGTTTTGTTTTGTATACTGAATCGAGGCTCGTGAAAGAGCTAACATTTACTTCACAAACAAATCGACCAGACAAACAAAATACACAAAAAGAGGGAGCGGAAGACAAGATAGGGAGAAAAGGGGAAGCACACAAACACAACATCCGAGAGCAGGGAGATGTGTGGAAGGGAGAGGGCCCGGGGGGAGGAGGCATGGGAAGGGGGGGGGGGGGGGAGGGAGAAGTATAAAGCACAAGGACACCAAGGACTTCCAGGACAGAAGTTGGTATTTCAAAAAGTGGAATTGGGGTGAAATTAGCGGGGGTAGAAAGGATCAAGGTTTTGGATGGGGGAAGATAAGAGATGGTGGTGAACAGCTGTTTTAAAGACTCGGAGGGTGGAGTGGGATTGAAGAGAGTGAGGGAGTTTGTTCCAGAGGCGGGAGAAAAGAGGAATGAAGGAGTGAAGGTGAGCAGAGAGTCTTGATTTTGGCAGTTTAACCAAAAGAGGGTTGCAGGCAGATCTTGTGCGACCTGTAGGAATATTTGCGGGACAGAGCCCAGAGAGAGCTGGGGGGGCAAGGTCAGAGAGGAGTCGGTAGAAGACGGAAAGACCACCAACCTGCCTGCGGTGAGTGAGTGAGAGGCCCTTGGAGTTTAAGTTTAAGTTTAAGTTTAAGCCTCAAAGCCCTCAACACAGGCCAAAACACATGCCATGTGCACTTCCATCTTGCATTCCTTCTTGGAAAGGCAGGAAGGATTGGGTGTGAAGACACAAGCCTGCATTATACCAGGAGATCACGCAACCAACCTCATCATCATCATCTCCTGGATCTCGTGTTCTATGATAGGCAGGCCATACAGGACTCGGCAAAGTTATTGCGCATACTCCAGTTGTCAGCAAATTGGCAATAAATGTTCCCTTGAAAGGATTCTACAATCATAACAACCTTGTAAAATATTATTTAAATGGATCCCGACCCACACTTTGCAAAGTGTATCGTAAAGTATAACATAATCCATGACGGGTCAATACAAAAATAAAATCTGCAAAAATGTTGGATTTTTCTCGCTCGACGCTCAATACCTATGTCCTCTCCCTCATCCATTCCTCTTCTTGTGTATCTGAAAATGTATGCATCCCAAATCCAATGCAAAATGTCACGAGATGCAAATCTGCACGTTAAATGTGTGTGTGTGTGTGTGTGTGTGTGTGTGTGTGTGTGTGTGTGTGTGTGTGTGTGTGTGTGTGTGTGTGTGTGTGTGTGTGTGTGTGTCTGTGTGTGTGTGCGCGCAAAATAAAATCATCACTGGAACGAAATAGAGTCTTCGTCCTAGTGAGGTCGATTTTATTTTGCCCTCAAGTATGGTTCCTGGGATACAAGCCTTTTCATACATACATACATATATCTATATATATATACACGATATGTCTATCTATCTATATATATATATATATATATATATATATATATATATATATATATATATATATATATAAATATATATATAAATATATATATATATATATAAATATATATATATATATATATATATATATATATATATATATATATATATATATATATATATATATATATACAGTATATATATATATATATATATATATATATTGTTGCGGATATGAGGATTGTATTTTTTTGATAGTGTAACATTGTTTGATTCTGGCCCCTCCTGCCTCCAGTGTTGTGTAAAGGTTAAAAGGGCGTCCCGGTAGTTAATTCCATAAAGCACACATTGAAGGACACGATAAAACCCTTGTTCAGTAGCTTATATCTTTATTATGTGTTTTAGATTAAGGCTTTGTCTTCCATTAAAATGACACTCCATTGCACCAAGTGAAAAAGATAGATTCCCTTCATTCCCATTCCCAAAAACCTCCATTTCCCCTTTCGTCAATTGCCATTCGCATTGCCAACCAACAATTGCCGCCATTGACCACGAGGCAGGGTTGGGGAAGAAAGGCGGGTCCCCACCTCGTCATAGAGGGGAGGAGTGAGTCAGCCCCACTCAACCAACCACGAACAAGGGGTTGGACTTGGAGAGGGTGTGGAGAGAAACATCAAGGAGGTTCGCGAAGGTTGAGGGGCGGGGCCTATATAACCCGCCGCGGGACGTTCCCCAAGCAGATGGGAGATGAGCTATGACAAGAGCTGAGTTGTGAGGTCCAAGGCTGAGCTGCGTGGTGAGGTGCAAAAGAGAGAGCTGGGTTGTGAGGTACAAGAGAGAGAAAGGAGATCATCCAGGGAAGCACAAAGCCTGCGATTCGTCGCCTTGCTCGCCAGCAGCAGCGTCCACAGCAGCAGCAGCAGCAGCGTCCACAGCAGCAACAACCCTCGACAGCCGTTTGGGGCCTGGACGGCGGTTTTGAGCACGGCCGCGAAGGGACGGCGGCTGCCCAACGAGCCGATCGTGCTGCCGGACCCATTGGACTTTCCTCTCCTTCCAGCCATTCCTGCCTACAAATTCCCCGTGTGAGTCCGTTTCTGTTTGTTCTGTCCTGGGTAGTCAATTAAGTCTGTATAAGCTAGTAATTTTCACTGTGTCACCTGCTTTTTCATGTCCCTGTACATAACCGTGACTGCTCCTTTTTGCTTGTGTGTGTAAATAATAAATCCCGTTACTCTTCTGTACGTCTTCTTCTTCCTCTTTACATTCGGTCATTTTAGAGTTTTCCACATTGAATAGCTGTGGCGCGATCGAGCCAACGTTTGGGTGAATCGGGGAAACTGTTAGGTCGCGGGGCCTCCGCTCGGCAAATATAACATCCTTAACCGCAACAATATATATATATATATATATATATATATATATATATATATATATATATATATATTGTTGCGGATATGAGATTGGCCTCCATCCATATCCGCTTGTAAATATTCCCCTATTTCCCCAATACTTCCCAACTATCCCCAATCCCCCATTCCCTAGTCCCATTTTCTGTAAACAACACTCTGTAGACCCGACCTCCCCCTATTTCCCCCATTAAATGTCGCATCCAGGTCCACCGCATCTCACGTAGACAACTATAGGACATCTTGCTAGTTATTCTTAGTCTATGTCAGTTAAGGACTCGTTTCCATTAATTCTGACTCTTCGTTGCACCAGAATGTGATTGTATGGCACCGTTAGGAAGTTTAGGACCTCCCAATACCTCCCCGCAGCTCTTCCTCACGGTTCAGCAACAACAACAACAACAACAACAGCAACAACAACGGCGGCGGCGCGGGGAGTGCGCGTCCTCACTCCGGCTTGGTTAGCCGCCATCGAACATGTGCTCGACGGGGTTACCACGTAGGGGCTCGCTGTCAGCTCCTCGTCAAGGGCGGAGCCCGGTAACCCCCCGCACCCAATAGAAGCGGCGGACCGATTCCATCTGGGGCGGAGCCAACGAGCCGAGGGCGTGTCACTCCCCGCTGAGCATGCGCAGGAAGAGGGAGGTGACGTCAGATGCGCCCTCAGCTTGGACAGAGAAGGACGCCACCTCCGAGCGCTGTGACACCTCCCCGCATCTCTGGACTGGACCGTGTTTGATTCTGTCCCTGAGCCAAGGTGCACCTTGCGCTATTGACTGCCTGTCCTTCCCTGCCATCAATCCCTGTGTAAGTCAGTCTTGTTCCGTTTGTCTGTGGTCTGTCTGGGATAGATAAGATTGTGTCTAAGTGCCTATCTCTTCTGTGCTTTACCTCATACCTTGTAATCTACCCCTTTTCTCCACCACCAATTATATCCTCCTCCGGAGGTCTTGAGAACTGTACCCCTTGTGTCGTTTCATTTATCCCAGCCGTTGTGTCCTTTCCTTCATTGATTTAGCATAGCGCGATTTGGGTCAACGTCGGGTGGAATCGGGTAAACTGTGCGAACACGGCGGCCATTCCGCTCGGCCCATCATAACATCTAAGCCGTGTCCGTAACAATTGGTGTCGGGAAGTGGGATCGGACCCGAAGCGCGCTTCACGCGCTCGAAATTATTAACGGCGAAATTTGATTTTGTTTAACAAAAAAAAAAAAAAACCCGAATTTTGAAAGTCGCGCTATGGCAGATCAAGACGGCTGGGTTCCGGTAGAGGAGAGTGAGGCAGGGTCGATCCAGGACCAAATTGAGGGACATGAGGAGAGCGAAGCAGTGAGCAGGCAGGTTCGCAAAATGGCGTCCTCGCGCACGAGGTTGCGGGCGCGCAAAATGGCGCCTCGCACATGGCTACGGCGGCCGCACCCGCTGCACAAGTGGGAGGGATGGCCCAAATGCAGGCCCTCATGGAGCAATTTATGGCGCAAATGCAGGCGTCCCTCAAACTGCAGAGTGAGCAATTGGGGGTAATGGGGAACCGGATGGATGCTCAGGGTGAGCGATTGGAGGGCCAAATGGGGGTAATGGGGAACCGGATGGATGCTCAGGGTGAGCGATTGGAGGGCCAAATGGGGGTAATGAGGGACGAAGCGAGGGGTACCGGTGAGGGGTTAGACAATGGGATAAAAGAGGTAAAGAATGGGTTAACGGGGGTAGAAAACAGAATGGCCGCTCAAGAGAATCAAATGGAAGGGATGCAAAAGGGGTTAGAGGGGTTAGAAAACAGTATGGAAGGCAAATTGAGGGACATGAGGGACCAAGCGGAAAGGGAAGTTTAAAAAATGGGGCAGCAGATAGAGGGGGTCAGAATGGGGGTAGAAACTAAATTGGATGCTCACAGGGAGGAAATGGAGCAGATGAGGGTGGCATCTGGGCAGGAGATGCAAGTGATGGGAGCGGAGATCAGAAGAGGTGTGAGTGAGGAGGTCGGAGGAGTGCGCGAGGAGGTGAGGCACTGTAAGGAGCGCATGGAGAAGGAGGTGAGAAAGGGGACTGTAAAATTGCAAGGTGGTATAGAGGAGTTGACGCTGGGAGTAGAACAGCTGACGGAGGGACAAAAAGAACTAACGGACCAGGTAAAGAAGAACACAGCGGTAATAGGAGGGTTAAAAGCGACACAAAATGACCTAAAAAATGACTTGATAGCGACACAGAGGCAATGTCAGATGGTACGTGAGGGACTGACAACGAGGTTGGACGAGGTGACAGAGGTAATGGAGACGAAGGACCGGCAGGTGAGGACGCACATGGAAACGGTCAAGGTAGCCTTAGAGGACGAACTTGAGGAGCCGCACCGGGAAATAAAAGAGGTGAAGAAGAAATTAGAAGAAGTGGAAGAGGGGGTGAGCGAAATTAAGAAGCGACGGAGAGGGGATAAGAAAGAGATAAAGGAGGAGGTAAAAGAATTGGTCCAAAGTCTGTGTTCGGATCGTGATGACGTGCTCATTAACCGGATGAGGGATTCGCAGGTGATGGAGGAGAAGCGAAGAGAAAGAGGACCCGGTGTAAGTGGTGACCAATATGGTCGTGCGTATGATGCGCCAGGTGATTTAATAAGCTTGGGGGTCGAGATGGACCCGGGTGTTCGTGAGAGGCCGTTGGTGAAGTGTGCGACAGGTCTGGTGTGTGAAAAAGGAGGTGTGCGAGAAAGTCCGACTCTGGGGTGTGTGAGGAAAAAGTGCGTGCCAAGGAGTGAGGGTGCTGTCGAGAGTGAGTCGGTCGTAGCGCGTGTGCGAGGGAGCACATGGAAGCGCGTAGTGAGGAGTGTTACGGAGGGTGTAAAGGGAGAATGCACGCCTGTGGTGAGTGTTACAGAGGATGTAACGGGAGAGGGTGCGCGAGAAAGATGTGTGACGGACAGGTGCATGGGGAAAGAGTGCGCTGTCAAAAGTAAGGAAGAGTGTACAGCTGTGGTGAGTGTTACAGAGAGTGTAACGGGAGAGGGTGTACGAGAAAGATGTGTAACGGACGGGTGCATGGGGAAAGAGTGCGCTGTCAAGAGTGGAGGTGAGAGTAGTAAGAGTGACACGGAGCGTGAGTTGGTTGTGACAGGTGAGAAAGGAAGCACACCTGGAATGGTAGAGCGTGTGTGGGAATGCACGCTGGAATTGGTAGTGAGGCACGTGGTTGGGTGTGCGAGTGAGAGCACACCTGTGATTGTCACAGAGGAGGTGACCGAGGAGGGGGCGCGAAGAGGTGTGTTGGTGAGGTGTGCGAGCGACGAATGTGTGCCAAGGTGTTCGGTGGTCAGGTGTGTGACCAAGTCTGTGAGCGGAATGAGTGTACCGAGGTGTGTAAGGAAAGGTACGAGGAGCATGGGAACAGCTGGAGGTATGAGCAAGAAAGGGGTAGCGTATGCATGTAAGCATGCAGGTGAGGCATCGACGGTAACCGGGTTAGCGGTTAGAGCGACTTATAGCCGAATCGGGCCCTCGGTGCGTGCCGGGCTTCGCGTGCCGCGAGAACCAGCGGGGATCCGAGCCACGGCGGGTTCGAAAGGACCGCCGTACGCGATCCACGCTGGGCCTCGCTTTGAACGGCCGCGTCCGTGCTCCACTAGGCGGAGCGGGCAGCCCGATAGGAAGGGTCGTCATGGCGACCACTTTTTATTGAGGCATTCCGGCAGGTCGAGATCGGGCCATGGGATGGCTCCGTGCCGAGATGGTGCGTGGGATCTCGGCCCGGGTAAACCTCCTTCCCTGCACCGAATGCGGGACGTGTCCAGCCGCTGGCACCGAACAGCCCGCATTCGTGGCTTGGCTGTACGAAGCCGAACTTTAGAAGTGAATTGGCGCACCGAGAGGATCTAGTAAGTAGACTGTAATGACAAGGATAGTGTTTTGGCCCCGAAATTAGAAAAACAAAATTTGATGATTGGCAAAGGATTGGCAGTAATGATTGGCAGATGATGGGTAGTGATTGGCAAATTTTTGATTTGTTGAAATGTGATGTGCAAAATTGGTAGTGGGAGATGCCCGATGTGGTGGGATGGCAACTCTGTCAACCCTCACAAACGGGGGGCAAATGCGCTATAGCTTATGGGGTGTATGGCAGTGAAAACTAGCCCGGGTGGGTTAGGATATTGTGTGTAGGGATCTAGAAGAGATTGACATTAGGTAACGTTAAGGTTAGTTAGTGACAAGGATACCTGTAGAGGGGACGCAGGTAGATTAGAGTGGATGATAATGACGAGGGAGCGCAATAGTTTAAAGGGACGACTGGGAAGCGCAAGTTTCAGAGGGGAGTAGTTAGATGAGATGATGCTGTGTGAGAACTGGACAGGTGTGTGGAGCAGTGTATGAGTAGTGAGTGTTGTGGATCAGCGCGAATGCGCTTGATCTTGGGGAGAGAAGGGTGCAGGCGGCACCAAGTACGGGAGCACAGGTGTGCAAGTGCAGGTGTGTGGAATACATGGAGTATTGGAATGAGTGGTGTGGAGAGAGTTGGAGTAAGTGGTACGGAGTGGTGTGCATGGTGCGAAGGTGTGGATGGGGGAAGAGTGGACCCCTTTCACGAGTACCCGGTGCGAGTAGTGTAAGTGTTAGGTAGAGGGTATAGGTAAATTGTGGTTGGATATTGGCATTTGTGGTGCGGTTGCAGAATGGTATTGTGGATGGGTGCATTAGTGTTGTGGAAATGGCTGGGCGTGTAGCCTGTTAGTGTGTGTAGTTGGTTTGGGCACTCCACCACTGTGAGGATGTCGGCCAGGTGAGGCCGCAGGTGGGCTCTGGGAGCCGTTAGTGTCAGTGGGTGCCTGAGGATCCCGGGTGTGGATCGGGCAGCCCGTGCCAGAGAGGGCACTGAGGGGGTGAGAGTGCGAGAGGGCCTTCCCCAGTTAGTTAGGTTAGGGTGAGGAGCAGGTAAGCTCGGAGGCAACTGCAGTGGTGGAGGTGTGCAGGTGGGTAGACCTGCTGGGAGAGCTACACGTCACAGCCCAGAAATTGTGCGAGGGCACCGGGAGATGAATCGGGGGAGTGAGACGCCAAATTGAGAAGCACCACAGTTTGGTCAATGGGAATTGGTTTTTAGAACCCATAGTGTAAGTTGGCCAATGGATTGGCAGGGAAAGACCCCGGGTAATGTAAAGTTGTTAAAGTCATTTAGGAAATAGTTAGGATTGATGAACCTGTCGCACCATACGCAGCCACTTACCTGAGGTGATGATGATGACTCCACACCTGTGTTTTCTTTGTTTTGTGTTGCAGGAAGTGAGAATTGCTGTTGGTTTGTGAGACGCATCACGACGTGGATAAGACATTGGGGTGATTCCATCTCTCCCTCCTTAGGAGGGACTGATGTTGAATTGGAGATGGCAAATTTTGATGAGAGTTGGAAATGGCAAATTTGATTGGTTAGGAGGGAGAGAAGACGAATTTGGTTTATGGGAGGAACGGGGAAGACAGTAGGGACGTTTGTTGATGTGTAAAGTAGATGTTTATGGGTAGTGTTGTGTTTTGTGGATACAGTAAGGGGTAAGGGAGGGGCAATGTAGGTTACCTGGTGGGGGTGGGGGGGCGTACGGTAGGAACGTACCTGTCTCACCTGGTTCCCATGTGCCCCCAGTGTGCATTACCTTGTATTGCGTGCACTTTTGCGCCCTTACCACCTTGCTCACTTGTCTTATTTTGTCTCCCACCTCCGAGGATCTGGCTTTGGGGCAGAGAGAGAGGAGAGAGAGGTGCTGGCTCTGTAGTTGTGGGCCTGTACTTTCGCTGCTTGCTGCCTGGATCGATACACCATATGGACCGCAATTTTTGTGGCCGCCCACCATGGACCGCAGTTCTTTTGCGGGCAAGCACCACCCGTGGATGGACCTCTGGGTCAACGTGGCACCTATGCCATACAGGTGAACCACTTATAGTTGGCCCCCTGACGGCCACAATTCAGAAATGGACGCGGTTGGCGCCTTTCTTTATTTTTAAAGAAGCCAGAAGGCCAAGTGCACTTCAAGAAGGCAAGACCAGCGGCAGAACATCGGCCGGCTGCGACACCACCGGTGACTATGAACACTTTATTGGTGCACCGGATGGTGCTGACTGTGTGTATGGGGTGGTGCTTTTGGTGCTTGGATGGGGTGCTCTGCACATTATTAAAGGCCGTAGGGCCACAGGGCACTCGTGGGTTGGTGTATCGATGCTGGCATGCGTGCTCTCTCTCTATGCATAACATCTGCATGTGTTCCTCAAAGAACAGGTCCTGGATCGTAGTGTAAATATCAGTGTAGTCTTGTATAAATGATGCTCCCTACCGGCTGTATGTTTAGTTTGAGGATTCTTTCCGCGATTCGGTTATCCTGTGGGTGTGTTTCTGTGAGGAGAAGGGTCAACGTCACAGGGGGACATATTTACTCATTTGTGAACATCTGTAAAACTGTCGCACTCAGGGTTGAGTTAATAGTAGAGGGAACTACATCTGAGTGCCACACTAAAGTAAGTAAAAATTTATCGGGTCGGTACGCCCCGAGGTAGAGCAGGGTGCAATGTTGCGGATATGAGATTGGCCTCCATCCATATCCGCTTGTAAATATTCCCCTATTTCCCCAATACTTCCCAACTATCCCCAATCCCCCATTACCTAGTCCCATTTTCTGTAAACAACACTCTGTAGACCCGACCTCCCCCTATTTCCCCCATTAAATGTCGCATCCAGGTCCACCGCATCTCACGTAGACAACTATAGGACATCTTGCTAGTTATTCTTAGTCTATGTCAGTTAAGGACTCGTTTCCATTAATTCTGACTCTTCGTTGCACCAGAATGTGATTGTATGGCTCCGTTAGGAAGTTTAGGACCTCCCAATACCTCCCCGCAGCTCTTCCTCACGGTTCAGCAACAACAACAACAACAGCAACAACAACGGCGGCGGCGCGGGGAGTGCGCGTCCTCACTCCGGCTTGGTTAGCCGCCATCGAACATGTGCTCGACGGGGTTACCACGTCGGGGCTCGCTGTCAGCTCCTCGTCAAGGGCGGAGCCCGGTAACCCCCCGCACCCAATAGAAGCGGCGGACCGATTCCATCTGGGGCGGAGCCAACGAGCCGAGGGCGTGTCACTCCCCGCTGAGCATGCGCAGGAAGAGGGAGGTGACGTCAGATGCGCCCTCAGCTTGGACAGAGAAGGACGCCACCTCCGAGCGCTGTGACACCTCCCCGCATCTCTGGACTGGACCGTGTTTGATTCTGTCCCTGAGCCAAGGTGCACCTTGCGCTATCGACTGCCTGTCCTTCCCTGCCATCAATCCCTGTGTAAGTCAGTCTTGTTCCGTTTGTCTGTGGTCTGTCTGGGATAGATAAGATTGTATCTAAGTGCCTATCTCTTCTGTGCTTTACCTCATACCTTGTAATCTACCCCTTTTCTCCACCACCAATTATATCCTCCTCCGGAGGTCTTGAGAACTGTACCCCTTGTGTCGTTTCATTTATCCCAGCCGTTGTGTCCTTTCCTTCATTGATTTAGCATAGCGCGATTTGGGTCAACGTCGGGTGGAATCGGGTAAACTGTGCGAACACGGCGGCCATTCCGCTCGGCCCATCATAACATCTAAGCCGTGTCCGTAACAATATATATATATATATATATATATATATATATATATATATATATATATATATATATATATATATATATATATATATACAGTGGTACCTCGGCTTACGAGTTTAATCCGTTCCGTGACGGAGCTCGTAAGCCAAATCGCTCGTAAGTCAAAGCAAATTTTCCCATTCAAATGCATTGAAATGCTATTAATCCGTTCCAGCCTCAAAAAAAAAACACCAATTTTTTTTGTTAGGTGCTTTTAAATAACAAAAATGTACTTTATAAATAACAAATAATGTATAAACAAGCACGACCTCGTATATACTGTACATAATACAAGAGAATGTAAAGAAATAAACTGGTTTTATTAAGCAGAGGAGAAGAGCATGCCAGGTGAGGTGTGCGTGTTGTCGACTTGGCGAGGCAGTACGATCGTACTCCTTCTACGATATGTACGATTTTGAAGCAGAAGGAGTCCATAAAGGCTATAACGCCAGCCAAGGGCGTTACGATTATTTCAAAGCTCCGGACCTCTATCCATGAAGATATGGAGAAGTTGTTGTTTGTGTGGTTGAAGGAGAAGCAGCTCGCAGGAGATACCGTGACCGAGAGCATCATGTGTTTGAAAAGATTGAAACTCGGATATCGAGCACGGACCACGAGGTGTTTTTTCTTTTTTCTTAATCTCGGTTTCAGTGAACTTTTGCTCTGTGCTCACGTGTACTGTACCTGTACCTGTAATGGTACGTCAGAGGATGGCACCTGTTGTCATCATATTAAGTGCAAGATGTTCTGCATCGTAAGTTGGTACACCGTGGTCTTTCGGCGGTGTTTAAGCCGGCCGTCTTGGCTTCTGTCACCATTGGCATTGAGTCTTTCGATGTAGGTAGGTCGTTGTGTGCCGGTGCCTTGGCCGAATTCCTTCATTGCTGCATTGTTAGCTCACCTGGTTTTTTATACCACATCTTTGGTTATCGGACCAGCGAATGACGTCATCTCCTCCAAAGTATGGCTTATTCTCACTTGTCTTGGACGATCTTCTACTTCTAGCCTTCCACCGTGCATTTGGTGTCCACTGTACTTACTGTACAGTGCCTGGTAAAATTGATGTAATGGGTTTTTGACCGTCAACGCCATGAACCGTCATGAACCGTCATGAACCGTCATGAACCATCAACGCCATGAACCGCTAACACTCAAAAGCCCATTTATCGCGCCTTATAAAGCAAAACGCAAACCGAAAGCCATGCCTCTCAAGCGAGGCGTGCTTCCGTGGTCACGTGATCCACAGGTGTAGCTCATTATACCCGCACGCGCGACACGCTTTGGCGGTCACGTGACCAGCCACTCTGGAGGCGGGGATCCCCGCCGATGACGTCACCGGCTGGAGCAAGGAGATTCCTCGCTCATGTATTTCGACGATTGCGTGTTTTATATCCAAGCAGAGATGCTTTCACGGCAAGATAACCGCGTGACCGGAACCGGAAGCCACAACCGGAAAATTCAAAAAAATAAATTTTTTGAGCTCGTACATCGGATCTCGGCTCGTATCCCAAAGCAACAAACCGCCCGAGCGACGGCTCGTATCCCGAAAAACTCGTACGTTGGGGCACTCGTAAGCCGAGGTACCACTGTATATATATATATATATATATATATATATATATATATATATATATAATATATATACGTAATATATATATAAATATAATATATATACGTAATATATATATATAATATATATATATACGTAATATATATACACAAAGAATTAAGTTAAGCACCCCCCCGTTTTTTTACAACCTCGCACATTACAAGTTTGTTGTCGTCAAAACAGTGTAATATACCCATGATATTGTTATATTTTCTGGAGAAGTGATATTATGGTCACATAAAAACATAACAATCATGCCGTTTTCAATATTTTATTCTGAATAATTTAAGGTGAAATTTTTTGGGAATTTTAGGCATATTTTCACCTCAATTTAAGTATGGAGCTATAGGTCCATCACGGACAGTGTGGATGACGTTTATGTTTTCTAACGTACAGTCATTGTTCTGAGAAGACCTCTAGCGATCTTTGCGTCAATAACGTGTGTAGGACCCACGTGATCGGATCACTGACTCAACCCTACGTCTCATAGACCCTGTAAGCCGTCGTATGCGTTGCTGTGGCAGGTTGTTCCATTCCCGATGTAATGCACGTTCCAATTCATCCAGATTGGCTATTGGAGGGACCATCTTCGCAATTTGTCGTCCCAACATGTCCCAAACGTGCTCGAGGGGGTTCAGGTCAGGACTGTACGCAGGCCAGGGGATGGTTGTCACAGCACCTTGCTCCATCCGATCACGTGGGTCCTACACACGTTATTGACGCAAAGATCGCTAGAGGTCTTCTCAGAACAATGACTGTACGTTAGAAAACATAAACGTCATCCACACTGTCCGTGATGGACCTATAGCTCCATACTTAAATTGAGGTGAAAATATGCCTAAAATTCCCAAAAAATTTCACCTTAAATTATTCAGAATAAAATATTGAAAACGGCATGATTGTTATGTTTTTATGTGACCATAATATCACTTCTCCAGAAAATATAGCAATATCATGGGTATATTACACTGTTTTGACGACAACAAACTTGTAATGTGCGAGGTTGTAAAAAAACGGGGGGGTGCTTAACTTAATTCTTTGTGTATATATAATATATATATATACGTAATATATATATAATATATATATATACGTATATATATATATATATATATATATATATATATATATATATATATATATATATATATATATACTGTATATATATATATATATATATATATATATATATATATATATATATATATATATATATATATATATATATATATATATATATATATAACGATGGATTCTGTGCTGCTTCCTATCTACTCTCTCGCCGCTTTGTGCACACCACCAACATTTGTGCGCATAATAAAGTCTTACAATTCTACTTGGGGCACTTAAATTATACTTACAACTCCATTTATTTTTTGACACATGTGAAAGTCAATTTTTGTCAAAGTGTTTATCATATGACATATGGCCCATGAATGGGATTGTTCTTGATACTGCCATCACCGAAGGTGGACAGAGGTTAGGTTTTCATCTCTGTCTGTTTGTCTGTGAGCAGGACATGTCAAAAAGTTATGGATGGATTCGGACAAAACCTAGTGGCCAGGTTGGGTGTGCAGCAAGGAAAATTGATTCCATTTTGGTGAAGATCAAGATACGATAAAAAAAAAATTCTTCATTCTTAAAGGGATTCTTCACTTGAGAAATAGGGCCAAAATGTTTTTTGTTTTTTTTATACAGACTCGAGGCTCATGTAAGAGCTAACACATTGAACATGAAAAGATGCACAGACACATAAAACATGCAATGAAGGGAGCAGGAGACAAGAGGGGGAGAGAGGGAAGCACACAAGCACAGCAACAGTAGAGAACAGGGACGTCGGTAGATCTGTGGAAGGGGGAAGGCTGGGGGAGGAGGGACGGATACACGGTATAAAGCAAATAAACACTTCTAGGAATTTCAGGAAAGAAGTTGGGGATTTAAAGAGGTGGATTTGGGGTGTTTTAACGGGGGTAGAAAAGATCAAGGTTTTGGATGGAGAAAGATAAGAAATGGTGGTGAACAGCTGTTTTAAAGACCTGGAGGGAGGAGAGGGTTTGAAGAGAGTGAGGGAGTTTGTTCCAGAGGCGGGAGAAAAGAGGAATGAAGGAGTGAAGGTGAGCAGTGTCTTGATTTTGGCAGTTTCACCAGAAGAGGGTTGCTGGCAGATCTTGAGTCCTGCAGGAATATTTGAGGGACAGAGCACAGACAGAGCAGGGGGAGCAAGGCCGGAGAGGAGTCGGTAGAAGACCGAAAGACCACCAACCTGCCTGCGGTGAGAGAGAAAAAGGCCCTCAGAATCAGCTTGATCGCAGGAGATTCCAATGATTCTGAATACTTTGGTTACAACCACGTGAAGCCGAGCTAGGTGTGAGGCAGGAGCACCAGCCCAGAGGGGAGAGCAGTATTCCATTGAACTGCAGATGAAAGCTTTGTATGTGGTGAGGAGCTCAGAAGTTCTGGGAAAGAACTTCGGTCTTGCTGGCGAGGGTTCGTTTATTCGCAGCTCTACACGCTCTCCATCGAAATCGAAGTTAAGTAATTGTTCCCATTTGTATTTTCGTTATAACTGTATTTATTTTATGGTGTATGTACGTATATTGTCCCGACGAAGATTTTCGGTGCAAATCTTTCATACCTGTATTGAAAATCGTGTTAATTCGTGTCGTGTCTTGAGGCCTTGTACAGTGAACACTGTACAACCTTGAGGCTTTGTTTTTCTCTCAGCGGTCCATCGTTTGTGAAACCAATAACTTTCGTTCTCTGTTTTCGCAGTCTTTTCACCCCATAGCCTACTTCCTTATGTAAATCTCAACTCAAAAAAACAAAAAAAATAAGACATTACCTTCTCTGTGCTCATTCGTTTATTCATTCTTATTTGTTCGTTCGTTCTTCGACCACGTGTTTCTCCCCCAT
This sequence comes from Myxine glutinosa, assembly GCF_964187855.1. Classification (NCBI taxonomy): domain Eukaryota; kingdom Metazoa; phylum Chordata; class Myxini; order Myxiniformes; family Myxinidae; genus Myxine; species Myxine glutinosa. The sequence goes on from NC_136273.1 coordinate 72,491,995, forward strand.
TTCCCCAGATAGATTGTCAAATTTCAACTCGTTATTTTATCGTCCATGCGTTATTGTTTGATTATAGTTAGTTTTGGTTTGAATTTCCTGTAACTCGTAATTAATTAATCGTGTGCTGCTCCTCGTGTGTGGCCTTGTAGTTGTACCCCCGTCGGTGTTTTGTTAACTTAAGCGTGCTTGGCTCTTAGTTTTTTCCCTTCTACCCCGAACATAATACTCTGTCTAACGTTCTAAATCCCCACCCCCCCCCCCCCCCCAAAAAAAAAAAAAATTATTTTCCTTTCTCCACGTGTACTGTTGTCTCATCCTGTATTTTCTGTCCAGGTGTGCTGTTCGCCCCGCCCCCATTATCTCCTTGCCATCCACCGTTTGCCCTGTTCACGTGACTCGTGGTGGTCCCTCTCGGCTCTCCCCCCGTTGGTATTTTGTGCATAGAAGATTGTTCACAGTTCTGTTTAAATATTATTTAAATATGTTTAACCTTTCCCCTTCTGTGTTTATTTCAGTGGTATATTACAACACGCTGTTTTTCTTCCTATTTAAAAGGCTTTTCTCAATTTCCTCTCCAACGCATTCCACTTCAAAAAAAAGAAATTCAATATCTTATACGTCTCCCTCACTACATGGTCTAAACTCACATTCATTCCATCCCTCCTCCATCGTTCTGAATCTGATTGCTAACTTGAAAATCACAACAAACCCAATTTGTTATCAATGTTCGTCTTTCATTAATCATCCACTTTCTAAACTCCCCTCTTGCCCCTCCCATCCAAATCCCCCCCCTTGCACCTCCCATCCAAATCCCCCCCCTTGCACCTACACTCCTAAACTCCCCCCTTGCCCCTCCACTCCTGAACTCCCCCCTTGCCCTTCCCCTCCTAAACTCCCCCCTTGCCCCTCCCCTCCAAATCCCCCCCCCCTTGCCCCTCCACTCCTGAACTCCCCCCTTGCCCCTCCCCTCCAAATCCCCCCCCTTGCCCCTACACTCCTAAACTCCCCCCTTGTCCCTCCACTTCTAAACTTCCCCCTTGCGCCTCCCCTCCTAAACTCCCCCCTCACTCCTCCCCTTCAAAACTCCCCCCTAACCCCTCCCATTCAATTCTCCCCCCATACCATTCCTCTCCAATTCTCCCTCCTCCCCCCTCCTCCTCCAAGCTGCCTCCACCCCACTTCGTCTCCCTTCTATCTCATACCTCCACCCCCCCAAACCTTCTACTTTCCTCTGCCCCCCCCCTCAAACAACCCCTCACTGTGCCTCATCCCTTCACCATCAAACCTTTCATCCTCCTCATCCTTCCCTTTCTTGGAACTCTTCTGCAATATCTGACACACTATCAACTGCTCTCCCTAACTCCCCCTCTCATCCTTCATCTTACCCTACTCCTCCCTTCCCCTGTCCTGTACCTGATGCTCCCCCTCTCTCTTCATTAACGGTATGGACCTCAAACATCCGGGGCCTTCGCTCAAACCTGACTGATCTCTCCATACAGGTTGCTTCTGACAATCCAGACTTGATCTGCTTAACAGAGACTTTCCTCCCTCAAGATGTCTCTGATTCCTTAATATCTCTTCCTGGTTACTCCCTCCTCCGGTATGATAGACCTGAGCCTCGGCCTGGTGGTGGGGTGGCTATCTTTATCAAAAACTCTCTTCCTCACTCTCCTTGCACTGCCCTCTTTCCTCCTCACCCCCAGGAGTACCTCTGGCTACGGCTCCCTCTCCGCTCCCACCTTTTGTTCATATGTGTTCTGTACCGTCCCCCAAACAGTGATGACTCCATCTACATTTCAATGTCTGACAACATGGACCAACTTCTATCCACTCATCCCAACTCTCTCTTCCTCATATGTGGTGACTTCAACTGTCATCATGCCACCTGGTTGGGTGTGGGTTCCTCTCTCACCAGTCATGGCACCTCAGCAAAGGACTTCTGTGACTCACTGGGATTGACACAATCTGTCAATTTCCCGACCCGGATCTCAGCCAATGGAGTATCTTCTCTTCTAGACTTGGCTATGACTAACTTCCCTGCTAATGTCTGCTGCTCTTCTTCTGCTCCAATCGGTTCTTCTGATCATGTGCTTGTCAAAGTGGACATCTCTCTGGCCATTCTCAGAGAGCCTCCTCAGCGTCGACGAGTCTGGCATTTCACTCAGACCGACTGGGACGGTCTTCAAGCAGCCATCAATCGTCTGGATTGGTCTCCCATCTCCACTGCCTCTGACATCAATTCTTCCTGGGAATTCTTCCAAAGCAAACTGATCTCTCTCATGCACAGATTTATCCCATCTCGCCTTCAGTTGTCTTACCCTTCCTCCCGTCCATGGTACACTGAATCTTGTGGGGAGGCAGTTGCCCTGAAACAACTTGCCTTTGCCTCTTGGAAGGCTAATCCAACTGAAGGCAATCTCAGTTCCTTCCACCAAGCTCGGAACAAGTGTGTGTCTACCCTCAGGAGTGCCAGGAAGCACTATCTCTCCTCACTTAAGAATGAACTCTCAAACCTGTCTCCTTCCTCCAAATCCTGGTGGCGTCTGGTCAAATCCGTTTCTGGTGTTTGTTCCCCCTCCATCCCCTCCCTTACCTCAAATGGCCACACAGTTGACATCGCACGTGACAAAGCCGAATGCCTCAACTCTGTGTTTGCCTCAAAATCCTTAGTCCCAAACCCATCTCTCTCTGTTCCCACCTTTCCCAGTCGAACCCAACTACTCCTGAACTCTGTGTCCTTCTCTCCTGACAAGGTGGAGGAGTTTTTGTCAAACCTCGACTCTGATTCTGCAACTGGACCAGACGGCATCAGCCCACGGGTCCTAAAATCCTGCTCTGCCGCTCTATCTCACCCTCTCTCTGTTCTTTTCACCCTATCGTTTGCTCAAGGTCATCTGCCAGCATCCTGGAAATCAGCTAACATTACCGCTTTACACAAAAAGGTGCAAAAACAGATCCTTGCAACTACAGACCAATCAGCCTGCTCCCAATTATCAGCAAAGTCATGGAATCCAT
>NC_136273.1:72500000-72507500 GCF_964187855.1 Myxine glutinosa
ATTATAATCCAGCCGGGTGTCTTCTCTTTCCTATTGAGCCAGCGTAGCGCGATTAGTTAACATTCGGGCACAATCGGGTAACTTGTACGGATACGGCGGCCATCCCGCTCGGCCCACCATACCATCAAAGTCGTATCTGTAACAATTGGTGTCAGGAGTGGGATTCGAGGCCCGACCAAATTTTGAAGAAAAAAAAAAACGAATAGAGGAAAAAAAAAAAATTTGGTCAAAATTTGGAGCGGCCGAAATTTGTTTTGTTTTACGAAACTCGAATTTTGCAAGTCGCGCTATGGCGGATCAAGACAGCTGGGGTCCGGTAGAGGAGAGAGAGGTAGGGTCGATCCAGGACCAAAATGAGGGACAGGAGGAGAGCGAAGCAGTGAGGGCGGCAGGTTCGCAAAATAGCGCCGTCACGCACGAAGAAGCGGGCGCGCAAAATGGCGCCTCGCTGATCACCGCGCCAGCGACCGTAGCAGCGCCGCCGATGGATTGGGGCCTATTTATGGAACAAATAAAGGCGCTCATGGTCCAGACAAGTGAAGACCTGAGGAATGACTTGGGAAACCAAATGGGGGTAATGGGGAACCGGATGGATGCTCAGGGTGAGCGATTAGAGGGCCAAATGGGGGTAATGAGGGACGAAGCGAGGGGTACTGGTGAGGGGTTAGACAAGAAATTTGGGAAGTTAGACAATAATTTTGAGGAGTTAGACAAGAAATTTGGGAAGTTAGACAATAATTTTGAGGGGTTAGACAACGGGATAAAAGAGGTGAGAAATGGGTTAATGGGGGTAGAAAACAGAATGGCCGCTCAAGAGAATCAAATGGAAGGGATGCAAAAAGGGTTAGAGGGGTTAGAAAACAGTATGGAAGGCAAATTGAGGGACATGAGGGACCAAGCGGAAAGGGAAGTTAAACAAATGGAGCAGCAGATAGAGGGGGTCAGAATGGGGGTAGAAACCAAACTGGATGCTCACAGGGAGGAAATGGAGCAGATGAGGGTGGCATCTGGGCAGGAGATGCAAGTGATGGGAGAGGAGATCAGAAGAGGAGTGAGTGAGGAGGTCGGAGGAGTGCGCGAGGAGGTGAGGCACTGTAAGGAGCGCATGGAGAAAGAGGTGAGAAAGGGGACTGTAAAATTGCAAGGTGGTATAGAGGAGTTGACGCTGGGAGTAGAACAACTGACAGTGGGACAAAAGGAGCTGGGGGACCAGGTAAAGAAGAACACAGCGGTAATAGAGGGTTTAAAATCGACACAGAAGGAGATGAAAAAGGACGTAGGGGTAATTAAAAAAGAGTGCCAGACGGTACATGAGGACCTGACGAGGAAAATGGACAAGGTGGTAGAGGTAATGGAGGTTAAAGAGCGGGAGGTGCGGGAGCACATAGAAAAAAATAAAGTGGAGCTAGAGGAAGAACTTAAAGGGGCGCACGAAGAGATGAAGGAGATGAAGCAAAAATTAGAGGAAGTGGAAGAAGGGGTGAGCGAAATTAAGAAGCGACGGAGAGAGGATAAGAAAGAGATAAAGGAGGAAGTAAAAGAATTGGTCCAAAGTCTGTGTTCGGATCGTGATGATGTGCTCATTAACCGGATGAGGGATTCGCAGGTGATGGCGGAGAAGCGAAGAGAAAGAGGACCCGGTGTAAGTGGTGACCAATATGGTCGTGCGTATGATGCGCCAGGTGATTTAATAAGCTTGGGGGTCGAGATAGACCCGGATGTTCGTGAGAGGCCAAGAGTGAGGTGTATGGCTGGTCCGGAGGGTATGGAACGAGAGGTGCGAGGTGTGGGTGAGCAAGGTTGTGGTGGTATGGAATGGGTAGCGGGTTGCGGAGGTGTGACCCATGCATCGACACCAACAGGGGTAGTTGTTGGAGGGACCGGGGAGGCACGAGAGCCCCTTGGGGGTAGTGTACTGTGGGGGCCCGGCCGGTTCGGCCCCGCGCTGACCCCGCAAGGGGCGACGCACGGGGTCCGGCCGGCGGGCAACGACTCGCATACGAGGTGGTCCCACAAGGTCCCACTCGCGCCGTATGACGGCAAGAGTGATCTACGCGCGTACCTGGCGCAGTTCGACTGTGTGTGTAAGGGTAACGGTTGGGGTGAGGACGAAGGTGGAGTACACCTGGTGGCCGCATTGCGCGGCGCGGCGGCGGAGGTGCTGACGGCATTACCAGCGGGTGCTCTCACCCTGCCAGCCCTCCGCGACGCCCTAATTAATCGATTTGGAATAGAACAGCAGAGCGAGCTTGTTAAAGCTCAGCTCGCGCTGCGAAAGCGCAAGCCCCAGGAAGCCATCGGGGAACTTGCCCACGACATTCGCCGCGCAGTGGGGATCGCACATGCTAGCATGGCAGCGGATTCCCGGGAAAGCCTGGCGCTGGACCATTTTATCCAGGCCCTCCCGGATATTGAGCTCCGGCAACAGCTCGCCATGTGGCGCCCGCAGACTCTGAGCCAGGCGGCTGACGCTGCGGCCCGTTGGGAAGCAGCGAGGCCCCTGGCCCGGGGGGGCGAGCGTCTCGCAATGGCGGTCCGCCAGATGGGACCCCCGATGGAGGGCGGACCCCTTAGGGGGCCCGCCCCCGACGTGGGTCCTGACCTGGCGGGCATGGTCCGGAGGCTGGTGGACCAGCGCCTGGCAGGACCTGGACCATGGCAGGCGGCCCCGGAGGTGGCCCGCGGTGGACCACGAGCGGGTAATCCAATTCGGACCTACAGGGGGGGGAATTTGGAATTCCGGAGGCAAGCACCTTATCAGGTGAGGTGCTATACCTGCAACCGCCTGGGTCACCTGGCGCGGCACTGTCGAAACGCGCGCCGGGATGATCCCCGGCAGTTGAGGTCCTCAACTCCGCCCAGGGGGGAGCGGGTTAGCCGACCCCAGACACCCCCCCGCCAGACCCCGGGAAACTAGAAGGTGTCGGGCACGTAGGGCGGTGTTCGGCAGCAGAGGATGGAGGAGAGCCCTCATTGACGCGACAGGTCATTTATTGTGGCCAAATTGGAACCGGTAGCCTGACAATTAGATGCAAAATTGCCGGCGTGGGGGTAGACGCCGTCGTGGACACAGGAGCTAGCGCCACGATCATCAGCCCTGTGGTCCTTGATTCGAGCGCAGGTGGCTGGGATAAGATCCAGCGCCTGCAAAATTATAGTTTGCAGCTTGCTACCGGGGTAACGGCCCCGATCATAGGGCGTGGTTCTGTGACCCTCAAGTTAGGGTCGGTAAGGAGGGAGATAGATGTTTGGGTGGCGGAGGTGTGCGACCCATGTTTAATAGGGTTGGACCTGTTGACTGCCAGCGGTTGTAAAATCGACTTGTGCCGGGGGATCCTGCAGGTGGGAGTAGAAGAGCTGCCGTTAGGGGGAGTGAGCACGGCCGAGAGAGCGGAGCTGGAGGCTTCCGAGGCCGTGACCATCCCCCCCAGGGCCGAGGCGATAGTGCCGGCCCGGTGGGCAGCTCGCCCAACATGGCAGGAGTCCTGCGGCCTGGTCGAACCGGTGGCAGCGCAGTCCATACCGGGTTTAATCGTGGGCCGCACCCTTGTAAAAACGGACGGACCGGTAGTGGCCGTCCGAGTAGTAAATGTGAGTACAGAACCACGCACTATAGTAAGGGGCACGAGGGTAGCTGGCTGCACCCCAGTGGAGGAAGTCGCGACAGTGAGGGGCGAGAACGTCCAGCCGAGCCGACCCCGGGGGGAGCCTTCAATAACAAGTAGGAATTGGCCCGATCCCATTTGCGAGATGGTAAATCGTAGTAGCGTAGAGTTGGGAGGTACCCAGAGGGAGGCCTTACACAAACTGGTTGGGTCCCATTTGGACCTCTTCTCCCTGTCCACCGAGGATATTGGACGTACGGGCCTGGTGAAACATCAGATCCACACCGGTGAGGCCCGGCCTATTCGTCAGGCCGCCCGACGGCTCCCTTGGAGCAAGAGGGCGGAAGCTGACGAGCAGGTTGCAAAAATGCTCGACGCAGGTGTGATCGAGCCCTCGGGAAGTCCTTGGATGTCACCTGTTGTGCTGGTCAAAAAGAAGGATGGGACCACGCGGTTCTGCGTGGACTATCGCCAGCTAAACAACGTGACACTCAAGGACTCATATCCCCTGCCAAGGATTGATGACACCCTCGATGCCGTTGCGGGCTCAAATTGGTTCACAACTTTGGACCTCAAGAGTGGGTATTGGCAGGTGGAGATGGATAGGGCAGGGAAGGAGAAAACGGCATTTTCCACAGGTAAGGGACTGTATCAGTTTACTGTGATGCCGTTTGGTTTGTGTAACGCCCCCGCCACCTTTGAGAGATTGATGGAGCATGTACTAGGCGGCATGCCATGGCAGTCATGCCTGGTGTACCTGGATGACGTCCTGGTACATGCCCAAACGTTCCCCCAGGCACTAGCTAATTTGGACCAGGTGTTCGGGTGCCTCAGACAGGCAGGGTTGAAGCTGAACCCGAGTAAGTGCACTTTGTTTGCAAGAGAGGTGGCCTATCTAGGTCACGTGATTGGCCGCGAGGGGGTAAAAACAGACCCAGACAAAATTAAAGCGGTAGAGGAGTGGCCCGCACCACGTACCATCAAAGAGGTGCGGGGATTTTTGGGACTCTGCTCCTACTACCGGCGCTTTGTGGCGAAATTTGCGGAGTTGGCCCGTCCCCTCCACCGGCTTACGGAGAAGGGGACGCGATTTAATTGGACACGGGAGTGCCACGAGGCCTTCCAAAAATTGAAGGGGTGTCTAACATCCGCACCCCTTCTAGCTTACCCCACTAGTGACGGGACATTTACCCTGGACACGGATGCGAGCCAGGAAGGATTGGGCGCAGTTTTGTCTCAGACACAGGAGGGCGTGGAGAGAGTGATTGGTTATTATAGTCGGGCCTTAAGTAGGCCCGAGAGAAATTATTGCGTCACTCGCAAAGAGTTATTGGCTATGCTGGCTGCCATGAACCATTTCCACCCGTACTTGTACGGGCGGAAATTTTTGGTTAGAACTGACCATTCCTCCTTGCAATGGCTCCTTCGGTTCAAGGAACCGGAGGGCCAAATTGCAAGGTGGTTGGAAAAGTTGCAGCAGTACGATTTTGATGTGGCCCATAGGGCCGGGAAGGCCCATGGTAATGCGGACGCACTCTCTCGGCGTCCTTGTCTGGGGGAAAACTGTAAATTTTGTGCGAGACACGAGGAGAGGGAGCAATTGGGCGATTCCGCCCCGATTCTCGTCGTCCGGGCAACCCGGGTGAGAGGGCCAATTTTGCCACTAACCGCGGACGAGGAATTTGGAGAGTTGGCTTGGAGCACGGCCCAGCAGGAGGATCCTGTTCTGGGGCCGGTGTTCCAATGGGTCAAATTGGGGCAAAGACCAAAGGGGGAAGAGGTCACCCCCCTCGGGGCGCAGACAAAGGCATATTGGGCTCAGTGGCAGACCCTGGAATTGAAAGGCAACATCTTGTATCGCAAGTGGGTGGAGGTTCCCTCTGATCGAACTTCCTGGCTGGTGATAGTCCCTGACAAATTCAAGAACGTCATATTGCAACAGGTGCATGGTACCCGCTCCGGCGGCCATTTGGGCAGGACAAAGACAATATCTCGGGTCCGCCGGAGGTTCTATTGGGTGAATATGGGGCGCGACATACAGGACTGGTGTCGGAGATGCGACGCCTGTTCTGCCAAAAAGGGACCAGCACGGAGGATGAGGGCCCCCCTTCAATTACATCAGGTGGGGGCCCCCCTTGAGCGGGTGGCTATGGATATTCTAGGACCGCTGCCCCGCACCCGCCAAGGTAATAAGTATATCCTCGTTGTGATGGACTACTTCACCAAGTGGCCGGAGGCCTACGCCCTCCCCAACCAAGAAGCAGGGGTGGTAGCGCAGGCCTTCGTGGAAGGATTTGTGTGCCGGCATGGGATTCCACAGGAGTTGCACACCGACCAGGGACGAAATTTTGAGAGCAAATTGCTAAAAGATGTGTGCAGTCTCCTGTCAATTCGGAAAACCAGAACAACGCCTTTAAGACCTCAATCTGACGGGATGGTGGAAAGATTCAATCGAACTCTAATCCAACAACTGGCACTGTTCACCACCACCCGTCAGGATGACTGGGACGAACATCTCCCTTACTTGCTCATGGCCTACCGAACCAGCCAGCACGGGGCCACCGCATGCAGTCCAGCGTTGCTTATGTATGGGCGGGAGTTACGGGCTCCCGCCGACTTGCTATGCGGTCCCGTGCCAGACACAGTGGTTAACCCGCCGAGGGAGGGGTACGCACGTCACCTAGAGGAAGGCATGGAGCTAGTCCATGCCTTCGCCCGCCGCCAACTCCATCTGGCGGGGGAAAAGATGAAGCGCAGGTACGACGACCGGAGCCAGGGGAGTCAATACGCTCCGGGGATGAAGATTTGGTTCTTTAATCCCCGGAGGCGGAAGGGAAGGTGCCCAAAACTCACCTCCCCCTGGCAAGGCCCAGGAGTCGTCCTGTCGCAAATCTGTGACGTGGTCTTTAAGATCAAAATGGGGCCACGAGCCCTCCCTCGGATCGTCCACGCCGACCGGATAAGACCTTACACCGGCGAGCAGGCGCCCCCGTGGATCGCCTCGGCTTTAGATGCCGAGGCGGGACCCAGTACCTCTGAATAAGGGGGGCTTATTAGTGCCAGAGGACTGGGGGATTGAGGAGCGATAGGCCCGGTGGGAGAGGGTGGCATCCCTGCCACCTTTCCCATGTGGGGGGGCAAAGGAGCACTAGATTATGGGGTGTATGGCAGTGAAAACTAGCCCGGGTGGGTTAGGTTATTAGTAGGGATCTAGAAGAGATTGACATTAGGTAACGTTAAGTTTAGTTAGTGACTGATACCTGTAGTGGGGACGCAGGTAGTTTAGTGTGGATGATAATGACGAGGGAGCGCAATAGTTTAAAGGGACGACTGGGAAGCGCAAGTTTCAGAAGGGAGTAGTTAGCTGAGATGATGCCGTGTGTGTGAGGATTGAACAGGTGTGATTGCACAGGTGTGCAACTGGACAGGTGTGTGGAGCCGTGTATGAGTAGTGAGTGTGTGGATCAGCGCGAATGCGCTTGGGGAGAGAAGGGTGCAGGTGGCACCAGGTGTGAGAGCACAGGTGTGCAAGTACAGGTGTGTGGAGAGAGTTGGAGTGAGTGGTACGGAGTGGTGTGCATGGTGCGAAGGTGTGGATGGGGGAAGAGTGGACCCCTTTCACGAGTACCCGGGGCGGGTAGTGTAAGTGTTAGGTAGAGGGTACAGGTAAATTGTGGTTGGATATTGGCATCTGTGGTGCGGTTGCAGAATGGTGTTGTGAATGGGTGCATTAGTGTTGTGGAAATGGCTGGGCGTGTAGCCTGTTAGTGTGTGTCGTTGGTTGAGCACTCCACCACTGTGAGGATGTCGGCCAGGTGAGGCCGCAGGTGGGCTCTGGGAGCCGGTAGAGTTGTGGATGGGGCCCGAGGATCCGGAGGATGGACCCGGGTAGCCC
>NC_136273.1:72512500-72525000 GCF_964187855.1 Myxine glutinosa
TAGGGGCCAATCCCCCAACGGAGAGTGGGTCCACCATGAAGGCAACGACTGCGACGGTTGTACCAACCAAGACCATGGACGAATTAACATGGACGAGATAAGACAACAATGGACAATACCACCCCCTCTCCCCCTCCTCCTCAAAACCCTCAAACTTGGACCGTACCAGGGCCCCCTCCCCAAATTTGGTACCCACCAAGACCCCTTCTCCAAAACCCTGGACCACCCCCCAATAGTGGGATGCAGAATGGACCGAGGGGGCCCTGGGCCCCGCCTCGGGGTCCGCCGCAATGGCAACAAGTAAACCAGTCACAGTGGGGGCCGCCAGACCGACGGCTGGGCGGAAGGGGTGCCGTAGAGGGACGACCTATGCCCTCCGCACCGCCGGTTCCGCAGGAACCGTGCTTCTATTGCAAGCAAATGGGACACTGGAGATGTGATTGCCCAAGTGCTCGTAAGGGGTTTCCGCCCCAGGACAATAGAGGGGCCTATTGACGGGACGCCGGCGGGTCGCCTAAGGAGTGTCCTCTTTTGACCATGACACCGGCAAAGGAACCGACCTTGACGCTGGACGTAGACGGATGACAATTAGAGTTTCTTGTCGATACAGGCGCGACCCGCAGTACAATTAACGAGGGGCAATTGCCATCTTTGCGCCCCACGGCGAGGAACGTTCAAATAATGGGCGTTTCGGGCTTACCCCAAGCGCTTCCTATTTCGGAGGAAGTGCGAGTAACATGCGGCCTGCTGGAGGCTAAACATGCTTTCTTGATGACCACTACCGCCCCAACAAATTTGCTGGGACGGGACTTATTGTGCCGACTGGGCTGTCAAATTTCATGTACAGAACAGGGAGTTTTCGTAGATGTCGCGGAATCTAAACACGACTCATTGATGATGGCATTGTCTCGTCCCGGCCCCACCGCGTATTGGTGGCGCTTGGACGAAGGGGCTCTAGCTACTTGGACGCATATCATAGATAATGTGTGTTTGGACAGTCCAGTTCTGCGAGATTGGCTACAACTGCACCAAATTTCGATAAAACATTTAAAGGATAATCCACCCCATTGCACGGCGTATTACGATGCAAAGGGCGAGGACGAGGATTATCGAGAGAAGGTTAAGGAAAAGCTGGGCGAGCGCACGCCTCTACACTTATCACGGATATGGATCGGCCGTGAGGGGATAGGTATCGAGGTAACCCTATCCGCGAGTCAGCGTGCGTTGACCCAATACCCCGAAGGAGCGGCCGCCCATGTTACCCTCACTACTGCCAAAGGGTGGCCGCAGAAAGTGTAGGTTGGATGGTGGGACGATTACAGGAAGTTCCCTTACAAGGTTATTGGTTTAAGAGGGGCCGCTGGACTGTGAGACGGCTCAATAACGATGAAGGGTTCTCGATTGACATTAAGACACAACTGAGGGATGGAGTGTTCGAAGAGGCAGAGTTGCCACCAAAGGGCAACTATGCCATGCGAGCGGTTCTAACGGACCCGGGTGAGTCAGATTACCTCCTGGCGGAGGTGCCAGACAATTTATGGCCTCAGAGCGACAATGAGGTTGGACGAATGCGAGACGCCGAACCTTTAGTGATATCAGTGCAGCCGGGATTGCGCTTGCCAAACGTGAAACAGTATAAGCTACGACCCGAGGCCGACGTAGGCATAGCACCAGTAATTCAATCCCTGGTGGAGCAGAAAATTATCGTGGAAACTAACAGCCCATGTAATACACCAATTTTGCCAGTAAAAAAGCGGACGAAAGACAAATGGAGGTTTGTACAGGATTTAAGGGAGGTGAACAAGGTGATACAAGGCATACACCCACTAGTGCCGAATGGAGAGACCCTTATGATGTCAATTCCGCCAGACGCAACATACTTCACAGTTATTGACCTTTGTTCTGCGTTTTTCTCTGTGCCCATCGCGGCTGAGTCACAATACTTGTTCGCTTTCACCCATAGGGGGCGACAATATACTTGGACAGTACTACCTCAGGGGTTTTCAGATAGCCCCACTCTGTTTTCCCGGGCGCTGCATCGCAACCTGGCGGATGTGGAATTGAAGGGAGGGTCAATGTTGTTGCAGTACATTGACGATTTGTTGATTTGCTCCTCTTCTAAGGAGGCGTGCGAAAAGGATTCCATGGCCCTATTAAAGGCCTTGGCGGCCAAAGGCCACAAAGTAGGCAGACCAAAACTTCAATTTGTGCGGAAGGTTGTAACTTACTTGGGACACGCCATTTCGCATGGGAAACGGGAATTGGATGCTGGACGGGTGACCGCTATCATGGAGATGCCTCGCCCACGCTCGCAACGGCAAATGCTGCGCTTCCTAGGTATGACGGGATACTGCCGCACGTGGATACTCGATTTTGCGCTGCTGGCTAAGCCACTGTACGAGGCGACCAAATCAAACGCCCCGGACGAATTGGTATGGACGGATGAATTGAAGCGATGTTTCGTAGGGCTGAAAAAGGCGTTGGTCACGGCACCGTCATTAGGACTCCCGGATTATGCGAAACCATTTACCCTTTACACTCACGCCGTGGGAGGTTTCGCCCAGTCAGTTTTGACACAGACCCATGGGGATAAGGAGCGGCTGGTGGCCTACTTTAGTAAAAAGTTAGACCCGGTCGAACGAGGGTTTCCGGTGTGCCTGCAAGCCGTGGCAGCGGCCAGGTACGCAGTAGAAAGAACAGCGGACATTGTTATGGGACACCCTGTAACGCTACGGGTACCGCATTGCGTCACTTCGCTGTTGTTACAGCGAAGCACACAGCATTTGTCTAACACTAGATTAATGCAATACGAATCCGCACTGATCACTGCAGCCAACATCACGATCGAACGTTGCACGACACTCAACCCAGCCTCACTGATGCCCACCCCTGAGGAGGGCGAACCCCACGTGTGCGCCGACGTTGTACAGCTAGTCTCCACGGTGCGATCGGATTTAAAGGACAATCCCCTAGACTACCCCGACTGTACATATTATGTCGATGGATCAGCTAGGCGCGCATGGGACGGGTCCCTGTTGTCCGGGTACGCCGTGTGCTCAGATAGCGAGACGGTAGAAAGCGGGCGTCTTCCACCTACATTTTCCGCACAGCAGGCGGAGCTGTGCGCCTTGACCAGAGCGTGCAGCTTGGCGGAAGGCCTTGCCGTCAACATTTACACCGATTCGGCCTACGCTCACGGCGTAGTCCACGATAAAGGGGCCATCTGGAAGATGAGAGGTTTTCTCACATCTGCTGGTTCAGTGATAAAGAATGGCGCGTTAGTAGAAGGGCTCCTCCGAAGCATGTTACTTCCCCGCGCTATCGCGGTAATTAAATGTCGTGGCCACCAAAGGGCGGACACTGACGTTGCCCGGGGCAATGCAAGGGCGGACGAGGCGGCAGGAAAGGCCGCCAACCAACAGATAGAATGCAACATGCCGATGGTGACACGAGCAAAGGCGACATCTGCACAGATTGCTGACATACCGACTGTGGGACCACCCGCCACACCAACTAAGGAGGATATCATAAATTTGCAAAGCGCTGCGCCGACGGCCGAACACGAGGACTGGCTCAAACGAGGGGCGATACGCCCTGGGCCAGGGTAAATGTGGACCCTTGACGAAAAACCTATAGCACCCCAGGCCTTACTGCCTTGGCTGGCACGCATGGCACATCAAAATGGTCATGTGTGCCAGAGGGGGGTGATGGGACAGATAAACTACACTTGGGCGGCACCAGGACTGTCACGGATTGTATCTGAAGTGTGCCGATCGTGCGTGGTCTGCCAGCAACACAATAGAGGGGCGCCGCCGAGACATGCACATGACGGGGGACGGCCCCCGCCAAGTGGGCCGTTCGCAAATATCGAGTTCGATTTCACGGAATTGGAACCAAGCATGTCATTTCGCTACGTGTTGGTAATCGTAGATACATTCACCAAATGGGTCGAAGCCTACCCATGCGTCAAGTCCGATGCCCCGACAGTAGCGAAGCGCCTCGTGCGGGATTTTATGTGCAGATTTGGCATCCCCCAGATAATTTCGTCAGATCAAGGGGGCCATTTCACGGCGCAGGTGGTCAAGGGCATCCTGAAGGCGTTGGGCGTGAAACAGTCCTTCCATTGCGTTTACCACCCACAGTCATCGGGACTTGTGGAACGAACGAATAAGACTTTAAAGAATAAACTAGCGAAACTTTGCGCAGACACAGGCTTGAAGTGGCCGGAGGCTCTCCCGCTTGCATTGATGAGCATCCGTTCCACCCCGGGTCGCACTACGGACCTTTCCCCCCACGAAATATTAATGGGACGACCTATGAGCTTGCCCGTCTCAGCACCAACGGACATGTCCACCCTTGCTTTGCCGGTAATGGATGACATGCTTTTGAGATTTTGCATAGGCTTGTCCAATGTGGCACGCAGCATCCATGCTCGAGTACGTGAGGCGCTGCCTGAACCAATAGGCCACGCCATCCACGACTTCCAAGCCGGCGACTGGGTGCTCGTAAAGCACTTCACCCGCAAAACTGCTTTGGAGCCACGGTGGAAGGGACCATTCCAGGTACTACTGGTCACACCGACGGCAGTCTTC
Organism: Myxine glutinosa; assembly: GCF_964187855.1. Lineage (NCBI taxonomy): Eukaryota > Metazoa > Chordata > Myxini > Myxiniformes > Myxinidae > Myxine > Myxine glutinosa. The sequence continues at coordinate 72,517,093 of NC_136273.1, forward strand.
TGCGAGGGTAAACCTTCGTGGATCCACGCCACCCATTGTAAGTTGTCCATTCCCGCACCACAAGCCACACAAGACACCGCACCTCACACTGCTGAAGACAATGCACCGTCTAGGGCACTACAGTCTCCTAAGGGCGGCGATGATGGTCACGGTGATGGGAATTCTGGGTAGCTGCCTCAAACCCCCTGCCAAAGATAGGCTCTTGCACTTTGAGCTATCGAGAAAGGACCTCCCCAAGTACCCAGGACACGACAACTATCCAGCATTTCCCCTCTACCCCGTCAAGTATATAACGGCTCGCTGGGGAGACAAAGTAGCGGTGAATTGCTGTAACTTGGAAACACGCTTTAAGTGGTTATCTGTAAGATGGGTGGAAGCTATAGTGGTACACAATAAGACACCACAGGCATGCATGACAAGACCACGCCTAGTCCTGTCTAAGGTTAGGAAAGTGGAAAATGGAACATACACTGGGGGCATAAGCAGTCAATATGCCCCAGGATATCGATGGGGCGAGGGCATCGAGAATACTACCCTCTTAATGCATTATGCCCCCATTGGTCCAGATACAACAATGATACTTGAATGTGGAATATGGCCCCCTCGCACGCTAATCCCAAATGGAACTGAACCCTACTTCCGACCTAGTTGTGCCGCGTACGTCATTAAACCCCCTCCTGCCCAGAAAGTAAGAAGGGAGCCAGAGGAGAACACATACTGGAAGGTCGCACGGCATATGGCCACAGTACAGAATAGGACACGGTGTTGGATGTGTATGCACCTTCCCCGCACCAGCACAGCAGGAATACCAATGGTAGTGTTACCCCTATCACTCAATGATTTGTGCTCGAAGCCACTAGACACCAAATGCATTAGTACAACCCTGACAAGCCAAGGTTCTGACGGAACCGCGTGTAAACGAGTTTTTCAGTACTCCCCCACCCCATCCAGTCCCGACACTTTGAGGAACGTCCGGCGCCGGTTTGGGTCAAGCCGGCGAGGGGGGCCCTCTGCTTAGAAGGAAAGGGCCAAGTAATGGTAGGCAAATCCGTGTGTAGAGATACCCTCCCCGCGGACCCTAGGGAAGGGAAACACAGGCTGTTAGTGAATGTTACAAGTTCGCCCTTACATAACCTCACACACCTCCAGTTGGCCTGGGAAGGGGAAAACGGGACAAACACTATCCCAGGCCTTCGCACTTGCATGACCACCCATTTAGTGGCTCCGCACGGGACCATGTTTGTATGCGGGAACAAAGCTTACCCGTATTTACCTGATAATTGGGGAGGAATTTGCTATTTAGGATCAGTTTTCCCAGAGATGGAAATGCGACAACACTTGCATAATACCACTGCACTCATAAGAACACAACGAAGCACCTATTGGCACGACGACGACACCACCACCTTACACGGCGCTGATTGGGAGAAAGCCGTTAGTTTCTTCTTCCCATGGGCTGGGACGGTCATGAACAGTTACCGCATTGACAAAATTGCGTTAATCTTAGAAAGGGTGGCCAACGACACCGCTACAGCACATGACGAAATGTTGGACACGGTTGTCCACCTGCGTACAATGGTTATGCAAAATAGGGTTGCGTTAGATATGCTACTGGCAGAACGAGGAGGGGTATGTGGGATAATTAAGGGTAAATGTTGTACTTTTATTCCTGATCCTTCACAAGGGGTCAGTGCTGCTATTATAGGGTTAAGAGAAAGTGCTCATATATTGACAAAGGATCGAATGGATCGAGAAGCCTCCCACCAGTGGCTTACTGACTGGTTTAAAGGATGGACGGGTACGATAGTAAAGTGGATATTGACCGCCTTGGCAATAGTCCTTGGAATCGTGGTTTGTTGTGTACTAATCAAGGCTTTAGTCCTTGCGTGTGTGAGAAAGTTTACCACAAGATGGACACTGAAGACGACACCAGAAAAGGCCATGGTGATGACCGACAAGCTGACCGTGGGTCCAGATGACACTCCGGCCGTCGACGTGACTGCAGATCGCGGGTCCTCGAACGACGACCCGAACGAGTCACTGGGCCGCGACAATGAGATCTCCGCTTCTGAAGATTGTTCTTCCATTGTTGATGTTACCGATAATGATTTTGATTACACAGTTGCGGACCTCAGAGCATTTCAGGCTGCCAGGACGCCGATTACTCTGGACCCCAACATGTCGCATGCAGACGCCAACGAGTACCTAAGGGAGACCTCTCGTTTTTTCTCGATGTGTAAGGCTATGACTGTTGCTGGCCGCCTACGCCGCAGGCCTAAGCCACCTGAGAATAATGTTACTGATGATGATTCCGATGATGATGTGGGCCACTTGCAAGGGTCCCCGACTGATGTTTATGTCTCGATGCAGGCTTTGCCTCTTTATGTTTCACGAGCTCACCTTTATGTCTCACAAGCTCACAGTGAGTCAAACGTCACTGACCCAATCCTGGATTTGGACCCAACTGCAAACCCGAGCCTGGATGGTGAGGAACTCAACATTGGAGATACTCTGAGTTCCAAATCTGATTGTCTTGAAGATTCGTCCATGGATAACGGCGGTGGAAGCAGCATCGCCTCGGACGACCTCGACTTTGACCCAAAGGAAGTTTCTCTCCCTCCTTTGGACCATTATGCTTTGTTTTTTGGCCATAGGTTTAACCCACCTGATACTGATGACGTTGTGTCTTCCCCAGATCACCAGCATATAAGAGACCTCATGAACATGAATATCGATTGAGCGCTGAAGATCTACAAGGATTGCACCTGGGGAAGCTTGGGCGAGCTCCAGTCGGGGGGGAGTCCTGGCCGCACCTCTGTGGACGAAGGGTGGGTCGGGAGATCCTCCTGGGTGTGGACCCCGGCGGAACCAGAGGTCTTCGTTGTGGATTTGACACGCTATTCGATCTTCATGCCTCTACGGTCTCACATCATACACCCACCTACACCTGATTTACATCATACACCCACATACACCCGCATACACCCACATACCCGCGGATCATCCTGCTGAGTACGATGTGTGGTACTTTGGGTGCGGGACATGCTCACTGGGCTGCTTCCGCGTGGTATGTTTAGTGAACCTTTTACACTGTCTATTTCAATACTCTCGGAGGATTTTACATGCCATTTGTTCACCCTGCCTTTACGGACTTACATTGCATACTCACATACAGACGCGAATCATCCTGCTGGGTGCGATGTGGAGTGCTTTGGGCACTACATGCTCACTGGGTTGCCTTCGCGTGATATGTTGAATGACTTTCCTGATTTGTTTTGTTTCTGCTTTGTTTGAAATAAAGGCCTTTGATTGGCTCGTAGATAACATTGTATCTTAGATCCAAAAGGGTGGTATGTGGGGAGCTGTTATTCCCCTCCCCCTTTGTTAATTCTTGCTGCTCTACCAATTACCAAGCATAACCAATGATATGTTTTGTTTTGACTGTTTGCTGTATTCTTTTAAAATACTTAGTCCTTTCTTGTGCATTGAGGATGTGTAATACCCTAATAAGGAGTTCTGTGCTTGTGAGCTTTTGCCCTGTATTGGCATAATCCCTTGTTCCCCTTTTGTGGCCTTGGTTGCAGCTGCTATCTCTCAGCCTCCCACAAGACTTTGCCAATATCCTGTAGGCTGACACATTTATGAGTGTCCACTCCCTTTGTACTTCCCCAACCCAAGTCTCTATACAGAAAGTTGTAAACATGTTGCCACATATTGCTGACCATCTCCTTATCTGAGCTAACCCATGAGTGGCCTTGGATGAACTTCCTTTAACTAACTGAACAACAGGATGGGACTAATGGTGGGGGGACCAATGAGCCCATTCTTTCTCTGTATCTTGTAAGGTAAAGCCACACCCTATATTCTTTATATATAGCAAGTTTAAATCGAATTACTTCAGAGCATCTTGTTGTAGTGTTGGTCATTTTGTGAGCTTCATGCGACATTGTGTTTTCCGCAAGCTTGTGTAAACGAGTTCCAATAAATATATCCGTTGCTCCTTTCTCTGAGTCCTCTGAGTCCCAAGTTCTAAGTCCCTTTCCGACATATATATATATATATATATATATACAGTGGAACCTTGACTTACGAGTTTAATCCGTTCCGTGACCGAGCTCGTAAGTCAAATTGCTCGTATCTCAAATCAAATTTCCCCATTGAAATGCATTGAAATGCTATTAATCCGTTCCAGCCCGCCAAAAACCACACCAATTTTTTTTTAAATATACAGTATATATAAAAATATCTCGCGCTTTATATTTCACCTGTATGCAGCATACAAGTTGGCAGGATGGCCTGGACTGGAGGTACGCACACTTGACTCTAAAGTCTAAACTGTCCAGCCTGGGTTTGAATCCCGACCCAGCTATAACCTGTCATGGGTGAATCACAGGCAGGGCGATTCATCAATGGGTGTACCGCTAAACTGGGCGCCCCGTTTGCGTCCCATTAGTTGTTGGATGTTAAGGATCTCACCGTGTTTTCCACAAAGAGAAGGCGAGCTATCGCCGGCACTCTGAACAAGTTGACGGCAGAGATACTGTACTTGCACGGCATGATAACCACGTGTCGCACGATCTCTTGTCATGGTCCACAAGATTATCACAGAGAGGTGCAGCTTCCAGCGTTTCGAGATCTGATCCAGGCCTATCCAACGAGACCGGTCCCAGCGTTCTAGGCCCGGTGGTTGTCTCAGACGGACCCGACAACGGCAGTGTTCGTTTTAACTCGATTCGATTCGAGCGCCGACGTGCCGGCGAACAAAACCGGTCATATCTTTTGAACGCGTGGCTCGATTTTTACAAAATAAACTTTTTCTTGAAGGTCTGAACCGTGCGCTCAAAACGATACCGAGTTTGACCCTGAGAGAGCCGTTTTGCGCCGGCAAAGGCGCCTTGTGTGACGTGAGGACCACGTCGTGCTGCATAGATTATCATAAATTATCATATCATTATCGGCGGCGTTATATATCATTAGCGCTATACGACAGAGATACTGTACGTGCACGGCAAGATAACCACGTGACCGGAGCCCACCTGGCGGCGTAAACTCAAAATAACCGAAATGCGAAATCTAAAATGCAGCGCTGTACTACGACAGAGATACTGTACGTGCACGGCAAGATAACCACGTGACCGGGTGGCGAAAGCTCGTAACTCGGATCTCGGCTCGCATCTCAAAGCAATAAACTGCCAGAGTGACGGCTCGTATCTCGAAAAACTCGTAAGTTGGGGCACTCGTAAGTCGAGGTTCCACTGTATATATATATATATATTTATATATATATATATATATATATATGTATGTGTGTGTGTGTGTGTGTGTGTGTGTGTGTGTGTGTGTGTGTGTGTGTGTGTGTGTGTGTGTGTGTGTGTGTGTGTGTGTGTGTTTACCTGGAAGGGAGGGGGCAATCCAGAGTTAGACTGCGTTAATAGTATGGACCATCCCACGCCTCCTCCCCCCAAGCCCTCTCCCTCCCACAGATCTCCCGATGTCCCTGCTCTCAAATGTTGTACTTGTGTGTTTCCCCCTCTCCCCATCTTGTCTGCAGCCCCCTTTATTTCGTCTTATGTGTCAGTTTTTTTTGTCATTAATGTTAGCTCTTACACGAGCCTCGATGTTGTACACAAAAAAAAAGAAAAAGAAGAAGTGATCACACCACATCGTTTCCTCTTGTAATAGCTATTTGTCCAGAGCTAAGTCATATTGTAAAACGTGCACTGCACCGAGGATGCATGCAGTGAGTGCTAACTTTAAGATCTCAAGTTTGTTTTGCAAAGTTTATGGAGCAAGTTTGTTTTGCAAAAGGTCTTGTTTTCAAGTGAGGCCAGGTGAGGACTTGGGCAGGAAGGCTACATGCTTTTAAAGGCAGAATTACAGACCGTTTGGCCAGCATAGCATGGGTGATGGTGGCGAGGTCGGCTGTGAAGCCTTGGCGAAAGGCAGAACATTTTTATACGACTTGACCCACAGAGAGGGATTGCCCGAATGAAGGGGCAGCCCACAATCATGTGGGTGGGCAACCAATGAGAGGGACTCGCCGTGTATGATTGTGGCCCAAAAGTTTGAGGGTCGCAGCCCCACTGCAATTGCAGCTGGACCTTTCGAGAGACAGCATCCCTCTCCTCATCGTTGGCCTCTCACCCTGTGCTGCATCAGCCTGCACGGAACATACAGGACCCAAAACCAGCACGGAGCATACAGGACCCAAAACCAGCTCGGAGCATACAGGACCCAAAACCAGCTCGGAGCATACAAGACCCAAAACCAGCCCGGAGCATACAAGACCCAAAACCAGCTCGGAGCATACAGGACCCAAAACCAGCTCGGAGCATACAAGACCCAACACCAGCTGGGAGCATACAAGACCCAAAACCAGCTCGGAGCATACAAGACCCAAAACCAGCTGGGAGCATACAAGACCCAAAACCAGCTCGGAGCATACAAGACCCAAAACCAGCTCGGAGCATATTGGACCCAACACCAGCTCGGAGCATACAAGACCCAAAACCAGCATGGAGCATACAAGACCCAAAACCAGCTCGGAGCATACAGGACCCAAAACCAGCTCAGAGCATAAAGGACCCAAAACAAGCTCGGAGCATAGAAGACCCAAAACCAGCTCGGAGCATACAGGACCCAAAACCAGCTCGGAGCATACAGGACCCAAAACCAGCTCGGAGCATATAGGACCAAAAACCAGCTCGGAGCATAGAAGACCCAAAACCAGCTCGGAGCATACAGCACCCAAAACCAGCTCGGAGCATACAGGACCCAAAACAAGCTCGGAGCATACAGGTCCCAAAACCAGCTCGGAGCATACAGGACCCAAAACAAGCTCGGAGCATACAGGACCCAAAACCAGCTCGGAGCATAGAGGACCCAAAACAAGCCGGTGCCTTGCTCAAGCACTCACTTGTTCCCCATTGGTGTGCGAGACTCAGTATTTATTTTTGGCACACTTGTGTGTCATTTCTCTCCGACACAACTTTACATACCATCTAATCCCGACTTGTGCATTTCATTCACATCTTGTCTACCCTTATCCCCCTATTTACCCCTCGCACGTAAAGCGAAAGGCAGGGTTAAGCAATAGGCTTACTTCTGTCTGTCCTTCCGGCCATCCACAAGCATCAGTTTATCATCGAGGAACAACCTGTTTTGAATTTAATATTTTATTTTTAACATGAATTGGAAAACAAACCGCAGTTTAGCAGGAATTTGACACTGAATTTGGCCCGATTTCAGAGAATTGTTTTTACTCTGTCTGCCTGTCCAACAGTCAAACAAAGTTGAAAATCACTCCAAACAGGAACGTACTGTTTTTAAGGACGTCATAAAGGACACAAACAGCAGGATTGGATAACTAATGTAAAACATGTTAAATAAGGTGGTGTAAAAGACGCTGCAAAAACATAACACCTTCCTGTTCAGGCTGGAGGTCACCAAGGCAGTGTTCTAGGCCCTGTGCTTTTTCTGGTCTTCATCAATGATCTCTCTGACTCTCTGGAAAATCTTCTATCTCTTTGCTGATGACTCTACTCTCTGCTGCTCCATATCTCAACCCTCAGATCGGCAGGCAGCAGCCTCCTCACTCTCTGCAGACCTCGTTAAAATCACAAACTGGTCAAACAAGTGGAACATGTCTTTCATTCCTGACAAATCTCACACTCACTATGTCTCTCCGAAAAGACCGACTGGACAACCCTCCCATTTACTTTCGCAACAATCTTCTCGAAAAAGAACTGTCACTCAAGCTTTTAGGTCTCACTATCAGCAATGATCTTTCCTGGGAAAACCACTTTTCAACGCTGGCCTCCAAAGCCAGTTGCCGTCTGGGCATCCTCCATCATGCGAGTCCTTCCTTCGCACAACTGAGCTTCTCACCACATACAAGGCTTTCATCTG
>NC_136273.1:72530000-72662500 GCF_964187855.1 Myxine glutinosa
TCTGCTCACCTTCACTCCTCTTTTCTCCCGCCTCTGGAACAAACTCCCTCACTCTCTTCAATCCCACTCCTCCCTCCAGGTCTTCAAAACAGCTGTTCACCACCATCTCTTATCTTCCCCCATCCAAAACCTTGATCTCTTCTACCCCCGTTAATTCACCCTCAGATCCACTTTTTTTTGAAATACCGACTTCTTTCCTGGAAGTTCTAGCAGTGTCCATGTGTTTTATATCTCTCCCATTTGTTCAGCCTCAGATGCCTCAGATTTGTTCAGCGAATTGTGAGCAATTAAGTTCCAAAGTTGCCGCGACCACAGGACGTCATGAACTTTGTTTGCAAAAATGAGCTCACAGATAATGTTCCCAACACATTTATTACTCTCCATAACCTCCTGGCCCCTCGTTTCTGTGGCCAATGGCGAGCGAGGCTTTTCAAAGCTAAAGTTGATCAAAACTTCCAACCGTCACCAAATGATACAACAAATACTTGCTGGGCCTCCACCTCGTCAATAGAACATTAAATTGCACAATTATTTTTACACATTCGGTTAACACGAAGCATGAAAAGTGAAATTCTAAAGATAAACTTTGTTGCCCGAACACATATTACGATACCGAACGTTGCCCGAACGATATTACATCACGTGATCCATATTGCACATCGTGATGTACATTTCTCCTTCTTCATGCATCATATTTATCATATTCTCCTTCTTCATGTAAAACAAATCTGTAATTATAAATGTACAAGTTTTATTCATACTAATGCCAATGCACAATATGCATTTTCGAAATTTTATTGTGGAGGGTTGGGGTGGCCGCAAAGCTGAAATTTCGTCTCGGCCCTAGGGCATCTAATACCCTTGCACAGGCTGCGATCACAGGTCCCCAATAAGCTAAATAAAAGCTACGTACCCGTCGCCGGAGAACAAATTTTAATTATTACCTCTTGCTGTAAAATGCAAACGCAATTTTAACAATTTTTCTTGTGCTTTCAGGAAATAGAATGGAACACTTACAAATCCAATATATACAGACTTGGCATTTAATATGGAATTTTTTTTTTTTCTTGACGGGTTTACGTTCTTAACTCAGTATGTCAATCTGGTGAGTTTATTTTACACTTTGGTGATTTATTTGTTAAAAGAACCATGTCACTGATTGTCTGTCGCAGCAAGAAGTCAACAACAGGATTATATCACAGGTGGCGTGGCAAAATGTACGGACAGGTGCATTTGATGATTGGCTTCACAGTCGGGTATACAAGGGTTGTTGCGTTCTGTATTAGTGGAAAACAACTGCTGCACATCTCCAAAGGTTATTGCCGCTTCCTCTGGAGATGGTCCATCAACTCGACAATGCTGTTTGTCATGGAGTGGTGGCTTTATGAAATTATGGCATGAAACAGCATGCTATTGCTCGGCAGTATGGCATCACTCAAGGTCAGGTGTCAAAGATCCTGAAACGAAATGCTCAGAGGGGTGTCCCTACTCCAATACCGAGGCCAGGACGTCCCCGCAGAACCACAAGGAGGGATGATCGCCAGCTGCACCGGTTAGTCCGCAATGGCCGTACCAAGTCAGCTAATCGGCTTGGGGCTGAGTGGCAGCAACTGGCAAATGTGCCTGTATCCAGAAGGCTATTCAACCAACGGCTGGTTCAAGCAGGCTATCGTGCCAGGCGTCCCCTGAGAAAGCCACGCCTGACCAGACAACACCGCCAGCGCCGATTGCAGTGGGCCAGAGAGCACCGTCAATGGCAGCCAGGACACTGGAATCACGTGATCTTCAGTGACGAGTCTAGATTTCTGGTCTATCGTCAAGATGGCCGTGTCCGAGTGCGCAGACAAGTGCATGAAGCCTCCAACAAAGATTGTATAGTGCCAAGAGTCCAAGCTGGAGGTGGTGGGGTGACCGTTTGGGCTGCTTTTCATGCAGGGGGCAAAACTGACCTGGTTGTTCTGAATGAAAACCTGAACCAGTTCAAGTACAGGGCCATTCTGGAAGAAACATTGCTTCCATTTGCTCGTGCAGCCTTTCGAGGAAACTTTGTCTTCCAAGATGACAATGCATGGCCTCATCGTGCTCGCATGATCCAACACTTTCTTGCTGACCGTGGTGTAGAGCATATGGAGTGGCCTGCCATGTCCCCGGATATGAATCCGATAGAGAACTTGTGGGCAGAATTAACACGTCAAATCGACCACTTGGACCAGCAGCCGACCTCTGTGCATGAATTGCAGCAGGCTATTGTCACTGTATGGCAAGCGATTCCTGTCCAAACCTTGGCAAATCTCATGAACAGCATGCCTCAACGTGTACGTGCTCTCCTGAATGCTCGTGGGGGTTACACTAAGTACTGAACTGTAATTTTACTGTCCGTAATCCCAGTCGTAATTTAACTTTTGTTTTTGTTAAAAAAAAATTGGGCTAATGTGCAAAATAAAGAGATACTTCTGGAAAACGTACAGAAGTTTAACACAGTACTGTCCATGAATTGAGTTCGATATCAGTTTACATCACTTTCAAGGATCAATTTATTTGTTTCGAAATGTCAAATGTGGTTTTTGTTTCTTTTAAAGGTCACATTAACAAAATCTAGAATAATTTCAACATAATTCCAATGAACTTTTGGTTCTAAGACATCTTGAAAAGTAAGTTCACCCCCAGAAAAAAAATATTCCATATTAAATGCCAAGTCTGTATATATATAAATATTGACCTCCAAGGTGGACTGAGGTTATGTTTTCACCCATCTGTCTGTCTGTCTGTCTTTCTGTGAGCAGGATATCTGAAAATGTTGTGGATGGATTTGCACGAAATGTGGTGGACAATTTGGGTGTGTGACAAGGACAAAATGAATACATTTTGGTGAAGATCCAGATCCCAAAAAAATTTAAGGACCATTTTTAATTCCAATAATTTTTGAGGTGTTCCAGTTTTTAAAAAAGCAAACCCGTCAGGTACCGCCCCTAAAAATTCCAGAAAACCGTGGTGGTCATGACGTTATCTGCGTGACGTAATCAAGGGAAAGATTGTCTCAGCACGCAATAGATAATGGCCGCACAACTCGCTTCAGACTCATTGGGAAGTGAAGTTGATGAAGATTTTTCTAATCAAGAATCCTCTGATAGTCAAAATCATAAAAACTACCTGGAGCAAAAATAACCTCGAGATGATGTAGCGGGTCTGGTGGGCAATCATTTTTTGAGACACCAAAAATTGAGCAGGGCCAATCGAGCATAAAATGACACCAACAAACGTTAATATCGTACTTCAAAGATACTTATTTAAAAAAAAAAATTCAGTGTTAAGTGAAGCCATATACACTACATGGCCAAAAGTATGTGGACATCCGAACATCAAACCCGTATGTGCTCGTCAAACAACTCATTCCAAAATCATGGACGGGCATTAATATGGACTTGGTCCCCCCCCCCACCCCGCGCCACGTGCTTCAGCACTCGGCGGTCCAGTTCTGTGAGCTTGTGTGGCCTACCACTTCGCGGCTGAGCTGTTGTTGCTCCTAGACGTTTCCACTTCACAATAACAGCACTTACAGTTGACCGGGACAGCTCTAGCATGGCAGGGCAGAAATTTGACGAACTGACTTGTTGAAAAGGTGGCATCCGATGACGGTGCCACGTTGAAAGTCACTGAGCTCTTCAGTACAGCGCATTCTACTGCCAATGTTTGTCTATGGAGATTACATGGCTGCGTGCTTGATTATATATACCTGTCAGCAATGGGTGTGGCTGAAATAGCTGAATCCACTAATTATAAGGGGTGTCCGCATACTTTTGGCCATGCAGTAGATATTAATTAAACCAAGCATGATTTTTTTTCTGTCTCTGTGGCCCTTTAATAGTTTAAGTGATTATTCACCCATTGAGAAATAGGGCCTAAAACGATATCTCAAAAAGTTATGGACGAGTTATGAATAAACTTGGTGGATAAGTTGGTTAGGTGACAAAAACAAGCCGATTAGATTTTGGTTCAGGTCCGAATCCAGATCCGGCCTATAATTGGGATACAAAACGTAAACTGTTCAGCCTGGCGGAGGTATGCTCTCCACCGAGTGCCGTTCTAGTCTTACATGAAAAGCCAAAACGATGAGAAACTCTCATTTGGCACATCCAGGCCTCTAGATACTCCCTTACATCTCCCTGTGGAACAAAGATAAGAAAAAGAAGAAGTAATTCAAGCAGGATTATTAATCAAGATAAAATTGCACAAGTCTCTCAAGAAGGGTAAACAACCACAATGACCCTACAGTCCTAGTTAACTCCATCTCAAGCTTTGCACACCAATTATGTTGTTACCTACAAAGGAAATTTTTGAAGCGGACGTGTATTCTTAACCAAGGGTCAAATCGACCTCAAAACAACCTTGGAACCATTACATTCACATTGATGGAGACAAAATTAGGTCAGTGATTATTTAATGTCGATCATGTGCCATAAACTGAGTGGGTTGACATGGCACTCCATCCAGTACCCAAGTCCATACATTATTTATTTAAGTGACTAATGCAATTCCAGAACCCTGTACCAAGCACCTCGTTTAATGATAGAGTTCGTAAAAAGGAAAATAGGACAATGGGACAATGGGTCCGGAAGCTCAACTGGATCAGCAGCAAGTCACTCAAACCCTCCACAAACGACCTCAGACCCACAAACCCACCACCCCCCATATAAACCTTTCAATGAGCGCAGATTTTGATGTGGTCACTACAACTTCGTTATGCATCAGATATAAAGCTTGTGGCCAAGTTTCATCCAAATCCTGTGTGTAGTTTTGGAGAAGAGAGGAAATATCTATTTTGGGGGGGGTCAGAAACCCTTCCGCCCCCCCCCCTAGACCCCTTAATGAGCGCAGATTTTGATGCTGTCAATACAACTTCGTTAGGCATCAGATATGCACCTTGTGACCAAGTTTCATCAAAATCGTGTGTGTGGTTCAAGCGATAATGACTGAAGTGTTTACAGACTCACTCCTGACTTACCTACAGACTGCTCAATCGCATAAGCTCACTGGACTAAAGCCCAGTCGAGTGAAAAATGAAAGAAACATCGAAAAGTACCCCCGACAGAGTACAATTAGGAAACAAATACAAAAGTGGGGTTTGATGTACTCAAAACTAGAAAGAAATACTAATTAGAAACGGGAGCATAAATGGAGCCTTTTCGTATGTCTAGGTATCCGTGTACGTCCGCATACCTGCACATGACAAGTCCTCCTCCAGTGATCTAATGCTGGTGGAAGAGCTGGTGTAGGTAGGACAAAGACATCAGTCGGTGTACTTTTTATAGAGAGAACAAATAACACATTCATCGTTTTGCTTTGTTTGTGACGAGTCAAAAGGCATTGGGCCGTATTCATTCAACAAGTCAAATGAGGCCTAAGCATCTTCCCATGGGAAACCTGGAATGAGAGGCTGGAGTATCAAAGGAGGATTTTTCAGATGCTGATCCGAGGAAGACACGAAGCACTGTGCATACAAGAGCAAGGGAGAGGGAAAGCAGTCGGGATATGGTACGAGGAGTACGTCAATCGACAAAACGCCCACAATCCTGAGGTAGGGATAGCGGAGGAAGATCACACACGGATTCCAAAGTTTTTTTTTTGTTCCACCGCTGCTTCTGTCCGATCTGTTCTCCAACAATGCTCTCCAGCTTGGGCAGGATCAGCTCAGGGAGAAGGTAAATGGGATTGAAGTTTACCGGTGGTGCAGATGCAGAAAGACTTTCTACTGTTCCATGTCGGGCATCTGTGCCTCCAAATGAGGAAAATTACTTGGGATGTGACCTGCTGAGGTGATTGAGAAAGTTACTCTCGTAAACAGCAGGGTTGTTGTTGTTGTTGTTGTTGTTGTTTTCATATGCAGCCTGTGGCTGCTGGTTTGCATCATTTCTCTGGAAGCGAGTTTATGCTGCTGATGCAGTGCCCCAACTACCGGCGAGAGCTGGTACTCAATTTTGCCGACCTCGGACGGATGACAGTCCGAGTGAACCCCCCCTCGCGTTAATTCAACGATCGACCGGGATTCAAACTCAGGATCCTAGGATCCCAAGCCGGCACCCTAACCGCGAAGCCAACACCAGGCTCAAAGCAGGGTGATAGTGAGGAAGACAATGTGGCTCGCCGAAAGTGGGTGTGCTCCGAGATTCAGCGCTCCCTGCTGACACTTGGTTCCCAAAGACAGCAAAACCATCCGCTGCTCACCTCGGATTCCAACAATATTATCCACAAGTAGGGACCCACGGAACATCCGCGCAATGTTAAACACGTCTTAAAACTCCCCCTCTCCTCCCCTCACAAAGCCCAAGTCATCAACTCCCCTCCCCAGTCATGCCAACGCAGACTTCACAGAGAGCACGATCAAAACATCTCCAACATGCCATGGCCCGTCACGACCACATGTCCAACTCACAATCCAGCGGGATATGCAGAAACCTCGTGGATTGCAACTCTCAAGTAACCATGAGACCTGGGCTGGCTGGATGGCCTAGACTCCCTCGAGGTACGCACACTCACCTCGAAGCTGCCGAGCCTGGGTTCGAATCCCGACCGAGCTATAAACCGTCATTCCGGTATCCTGCAACTTGGCCATGGTGCTGGCAACAGCTCGCCTACTCTTCACGAAAGACACCCTGGGATATCTAACGTCCACCAACTAATGCCGGTAGACAAGACGTAAACTGGGACATTCAATACTTATATTTTGAAACCTGACGGTATAACCCACTTGAAGTCTCAAAGCAACAGCAAGTGAATACATCATCTGACCGACATGAGCATCTCCTGTTTGCTTTTCCAAGTGGAAACGTGCTTTGTCCAATTAAATTACATTTCATTGCACAACAAGAGTCCAACAAATTGGACTTGAAAATGAGACCAAGCTGAACACAGACCATGATTCCCTCCCCACCCTGAATAAAAGGAGAAGCAAAACTTTTGGTCTCTTTAGATCGAAGGTCACGTTCCGCAGGACATTTGGTCAATTCGTTTTCAAACGAGAAGAAACTGCTCCTCTTCAATACAGCAGTGGCTCGTCTGTGAGGACACTGTGCTGGCATCCCGGAAGTTGTGGGTACAAATCCGGCTGAAGGAAACAGGATTTAGGATTTTGATTGTGAGCTTCCACAAGTCGCATTCGTTTCAGCAGAACTGCCACACCTGCACTGAAGGTAAAAACTCAGCTGACTATTTAACGGGCTTTCAGGTGGGACAATCTACCTGCCCCACCTGGTCAGTTGATGCGACAGGTCCACTAGCTCCCTTTCGTTGTTCCGGAAGGTCATTATAAATAACTATGGATTTGACCCTTCTCCTGCGCTTGAACAAAGTAGGAACAGGCCTGAATGTCACATCCTGCAAATAGCAAAATTAGAGGTGACACACATACCTTGAAAATTTCACTTTACTTTTTCATCTTTTTTTCCAACAGAGATCAAGACTCATGGAAGGAGAAATTACAACGTTTTTCTCTGAAAACACGTAGGCCTACCCTTCATCTACCTGCAATTTTTGTGACCTGCTTATACATCTTCTTTCCCTTATCTGTTCTTCACCATCCCACCGTTGCTGCATAGACCTTCTGACCTCTGTCAGCCTGCTATCAGATGACCCTCAATCTCGGCCTCCTGTACACATCATACTTTTCAATAGGGATCTTCATGTTCTTACAACTCAAGGTTACCTTTAGAGATCAAGATGGAACAGCACGAGGCAACCTTTGATGCCGAACGCAAATGCACGCGTACACACACCTTGAGCAAGTGAATCGAGATACTGTATTGGATTTTAACGATGCGAGATAGAACAAAAATGTCAGGCTGAATGTCAAGAGAATATGCATGACACCTGCCACCTGTTTTGTGAGCAACCAAAGGACATTAAAAAACTAGAACGGCACTCTTCGACATCATGACGTCGACGGATATGCCTCCGACCACATTGTTACATAATTACAATACTTGTACAAAGTTTGATATAAATCCATTCAGATGTTCGCAGGTAAGCACATTTCTCCCTGACATGACCTCTGACCTCTCGACTCCAAAAGGTAATCAGTTCATGTTTACATCATTATACATACCTGTACCAAGTTCTAATTGAAATCCATTCAGCTGTTCACAAGTTATTACATTTTTACCTGACATGACCTCTGACCTTTGGCCTTTGACCTTGGGATCCCAAAATCGAATCATTTAATCCGTACATAATTATACATACCTGTACCAAGTTCTAATTTAAATCCCTTCAGCTATTCACAAGTTATCATATTTTTACCTAACATGACCTCTGACCTTTGGCCTTTGACCTTGGGATCCCAAAATCGAATCAGTTAATCTTTACAATATTATACACGTACCTGTACCAAGTTTGAATAAGATCACTTCAGCCGTTCTCAACTTATAGACATATTACAGACTTTGACCTTTGACCTCTTGACCTTAAATTCTAATCAGTTCATCTTTATATCATTCTACATAAATGTACCAAGTTTGGTCTGAATGCAATCACTGGTTCACGAGTTGACGCAGCAACATAATTTTTACTTAACATGACCTCTGACCTTTGACCTTGGGATCTCAAAATCTAATCAGTTAATCTTTACAATATTATACAAACCTGTACCAAGTTTGAATTAGATCACTTCAGCCGTTCTCAGGTTATAGACATATTACAGACTTTGACCTTTGACCTCTTGACCTTAAATTCTAATCAGTTCACCTTTACCTCATTGTACATACCGGCACCAAGTTTGACTAAGATCCCTTCAGCCGTTCTCAAATTATCGCGGCAACGAAAACCTATCACGGACGGACGGAAGGACAGACGGACGGAAGGACAGACGGACGGACAACCTGAAAACATAATGCCTCCGGCGACTTCGTCAACGGAGGGAAAAAAGGTAAAGATCAAATGCCTGTGGACGAGCAACCTGTGTGCACGTTCGCTGGTTGTACATGGACATCACCGCCAATATACGGCTGGAAAGCATTCCGCTCCACCTGTATCGGTGGAAAGTATTGGCATACCCGCCACACCCTGTAAACTCATAGCAAGGAATGCAGAGGAATACCATATAGAGGCTTAAAAGAGTGAAGAGGAAGGAAACGTAAAGTCTTCAGGACGCAGAGCGCCGCCACCAAGCCCCAGGCAGGTTTGTAAATCGAGACGCAGTATTCCATCCCACCAGCACCACAACATACCTCCTGGAAAATATTGGCATATGGATAGCATCCTGTGGAGTGTAGACCTTAGAGCACCCGTGTCAGCATGAAATATACAATTACGAACGACGAAGGCAAACCCGAAATCCACTTTTTTTTTACAGGACAAACGGGATGTTCGGAGCAACCAGGAGGGTCAAACAATGTCCACGTAAACCATATTGATGAAGGGCCTTCAATCTCATAGGCCATCACCAAACTTTCATTGTCCTACAAGTTAAGGTACTATTAATTGATCGATAGTCCAATCTAGCCTGTCTGCCAGCATTCGTTGGTGGAGGTCAAAAGATCACAAGGTGATCTTCGCCAAGAGCACAAGGTGATCTTCGCCAAGAGCACAAGGTGATCTTCACAAGGTGATCTTCGCCAAGAGCACAAGGTGATCTTCACAAGGTGATCTTCGCCAAGAGCACAAGGTGATCTTCGCCAAGAGCACAAGGTGATCTTCACAAGGTGATCTTCGCCAAGAGCACAAGGTGATCTTCGCCAAGAGCACAAGGTGATCTTCACAAGGTGATCTTCGCCAAGAGCACAAGGTGATCTTCACAAGGTGATCTTCGCCAAGAGCACAAGGTGATCTTCACAAGGTGATCTTCGCCAAGAGCACAAGGTGATCTTCGCCAAGAGCACAAGGTGATCTTCACAAGGTGATCTTCGCCAAGAGCACAAGGTGATCTTCGCCAAGAGCACAAGGTGATCTTCACAAGGTGATCTTCGCCAAGAGCACAAGGTGATCTTCACAAGGTGATCTTCGCCAAGAGCACAAGGTGATCTTCACAAGGTGATCTTCGCCAAGAGCACAAGGTGATCTTCGCCAAGAGCACAAGGTGATCTTCACAAGGTGATCTTCGCCAAGAGCACAAGGTGATCTTCACAAGGTGATCTTCGCCAAGAGCACAAGGTGATCTTCACAAGGTGATCTTCGCCAAGAGCACAAGGTGATCTTCGCCAAGAGCACAAGGTGATCTTCACAAGGTGATCTTCGCCAAGAGCACAAGGTGCTCTTCACAAGGTGATCTTCGCCAAGAGCACAAGGTGATCTTCACAAGGTGATCTTCGCCAAGAGCACAAGGTGATCTTCACAAGGTGATCAGGCCTGATGTAATAAGCTCTGGCAAAGTTTCCCCCAGCAAATCCCACAAGAAAGGTGGGATATTGGTAACCATTAAAGAAGAAGAAGTCAATCCAGCAGGTACCCTGCAGCAGGTATAAACAAGTACAGTATAATAAAAGTCTACATCCTCTTTTCCTTTCCTTTCAGCCTACTTTAGTCAACGGCAGGATGGAAGCCTCTCTGAACATGTGCTGAAGGGTATTTGGCGTACTCGCAACGCTCGCCAAGTGCTGGTTGGTTTGGCGAGGACAGCCATGGGAATTTAACCACTCGACCAAACAGCTAACTCATGTATGCCGACCAAACCGCACAAATATCTTGTACAGTAATTACTCAATGAACCAAGGTTGTTAAAAATGGATACCCACAAGTTCGTTGAATGTGCAAATATATCTACAGTTTCTTGATCAGAAACTATACTTGTCATTCAGCAACCTCTTTCATCCTGAATTTCCCTGCATGAGCGTGCATTTTATCTTTGTGATGTCAACCATGCTGCGTTAACTTCAAACATCAGGGTCTTCAATCCCCATCTTATTCATCCGTGAAGCTCCTCCCAATCTAGCCTTTTTATTCATTCCAAGCTCCTCCCAATCTGGTCTCTATTCAATCCAAGCTCCTCCCAATCTAGCCTCTTTATTCATTCCAAGCTCCTCCCAATCTGGTCTCTATTCACTCCAAGCTCCTCCCAATCTGGCCTCTTCAACACCCAAGCTCCTCCCAATCTGGCCTCTTCAACACCCAAGCTCCTCCAAATCTAGCCTCTTCAATACCCAAGCTCCTCCCAACACCAGGCTCCTCCCAATACCAGGGTCCTCCCAATACCAGGCTCCTCCCAATACCAGGCTCCTCCCAATACCAGGCTCCTCCCAATACCAGGCTCCTCCCAACACCAGGCTCCTCCCAATACCAAGCCCCTCCCAATACCAAGCCCCTCCCAATAACAAGCCCCTCCCAATACCAAGCCCCTCCCAATACCAAGCCCCTCCCAATAACAAGCCCCTCCCAATACCAAGCCCCTCCCAATACCAAGCCCCTCCCAATACCAAGCCCCTCCCAATACCAAGCCCCTCCCAATACCAAGCCCCTCCCAATATCCAAGCTTCTCCCAATATCCAAGCTTCTCCCCATAGCCAAGCTTCTCCCAATATCCAAGCTCCGACCAATACCCAAGCTCCGACCAATACCCAAGCTCCGACCAATACCCAAGCTCCGACCAATACCCAAGCTCCGACCAATACCCAAGCTCCGACCAATACCCAAGCTCCGACCAATACCCAAGCTCCGACCAATACGCAAGCTCCGACCAATACGCAAGCTCCGACCAATACGCAAGCTCCGACCAATACCCAAGCTCCGACCAATACCCAAGCTCCTCCCAATACCCAAGCTCCTCCAAATACCTAAGCTCCTCCCAATACCCAAGCTCCTCCCAATCTGGCCTCTTCAATACCCAAGCTCTTCCCAATCTGGCCTCTTCAATCCCCAAGCTCCTCCCAACGTGGCGTCTTCAATAACCAAGCTCCTTCCAATCTGGCCTCTTCAATAACAAGCTCTTCCCAATCTAGCCTCTTCCATACCCAAGCTCAAAAACCAAGCTCCTCCCAATCTGGCCTCTTCAATCCCCAAGCTCCTCCCAATCTGGCCTCTTCAATCCCCAAGCTCCTCCCAATCTGGCCTCTTCAATCCCCAAGCTCCTCCCAATCTGGCCTCTTCAATCCCCAAGCTCCTCCCAATCTGGCCTCTTCAATCCCCAAGCTCCTCCCAATCTGGCCTCTTCAATCCCCAAGCTCCTCCCAATCTGGCCTCTTCAATCCCCAAGCTCCTCCCAATCTGGCCTCTTCAATACCCAAGCTCCTCCCAATCTGACGTCTTCAATAACACGCTCCTCCCAATCTAGCCTCTTCCATACGCAAGCTCAAAAACCAAGCTCCTCCCAATCAGGCCTCTTCAACAACCAAGCTCCTCCCAATAATGAAGCCCCTCCCAATACCAAAGCCCCTCCCAAAACCAAAGCCCCTCCCAATACCAAAGCCCCTCCCAATACCAAAGCCCCTCCCAATACCAAAGCCCCTCCCAATACCAAAGCCCCTCCCAATACCAAAGCCCCTCCCAATACCAAAGCCCCTCCCAATACCAAAGCCCCTCCCAATACCAAAGCCCCTCCCAATACCAAAGCCCCTCCCAATACCAAAGCCCCTCCCAATACCAGGCTCCTCCCAAAACCAGGCTCCTCCCAAAACCAGGCTCCTCCCAAAACCAGGCTCCTCCCAAAACCAGGCTCCTCCCAATACCAGGCTCCTCCCAATACCAGGCTCCTCCCAATACCAAGCCCCTCCCAATACCAAGCCCCTCCCAATACCAAGCCCCTCCCAATACCAAGCCCCTCCCAATACCAAGCCCCTCCCAATACCAAGCCCTTCCCAATAACAAGCCCCTCCCAATAACAAGCCCCTCCCAATAACAAGCCCCTCCCAATAACAAGCCCCTCCCAATAACAAGCCCCTCCCAATAACAAGCCCTCCCAATAACAAGCCCCTCCCAATAACAAGCCCCTCCCAATATCCAAGCTTCTCCCCATAGCCAAGCTTCTCCCAATATCCAAGCTTCTCCCAACCTGCCTTCTTCAATACCAAGCTCCTTCCAATACCAAGCTCCTTCCAATACCAAGCTCCACCCAATCTGGCCTTGACAATACCCAAGCTCCTCCCAATCTGGCCTCTTCAATACCGAAGCTCCTCCCAATCTGGCCTCTTCAATACCGAAGCTCCTCCCAATCTGGCCTCTACAATACCCAAGCTCCTCCCAACCTGCCTTCTTCAATACCAAGCTCCTTCCAATACCAAGCTCCTTCCAATACCAAGCTCCACCCAATCTGGCCTTGACAATACCCAAGCTCCTCCCAATCTGGCCACTTCAATACCCAAGCTCCTCCCAATCTGGCCTCTTCAATACCCAAGCTCCTCCCAATCTGGCCTCTTCAATACCCAAGTTCCTCCCAATCTGGCCTCTTCAATACCCAAGCTCCTCCCAATCTGGCCTCTTCAATACCAAGCTCCTCCCAATCTGGCCTCCACAATACCCAAGCTCCTCCCAATACCAAAGCTCCTCCCAATCTGGTTTCTTCAATACCAAGCTCCTCACAATACCAAGCTCCTCACAATACCAAGCTCCTCCCAATACCAAGCTCCTCCCAATACCAAGCTCCTCCCAATACCAAGCCCCTCCCAATACCAAGCCCCTCCCAATACCAAGCCCCTCCCAATACCAAGTCCCCTCCCAATACCAAGCTCCTCCCAATACCAAGCTCCTCCCAATACAGGGTCGGCGTCATGGGGGGGCATTCGCGGGCAATGCCCCCCCCCCAAATGAGTTATCGTCGTCCCCGTCCCCCCCCCCCCCCCCCCCCACCCCCAGGTCAAGCCTTTGGTGCCAAACTTTGCCAGCCTTGGTTTTCATGATTATTACGCCAAATGTTGAATGATTTTTGGGTCTGTCTGCTTTTTAAGAGTGGAGTATACAGTCTATTTCAAATGATGTTCTAATGACGTGCACAGTGCAGTGTGTGTGAGAGAGGGAGAGAGCGACACAGAGAGAAAGACGTGGCTTGCACGTAGGCTATATTTTGTGGTGTGTGTGTGTGTGTGTGTGTGTGTGTGTGTGTGTGTGTGTGTGTGTGTGTGTGTGTGTGTGTGTGTGTGTGTGTGTGTGTGTGTGTGTGTGTGTGTGTGTGTAAGAGAGAGACTTTGCAGCATGTTTTTCAATTCGAACTGGGTTGGTGTGTTGATTGTTGACTGCAGACTCTTATTATCAAGCATTTCCATCATAGATTGAGTTCTCGAACGGCAGTTTGTGCACCCCCCCCCCCCCCCCCGGCGGTTACCATAATTCCCCCCCGATTAGATTTGTTCAGACGCCTAGTCTGTCCCAATACCTAAGCTCCTCTCAATACCAAAGCTCCTCTCAATACCAAAGCTCCTCTCAATACCAAAGCTCCTCCCAAAACCAAAGCTCCTCCCAATACCAAAGCTCCTCCCAATACCGAAGCTCCTCCCAAAGCCAAAGCTCCTCCCAATACCAAAGCTCCTCCCAATACCAAAGCTCCTCCCAATACCAAAGCTCCTCCCAATACCAAAGCTCCTCCCAATACCAAAGCTCCTCCCAATACCAAAGCTCCTCCCAATACCAAAGCTCCTCCCAATACCAAAGCTCCTCCCAATATCAAAGCTCCTCCCAATACCAAAGCTCCTCCCAATACCAAAGCTCCTCTCAATACCAAAGCTCCTCTCAATACCAAAGCTCCTCCCAATACCAAAGCTCCTCTCAATACCAAAGCTCCTCCCAATACCAAAGCTCCTCTCAATACCAAAGCTCCTCCCAATACCAAAGCTCCTCCCAATACCAAAGCTCCTCCCAATACCAAAGCTCCTCCCAATACCAAGCTCCTCCCAATACCAAAGCTCCTCCCAATACCAAAGCTCCTCTCAATACCAAAGCTCCTCTCAATACCAAAGCTCCTCCCAATACCAAAGCTCCTCTCAATACCAAAGCTCCTCCCAATACCAAAGCTCCTCTCAATACCAAAGCTCCTCTCAATACCAAAGCTCCTCCCAATACCAAAGCTCCTCCCAATACCAAAGCTCCTCTCAATACCAAAGCTCCTCTCAATACCAAAGCTCCTCCCAATACCAAAGCTCCTCTCAATACCAAAGCTCCTCCCAATACCAAAGCTCCTCCCAATACCAAAGCTCCTCTCAATACCAAAGCTCCTCTCAATACCAAAGCTCCTCCCAATACCAAAGCTCCTCTCAATACCAAAGCTCCTCCCAATACCAAAGCTCCTCCCAATACCAAAGCTCCTCCCAATACCAAAGCTCCTCCCAATACCAAAGCTCCTCCCAATACCAAAGCTCCTCTCAATACCAAAGCTCCTCTCAATACCAAAGCTCCTCCCAATACCAAAGCTTCTCTCAATAATAATAATAATGCATTTATTTTATATAGCGCTTTTCAGGAAGCCCAAAGACGCTTTGACAGAGTGCAAAACATAATGCATAGCAAAACATAAAAACAATTGCAAAAAAAGAAGAAGGAGGGAGAAGGAGAGGAGATAGTCAGGGGTTAGATGCTGTGGGTTAAATGTTGAATGCAGTGTTGAACAGGTGGGTCTTGAGTGATGTTTTGAATGTGGTGAGTGAGGAGGAGTCTCTGATGGTGTGAGGTAGTGGGTTCCAGAGGGTGGGAGCAGCGATGGAGAAGGCCCTGTCCCCCCAGGATCTAAATTTGGTCCGGATGGGGGGGGGTCAGGAGGTTGGTACCAGCAGAGCGGAGGTTGCGGGTGGGAGTGTGTCTGGAGAGGAGGTCAGCCAGGTAGGATGGGGCCAGGTTATGGAGGGCTTTGTAGGTCAAGAGGAGGATTTTGTACTGGATTCTCTGGGAGATGGGGAGCCAGTGAAGCTTGTAAAGGACGGGGGTGATGTGGTCACGGGTCCGGGAATGGGTGAGTAGACGGGCAGCGGAGTTCTGAATGTATTGGAGTTTATTGGTGATTGTTGAGGGTGAACCATAGAGGAGGCTATTGCAGTAGTCCAGACGGGAAGTGATGAAGGCGTGGATGAGGGTTTCTGCAGCCACGGAGGAGAGGGATGGACGGAGACGGGCGATGTTTTTCAGGTGAAAGAGGCTGTCTTTGTGATCTGTTTAGTGTATTTGTCGAAGGAGAGGGTTTGGTCAAAGATGATGCCAAGATTCCGGATGTGAGGGGAGGTGGATACTGGGATACCGTCGATGTTGAGGGCAAAGTTATGGGTGGACTTGGTGAGCGTTTTTGGGCCAATGATGATTATTTCAGATTTATCACAGTTAAGTTTGAGGAAGTTGATTTGAAGCCAGGATTTTATTTCAGTGATGCAGTTTGTCAGGATAGAGTGGGTGGCGGTGGAGATGGACTTGGTGGAGATGAAAAGCTGGATGTCATCGGCGAAGCAGTGGAATTCAATACCAAAGCTCCTCTCAATACCAAAGCTCCTCCCAATACCAAAGCTCCTCCCAATACCAAAGCTCCTCCCAATACCAAAGCTCCTCCCAATACCAAGCTCCTACCAATACCAAAGCTCCTCCCAATACCAAAGCTCCTCTCAATACCAAAGCTCCTCTCAATACCAAAGCTCCTCCCAATAGCAAAGCTCCTCCCAATACCAAAGCTCCTCCCAATACCAAAGCTCCTCCCAATACCAAAGCTCCTCTCAATACCAAAGCTCCTCCCAATACCAAAGCTCCTCAATACCAAAGCTCCTCTCAATACCAAAGCTCCTCCCAATACCAAAGCTCCTCCCAATACCAAAGCTCCTCCCAATACCAAGCTCCTCCCAATACCAAAGCTCCTCCCAATACCAAAGCTCCTCTCAATACCAAAGCTCCTCTCAATACCAAAGCTCCTCCCAATACCAAAGCTCCTCTCAATACCAAAGCTCCTCGCAATACCAAAGCTCCTCCCAATACCAAGCTCCTCCCAATCTGGCCTCAGCAACAACCCTTTACAAGGCATGAAAACATTCTTTGGTCAGACAACTGCACAGCATCAAAAACACATTCCGAAGGGCATTCGACGCCACCACAATGGTCATGCACGAGTGGCGTAAATAAAATACGTGGGGGATAATTTATCAGCTGGTGTGGGAAAGGAATGATCATGATGGGAGAATTCGTTTTTGCTTGTTTTCCAAGGTCATGGATTTGTTATTCGGTGCTTTTCTATTACATTTACAAGTGTGTACAGCACAACAACTACAATCCAGCAAACACACCTCCTAAAACTCGAAAAGGAGCATTAATATTTCATCTCGTCCAAACGGCACTAAATTCCGACCACTCGTCCGTAACGCGCTCAACAGGATGATGAGCACACACCGCTCAAGTCGCACTAAGGAGCACACACGCTATTATATACACCGAGCGTCCTCCAAAACGCAGCACCAAGTACCATTTATCGACCACCGAGCACCTTTCCCCTTCAATAGGCTTTTAATAGTCCCGCACATCGTTCTTCCTTTAATTTAAACCACGGCCCATGGTCCCGGGCCACGACCCTCCCTCAGTCCCTCCCGTGCATTCCTTCATGACAATGCCTCGTATTAACCGAGCCGACTGCAGTGCTTTTAATACCATGCTTACCGTGCTCGTGTCTTCCTCCCCTCCGTAAAGCTCTTCCTCGCAGTGCTCCAACTCCGAGCACCCAAACTTCCGCGTCCTCCACTCCCGCTCCCGCCCTTTCCCTCACGTTCACTTCCTGCACCGGTTCCGCTTTTTTTTTTCTCTCCAATTCCTCGTCACGTGTGTTCGATTGTTTCATTCTCTCCTCTTATTTTCCCCTCTTCCTCATTCCCACTTCCCTTTCCCTCGTCTCGGTGTGTTTCTCAAGCGATGAATGCATTCTAAATCATTCTAACCGCTCAATTTCCACCTTCGCCTATGTTCTGGAACCATGAGCTTCATTAATGATTCATATACTGTACTTTTATATTCGCTGTTGTCCTATTAATTTATACTATAGCAACGGCTCCAATTGTCATTTTCTTGTGAAAAGAAAGTTTTTGCCACAAGCGTTTCACGAACCGGCTGGCCAGGTGTGTCGGTGGGATCGACTGGAGATTATTTTGGCAGAAATTCGTGATTTCTTCAAGATGCCGGAGATAACTCACCTACTGTAATTGCGAAGGATACTGTGGGATATTTAACTTCCAGCATCTAATACTGGCACACAGGACACCCGGCTTAACGTCTCATCCGAAAGATGGAGCAATCTGTGATGCGAGGCCTGCGAAGCGCAAATCCAACAGTTCGTATTGATTGCAGTCGGGACTGGAAAGGAGGACAGATGATACAGCTCAAAGGTGTGGCATGATACAGCTCAAATACCTTCCATCCGTCTGCACCAACCGGTCACACCTGCGCATTACCTCGCCTGTTGATGAAGATTTAATGGTACGAAGGGGTGTCAGGATGTGGTGTGACACACACATGATGGACCAAATTCACTTTCATCTATTAATCCAGTACAATTACCTCCACCACAAAAGGTGAGTGGAGGTTATGTTTTCACCCATTTGTTTGTTACTTGGCAAAAAAAAAAAAAAAAAATTGACAAGTATGTTGATCATTTCGGTTTGTGTTTGTTTGTGTGTGTGTGTGTGTGTGTGTGTGTGTGTGTGTGTGTGTGTGTGTGTGTGTGTGTGTGTGTGTGTGTGTGTGTGTGTGTGTGTGTGTGTGTGTGTGTTTGTCTGTCCGCTCACTTATACTTGCCTACAGGTCACAATTTGAAACCGATCTTCACGAAATTCACCACATGGTAGAGATCGTGGTTCGACAAAATCCTACATATTTTTGAGGTCAAAAGGTCAACATAGGCCAAAGGTCAACCACTTTTTTTCAAATTTCTAAAATCCTCTATTTTAATCCGATTGATTAGAAATTTGAATAGGATTTACATATCGGCTAACTGAATTCAACTACTAACTATTTTTGAGATCAGCAAGGCCATGAGGTGAACATAGGCCAAAGGTCAACCACTTTTTTTCAAATTTCTAAAATCCTCAATTTTTATCCGATTGACTTGAAATTTGAATCGGATTTTCATTTCAGCTAACTGAATTCAACCACCAACTATTTTTGAAATCACCATAAGGCCAAAAGGTCAACATAGGCCAAAGGTCAACAACAATTTCAAATTTCTAAAATCCTTAATTTCCATCCGATTCACTTGAAATTTGAATGGGATTTACATATCAGCTAACTCAATTCAACCACCAACTATTTTTGAGATCAGCATAGGTCAAAGGTCAACATCGGCCAAAGGTCAACAACAATTTCAAATTTCTAAAATCCTTAATTTTCATCCGATTCACTTGAAATTTGAATGGGATTTACATATCAGCTAACTCAATTCAACCACCAACTATTTTTGAGATCACCATAGGCCAAAAGGTCAAAATAAGCCAAAGGTCAACCACTTTTTTCAAATTTCTAAAAGCCTCAATTTTCATCCAATTGACTTAAAATTTAAATTGGATTTTCATATCAGCTAACTGAATTTAACCACCATTTATTTGTGAGGTCAAAAGTATGCTCTACTCAGTGCCATTCTACTTTGTTCTCTTTTGCCAAGTGTCGCTATCTGAGTGATTTTTCATTTGTGTGTTTGTCTGTCGGCTCACTGATACTTGCCTACAGGTCACAATTTTAAACCAATCTTCACGAAACTTCACCAAAGAGTAGAGTTCTCGGTCCGACAAAATCTTATATATTTTTTGAGGTCAAAAGGCCAAAAGGCCAAAAGGTAAACAGAGGTCAAAGGTCAGCCACTTTTTTGAAATTTCTAAAATCCTCAATTTTCGTCTGATTGACTTGAAATTTGAATAGGACTTTCATATCAGTTAATTGAATTCAACCACCAACTTTTTTTGAGTTCCGCATAGGCCAAAAGGTCAATATAGGCCAAAGGTCAACAACCATTTCAAATTTCTAAAATCCTCAATTTTCATCCGATTCACTTGAAATTTGAATGGGATTTACATATCAGCTGTCTGAATTCAACAACTAACTATTTTTGAGTTCAGCATAGACAAAAAGGTCAACATAGGCCAAAGGTCAACAACCATTTCAAATTCCTAAAATCCTCCATTTTCATCCGATTGACTTGAAAATTGAATGGGATTTACATATCAGTTAACTTAATTCAACCACCAACTATTTTTGAGATCAACATAGGTCATAAGGTCAACATAGGCCAAAGGTCAACCACTTTTTTGACATTTCTAAAATCCTCAATTATAATTGAGGATTTTAGAAATTGGTCAACAAAATTTTAAGACTTTTATGGTTCTAGTATATTTTGAGGTGATTCTAACCAAAATGAACGTGTAGATTTCGAATATGATATCCAATTTTCACTAGCACATCGAGTTTTTGAGAACCAGTATACCATGGGAATATCAGCCACAGCCGAAATCGTCTTGTACTCACTAATCAGGACTTTGTAACGAGACTACCTGAGCTGGAAAGCGTTGCTTGGGATAGCTTTGTGGCTCTTGCTAACAATTACCTTGGAAATTTTCGGGGCCCAAATTATGAAGAGCTTGTGGACAAGATGTTGAAGAGTTACCAGGCGCTCGGTGCTCGAATGTCACTCAAGATACATTTCTTCCATTCTCATCTGGACTTCCTTCCACAAAATCTTGGCGATGTCAGTGATGAACATGGAGAAAGGTTTCACCAGGAAATTGCCATCATGGAGACTCGATATCAAGGCCGATTCAATCCAAACATGATGGGCGACTGCTCTTGGACTTTACAGCGTGAAAGTGATTGCTCCTACAAACGCAAAAGTAAAGTTCAGAAGCACTTTTAATGTGATGTAAATAAAAACTTAAAGTTTATATTATTTTTGGAGATTTACATTTTTTTATGTGATGTAAATAAAAACTTAAAGTTCATATTCTTTTTTGTTCTTCCATGCACATCTCACTCTAGCAACCGTTGCCGAGTCTGATCCACCTTCTCCATTCAGCATGTCTCCGAGGTAGCAAAATGTTTCACACCTTCCAGCTTCACGCCGTCTCCAAGATCCAACTCAACATTTCCTCCATCTGTGCACACCTTACATTTGAATTGTACCTGCCACACTGGTTAATGACCCTCTCAGACCGCTACATTTTTGGTAAACCCACTCAGCGCACATTGTACATTGAATGGAGTTCACTCCGACACCCTTCCTGCACACAGCACATGGCCACTTCCCAGTTCTTTCCACCTCACCACATGCTTTACCACTTGCCATCACCTTCGTCTTTCCTATATTCACCTTCAGACCTTTTGTCTCCATGCATTCCTTCCACTTGTTCATCTTTTCCCTCAGTCCATCCATACTTTCCGCAATCAACACCAGATCATCTGCATACAAGAACTCCCACGGTAAACCCTCCTTTACGTTCTGAGCCAGCACCTCCATCACAGCTACAAATAGTAGTGGACTTAGTACCGACCCCTGATGCATTCCCACCTTCACCTCAAACTCACCACTGTTCCCGTCCTTCGTCCTTACAGCTGTGCGTGCTCTTTTGTACATTGCCATCACCACTCTGATCAACCATTCCTGCACTCCTAACTTCCTCATTGCCCATGTCAATACTTCACGTGGAACCCTATCGAATGCTTTCGCCAGATCAACAAACCCAAGAAACAACTTGTTCCTCCTCTCCATGTACTTCTCCTGCAACTGCCTCACAATAAAGAGCGCGTCTGTCGTTCCTCTTCCTGGCATAAATCCAAACTGCATTTCGTCGATCTTCACCTTCTTCCTTATCCTCCTCGCAAACACCCTTTCCAATACCTTCATTCCATGCTCCAATAACTTTATCGCTCGGTACGAGCCACACTCCAGAGGGTCACCTTTCCCCTTGTATAGAGGGACGAGGGTACTCAGTTCCCAAGCCACTGGAATGCGGCCTTCTTTCACCACCAGATTACAGATCTCTGTCATTCTCTTCACACCCCAATTTCCTGCTGCATTCAACATATCTCCCACAACTCCCGTCGGCCCTCCCGCTTTTCTATTCTTCATTGCTTTTATCGCTTCCTCAACTTCCTTCTCAGTTATCTTCTCTGCCGGTCCTAAAACTGGGTTACTCTCTATGTTGCCATCCCATTCATTCTCTGTATTCAACAGCATTTCCATATATCTTTTCCATCTTCCTTTAATTCCATCTGGGTCCACAACGATTTGTCCCACTTCATCCTTCAAGCAACTCACCCCCATCACATCACACCTCTCTTTCGCTATCTGCTTTGCAATCCTGAATACGGCTCTCTGACCCTCTTCCGAATCCAAGCGTTCTCCGAACATTTTCCTACATGCCTCCTGCGCCTTTGCTACCTCTTTCTTTGCAGCCTTCTTGGCTGCCTTATAACTTTCATGCTCTGCTTTTTCTGCCCCCGTACCCTTCGCCTTCTGTCACTCCTTGAACTTCTTCCTCTTCTCGTCAATCCTCTTTCCAACTTCACCATCCCACCACCATGTTTCCGAGTGCCTCGGTGGTCCTTTTGTCCATCCACATACCTCACCAACGGCTCCCAACAGACTATCTTTCATTGACATCCAACCACGTTCAAGCTCAACCACATCATCCTCTACCCTACTCAGCCTCTCTTTTAATGCCTCCCTTACTGTCCCCTCTTTCAACCTCCACACCTTCATTCTCGGTTGGTACTTCACCCGCCGAGCTCTCCTCGCACCTTTCACTCTTATGTCGCAGACAACCAAGTGGTGCTGTGAAACAGCCTCCTCCCATGGGATCACCTTTGTGTCCCGGAGGTGCCCCCTATCTCACCTACGCACCATCAGGTAGTCAACGGTTGTCGTCGACCCACCTGACGTGTATGTAACAAGCTTATTATCCCCTTTCTGGAACTGATTATTACAAATCAACAAATCAGCTCCATCAGCAAACTACAAAATCCTTTCACCTTCTCCATTTCTCACACCATATCCGTAACCCCCATGAACTCCCTCAAAACCGTCCATACTCCTTCCCACATGTCCATTTAGGTCTCCTCCTACCACAACAACTTCCTCATCTTTCACGTTTTCCATCAGCTTCTCTATCGCACACCAGAACTTGTCCTTCTCTTCATCGCTCCGACCAGCCTGCGGAGCATATCCCGAGATGACGTTCACCAAGAGCTTTCCAATCATCATTTTCACCATCATCAACCTATCACTCACTCTAGTCACACTCACCACACTGTCTACAAACTCCTCAGAAAACAGGACACCAACACCATTCACGCCCTCCGGGCACCCTTGCCACACAAACTTGTATTTCTGTCCCTGCCTACCCTTCACCATTCTCACACCACTTCCCTTCCATCTCGTCTCCTGCACACAACATATGTCCACTCTTCTTCTGACCAATACTTCCACCACTTCTCCTGATCTCCCTGTCATTGTCCGTACATTCCATGTCCCAAACCTCAGAAACCGATCTCCACTTCGGGCTGTACCCTGCTCATATGTAGTTGTAATTGTCATGGTTCTCTTTTTGAGGCAATGTTTTTATGGCCGGATGCCCTTCTTGACGCCATCCCTCTTTGTCGCCTCTTACGACACGCAGGGATACGGTGTACCTATTCTAACCAGGGTACATACCGGAACACCGTGTTATGGACCGATGAATCAAAATTTGAAATCTTTGGTTCATCACGCAGGGTTTTTGTACGCCGTCGAGTAGGCGAAAGGATGGTTCCTCAGTGTGTGACACCAACTGTCAAACATGGAGGAGGAAGCGTGATGGTCTGGGGTTCTTTTGCTGGATCCAGAGTCGGCGACTTGCACAGAGTGACTGGCACCCTGAACCAAAAGGGCTACCACAGCATTTTGCAGCGCCAGGCAATACCCGCTGGTATACGCCAAGTTGGTCAGGGGTTCATCCTACAGCAAGATAATGACCCTAAACACACCGCCAGGCTATCTCAAAACTACCTTCAAGGAAAAGAGCAAGACGGTAGGCTTCAAACCATGGAATGGCCAGCACAGTCTCCAGACCTAAACCCCATCGAGCTGGTTTGGGATGAACTGGACAGAAGGGTGAAAGCAAAGCAACCTCCAAGTGCAACACATTTGTGGGAACGTCTGCAACAGTGTTGGGAAGAACTTCCCGAACAATATTTGATTTCATTGTAGAAAGAATGCCACGAGTGTGTTCGGCGGTTATATCTGCAAAAGGTGGCTACTTTGCTGAGTCAAGGATTTTAATTAAATTTTGTTAAACAAAATGATTCTGTGATTTCTTTTTATCTTCAATTGTTTATTTGTTCTATGCTTAATTTCAGAGAACATTGAGACATTGAACTGCGTAAATTTCAATAAAAACTGAAAAAACTGAGGCGTTCTAAAACGTTTGACCAGTAGTGTATGTTAATGACGACGTCATTGCTGCCTTAATTATGACGTCATAATTCGACAGGGACAACGCTTAGTCTGATCAGTTTGACATTTGTTGAGCGTGATCTACACAACAATTATATTGGAGAATATAAATGTATGATGTCATCGCTCACGTGGTCCGGCATCCATATTATATCAAAGGAAAATAAGCGTTACGCCTCGGTCCCCCATCGTTTAAGTGATGTGAGTTGACAAAGTGGAAGACGCAAAGCGGCCATCTTGGATTTTGACGTGGCGACCCAATTTTCAATAGCGTTCTCCCTTATGCGTCGATACACCCACACACCAGATTAGAAGTTAGTAGTTCGTTTATTTTTCAAGATATTTCGCTCACAAGGTTCAGACATATATATGGTGGCGGCCATCTTGGATTTTGACGTGGCGACCCAATTTTCAATAGCGTTCTTCCTTATGCCTAGATACACCTACACACCGGCTTAGAAGTTGGTACTTCACTTATTTTTCAAGATATTCCGCTCACAAGGTTCAGACATACATGGCGTCAGACATACATGGCGGCGGCCATCTTGGATTTTGACGTGGGTTGCACCCACACACCAAATTCGAATGCGGTCCTTCGCTTACGCACGCACGCACGCACACGCACACATGCACGCATGCACGCATGCCCACATGCACGGACGGACACACGGACGGAGGGGAAAACCATAGTCCCCTTTTCGCCCCGCGGTGCGACGGGGGACAAAAAACCTTCAAATACGGAAGAGTTGGCTCACACCAAGTTGACTGTGCAGGGTAAGTATTCTATGAATACCATCAAGTTATGAATAAAAAATTGAATATTCTACAGGAGGCGCTCCTATGGTGAAAATGTATTGTCCATCAGACCAACAATTGCAGAGAAAATTTTTTTTATACCGATTGGATCAAGCGTTGTACTTGTCGAATTATAACGTCATATCAAAACCACAGATGACATCATCATTAGCATGTCTTATACCCCATGGGGAGTACTTGACAATGAGCCATGTTTAAATTTTTTCCATGGAGCGGTTTCAGAGATATAAAAGTGCAAAGTTTTTCCAAGATGGTGCCAATACCATGTGACATATGACGTCATAATTACTAAAATTCTACAGGCGGAGGCGCTCCTATGGTAAAATTTCGTGTCAATCGGACCAACAGTTGCCGAGAAAATGAATTTTTAAAATGCAGAAACGCATGCCACATGTACATATGCCACAAGTACGTATGCCACACGTACGCAACTGAATGCCTAACCCTGCTTTTCGCTTTGCGGGCGCATGATAACTAGAGAGTTCATGAAACACCTTAGCCCATGCAGTCTGAAAAACCAAAGGACATGGGTGGGGTCTGCGAGCGGCAAAACTGATTGGTCGTGATGACATAACATGCGTAATTTTTTGGCCAAGTCCTGCTAAACGGAAGGATTTTGAAAGTGTCAAAAGGCGGTTTGTGTTCTACCATGTTCAAATATATAATTCAATTGAAATATAATAAAGATTTTAAAGGTTGTAGAAAAAAATTCAGAAGTCTACACGTTCAAAGAGTGCTTCAACCTCGGTGTTGTTCAGGTAAAAAAAGAGAATTGTAATACTCTCGGCCTTCACCACAAGGTGGCGCTACACATTTACATAGAGAATGTATGACCCCTCCCTTCCCCCCCCCCCCGCCCCCAACCCCTCACCCACACTCCCGATGAGGCCACGGCTACATAGCCTATGTTACCCCACCCCTCCCCCCACACACAAAGTTGTATTTGTACCCCGAGTTTGGAGTTTGAAACTTAAAAGATGTGGCCGGGCATATAACACTCAGAAACAGACAGAGAGAGAGTGAGAGTGAGAGCGAGAGTGTTACGGTTTGTGACCTTTTTCTTCTTCCTTCCCCCACACCCCCCCTGTGAGTTAGACCAAGTGGTTTGGTCCATGTGTTTAAAGCCTATGATTGGCTGTGGGGCAGAGGGAGTGGCCAGGAAGGTGATTCAGAGGAGTGAGTGGCCATTTTGGAGGAGGGCTTATGGCAGAGTGCTTTTTCAGGGTTTGTAGAGTGTCCAGCTGCAATCTCTCCACCTGAAAGGTGAGGTTGATCGAACTCGTGGACCAGCCTACTCTTGGACCGGACTACTCTTGGACCGGCCTACTCTCGGACAGGCCTACTCTTGGACCTGCCTACTCTCGGACCGGCCTACTCTCGGACTGGCCTACCCTCGGACCGGCCTACCCTCGGACCGGCCTACCCTCGGACCGGCCTATTCTCGGACCGGCCTACTCTCAGACCGGCCTACTCTCGGACCGGCCTACTCTCGGACTGGCCTACTCTTGGACCTGTCTACTCTTGGACTGGCCTATTTGTGTTTTTCCCTCTTTTCCCCCTTCTTGGTTTTATGTGTCGGAAGAGATTTTCGTGTGATAATCCATAAATAAAGACCGTGTGATTGAAGGCTTGGTTTGGTGTGCTTCAGGCCGTAACAAGAGTGAGAGTGAGAGAGAGAGAGAGAGAGAGAGAGAGAGAGAGAGAGAGAGAGAGAGAGGGGGGGGGAGGTAGAGAGAGAGAGAGAAGGGGGGTCCGTCTGTGTGTGTGTGCCTGCGTCCGCAACCATATCTCGGACATGTATGGACCGATTTTGTTCATACTTGGCACAAAGGCAATACATGACGGTATATACATATGCACATCATTTTGTTTCGCGATGTAATCAAATATGGCGGACTGGTAGACTGGCGGCCATTTTGGTTGTACAAAACCCGATGTTGAACACGTCCTCAACCATTTCTCGGACATGCATTTACCAGTGTTGTTCAAACTGGGCACACAGATAATGAATGATGGCTTACATATATATGCACATCATTTTTTTCGACATCAGATCCATGATGGTCGACTGGCAGCCATTTTGTTACTTAAACGTGTCCCCAACCATTTTTCGATATGCATGGACCGATTCTGTTCAAACTTTTTTTTTTCTTTTCTTTTTTGTATACTGAATCGAGGCTCGTGAAAGAGCTAACATTTACTTCACAAACAAATCAACCAGACAAACAAAATATATAAAAAGAGGGAGCGGAAGACAAGATGGGGAGAGAAGGGGAAGCACACAAACACAACATTTGAGAGCAGGGAGATGTGTGGGAGGGAGAGGGTTTGGGGGAGGAGGCGTGGGAAGGGGGGGGAGGGGTGGGAGAAGTATAAAACACAAGGACACCAAGGACTTCCAGGACAGAAGTTGGTATTTCAAAAAAGTGGAATTGGGGTGAAATTAGCGGGGGTAGAAAAGATCAAGGTTTTGGATGGGGGAAGATAAGAGATGGTGGTGAACAGCTGTTTTAAAGACCTGGAGGGTGGAGTGGGATTGAAGAGAGTGAGGGAGTTTGTTCCAGAGGCAGGGGAAAGAGGAATGAAGGAGTGAAGGTGAGCAGAGAGTCTTGATTTTGGCAGTTTAACCATAAGAGGGTTGCAGGCAGTTCTTGTGCGACCTGTAGGAATATTTGCGGGACAGAGCCCAGAGAGAGCTGGGGGGGCAAGGTCAGAGAGGAGTCGGTAGAAGACGGAAAGACCACCAACCTGCCTGCGGCGAGTGAGTGAAAGGCCTTTGGAGTTAGCTTCATCACGGGAGATTCCAATGATTCTGAATGCTTTGGTGACCGTGACGTATGGGGAGGAGGTCTGAAGGCTTGGAGTTTGGAGAGGACTGATGCCTTAGCGGGGAGGGGGGAGGGTATGGGTGGAGTGAGGACTTGGGGTTGGGGGGGGGAGCATGGGGAGTTGAGGGCTTCAAGTCACATTTTCGAAGTTGAGGGCTTCAACTTGGCACAAATACCATACATGAGAGTAAAATATGCAGAAGATTTTGTTTTGTAATCTGACCAAAGATGGCCGACTGACGGCCTTGAACTCTGTACAGCAAAATTAATAAAACCACGGGGGCACACACATTGATTATTCACCTTGTCTTTGAAACACCGGGATGACAGTTTATAGCTTCGAACCCAGGCTAGATGTCATGGGGCGAGTGTGCATACCTATCGAACACCGTGCTTGTGCCGTTGCTTTTAATCCTCTAAATTATTTTTCCTTCTCGCTCCTGGGATGTCCCCACAGAGAAGTGAATCGCCATATTACGATGGAAGCCAAGTGGCTTCATAACTCGACATTGTTTTTTTTTACATGTATATTTTTATCGGTATATGAATACTGTATAACTAACTACCAGCAGGGACCCGTGGAGGTTCCACGGAATGCAAAATATGACTTGAAGCCCTCAACTCCCCACCCTCCCCCCCCCCCTACCCCCAACCCCAAGTCCTCACTCCTCACATACCCTCCTCCCTCCCCCCTAAGGCATCAGGCCTCTCCCAACTCCAAGCCTTCAGACCCCCTCCCCATCCGTCACGGTCACCTGTCCAACTCACAATCCTGCGAGATAGGTGGAAAAGATATGTGACAATAAACGACCCGAAACCATTTCTCTCCTTCCTGATACATGTATACACATTGTTAAAAGGAAATAATGACCTCAGACAAAGACCTTTTATAATGATATGGGATTAAGCCCTGCTTGAGAGAATGCCAATCCCCTCCCCACTTCAAGCATTCAAAACTTCTCCCCGCCCATCATGGTCCCCTGTTTATTTCACAATCCTGCAAGATGTATGGAAAAGACAAGTGACCCTGAGCAGGTTTTTTTGACCCTGAATAACCATGAGATGGGACCCCCATCCCACCGACAGACAGAAAGCAGTTGGATCACTCTCTGCTGACCTATAATTTAGAAGATGCTGTTCTGATAAATGGAACGTGTCTTTCATTCCTGGCAGGCGTCACAATCTCATGTTGTCGCTCCTGAAGGAGAATCAAATGAACCCACACATCTACTTCTTCAGTCAGCCGCTGAAAAAGGTCGTTTGTTAAACTTATACACCTAACTATCACAACCTATCTTGGGCATCCGACGTTATTCCAAATCATTCCTCGAAAATCAGAACTGCTCAGAGCCGACAATGCCTTTGTCCACACCGGCAGCTCAATGGAATCCTTCTCCACCACTATGGGCTGGTTAACCCCACACCACGTATCTGTTATGTGCCTCTCTTGCATTCCTTGGAAAGTAATGCTCTCAGCAAGCATTATTGGCCTCCACCGCAACGAGGCAGAAAAACAAGGCCTATTTTATTTTCTGTTGGAGGTTCCAGGCACGGACTATATAGCACTCATCGAGGCCAGGCTTTAAATAAAAGAGAAGAGAAGTGTGTGATGAAAAGTGCATGGTGTTTGTTTGCGAGAAAGAGAGATTGAAGCGAGCCCGGTAGCTGTAGTTTGAGTCAGACAAAAAGTAAGACCAGCAATCCTGACATGGAGAGTGTAAGATGGTTCCGGCACCACTTTAACGCTCCTAAGTCAGAAAGGTAATACTACCCTGGGCGGTT
The DNA here is from genome assembly GCF_964187855.1 of Myxine glutinosa. Classification (NCBI taxonomy): domain Eukaryota; kingdom Metazoa; phylum Chordata; class Myxini; order Myxiniformes; family Myxinidae; genus Myxine; species Myxine glutinosa. Next base: position 72,559,761 of record NC_136273.1, read on the forward strand.
GCTAGACAGTGCATTCAGAAAGTATTCAGACCCCTTCACTTTTTTCACATTTTGTTATGTTGCAGCCTTATGCTGAAATCGTTTAAATTCATTTTTTCCTCATCAATCTACACTCAATACCCCATAATGACAAAGAGAACACAGGATTTTAGAAAGTTTTGCAAATTTATTAAAAAGAAAAAACTGAAATATCACATTGACATAAGTATTCATACCCTTTGCTATGACACTTGAAATTTCGCTCAGGTGCCTCCCATTTCTCTTGATCATCTTTGAGATGTTTCTACACCTTGATTGGAGTGCACCTGTGGTAAATTCAATTGATTGGACATGATTTGGAAAGGCACACACCTGTCTATATAAGGTCTGACATCTGACAATGGATATCAGAGCAAAAACCAAGCCATGAGGTCGAAGGAACTGCCTGCAGAGCTCAGAGACAGGATTGTGTCGAGGCACAGATCTGGGGAAGCCGACAAAAAAATCTCTGCTGCATTGAAGGTTCCCAAGAGCACAGTGGCCTCCATAATTCTTAAATGGAAGAAGTTTGGAACAACCAGGACTCTTCCTAGAGCTGGCCGCCCACCCAAACTGAGCAATCGGGGGAGAAGGGCCTTGGGAAGAGAGGTGACCAAGAACCCGATGGTCACTCTGGCTGAGCTCCAGAGATCCTGTGTGGAGATGGGAGAAACTTCCAGAAGGACAACCATCATTGCAACACTGCACCGATCTGGGCTTTATGGCAGAGTGGCCAGACGGAAGCCTCTCCTCAGTGAAAGACACATGAAAGCCCGCTTGGAGTTTGCAAAAAAGCATCGAAAGGTCTCTCACACTGTGAGAAACAAGATTCTGTGGTCTGATGAAACCAAGATTGAACTGTTTGGCTTCCGTCTGGCCACTCTACCATAAAGCCCAGATCGGTGGAGTGTTGCAGTGACGGTTGTCCTTCTGGAAATTTCTCCCATCTCCACACAGTATCTCTGGAGCTCAGCCAGAGTGACGATCGGGTTCTTGGTCACCTCTCTTACCAAGGCCCTTCTCCCCCGATTGCTCAGTTTGGCCGGACGGCCAGCTCTAGGAAGAGTCCTGGCTGTTCCAAACTTCTTCCATTTAAGAATTATGGAGGCCACTGTGCTCTTGGGAATCTTAAATGCAGCAGAATTTTTGTTGTTGGCTTCCCCAGATATGTGCCTCGACACAATCCTGTCTCTGAGCTCTGCAGGCAGTTCCTTCGACCTCATGGCTTGGTTTTTGCTCTGATATGCATTGTCAGATGTCAGACCTTATATAGACAAGTGTGTGCCTTTCCAAATAATGTCCAATCAATTGAATTTACCACAGATGGACTCCAATCAAGGTGTAGAATCATCTCAAAGATGATCAAGAGAAATGGAAGGCACCTGAGCTAAATTTCAAGTGTCATAGCAAAGGGTATGAATACTTATGTCAATGTGATATTTCAGTTTTTTCTTTTTAATAAATTTGCAAAACTTTCTAAAATCCTGTTTTCTCTTTGTCATTCTGGGGTATTGAGTGTAGATTGATGAGGAAAAAATGAATTTAAACGATTTCAGCATGAGGCTGCAACATTACAAAATGTGAAAAAAGTGAAGGGGTCTGAATACTTTCTGAATGCGCACTGTACCTCTCATATCACTGAAACGTCCATGGTCTCTCCAATGTTTACCCTCTTGCTCCCTCTTCTCTCAGCCCTTTGACCATACTCAGCTCCAATAGGATGCATGCCCTTTTCCAGTGACACCCTCCTTGTTTAAAATCGTAAAATCTAGATGTGCTGCCCACCTCTTTTTTTTTTTTTCCTCTTTTCTCTCATTTGTGGAACTCCCGTTTGTGGTTTCTCTCATTTGTGGTCAGTTCAATCTCAGTCTGACTCCAGGGCTTCAAGTTGGTGGTACATCACCCTCTCATGAGTTCCTCTACCCCTACTCCTGATTTTGTTTTATCACAATTAGCTCTACCTATCCCAAACCTCTAACCCGCAGGTTACTGTCCCCCTCCTCTTTCACCGCTTTTCCTATTTGTTCATTTCCTCATTTATTGTGTCCAATTGTTGCCCCACTTTCACTTTATTGCCTTTCACCCTCTGTTACTTCACTCTTCCATGTGTCTCAAACTAGATTTTTTTCATTACAAAAATAACTCTTCCTACAACCTGGACTGAAACTAGGCCTGCCTGTATCATTTTGACTCCACCAATACATTAAGGATTATTTTTAGAAGAAAAAAACAAAAAAACGACTGCAGTGTGGTCACAACCTGCGCCAAAATCCAGTAACGGGCCGATTGGGAAACGCGCATTTAAATCACTCTTAAAGATGAACAGTGCAATTGGGAAACACACATTTAATGCGCTATTAAAAGATTAACTCGACCCCTCTCATCCATGACAGCCTCCCCACAATTATATCAGAATGAGCTGATTCATCACACGGTCATGGATTGTTTAACCCCAATATGGGGCCGTTCAAAAATTACGTAATGCCATTTTTTTATGGTGGCATGTACAGACAGGCTTGATTAAACCTTACTAATAATTTTTATTTGACATACGATTCGATTTTTTGGGGGTCCCTCATCGTGAGTAACACTCGACACAAACAAGCCAATGGAAATCTGACGCAACAAATCCGGGCAGTGTATCATCAGCAGAAACCAACAGGCTTGATGTCGTGGACCCACCAGAAAACCAAGATGGTGGCTATATTATTTTTTCTGGATGGCATGGTGGGTGGAGTCAAGCGAAAAATGTGGGTGGGGTCCGGCAACTGTCTGACCAATGGGTGCACATTTCAAAAATAGACTCCCAACATGAACCACAACAACAACCATGCGGAGCTCTTGTAGACATGCGACTTATATTTGCATAACTCAATATGTCATCAGCAATTGCAGATTCAAGCAGGAATTAATAATGGTGGTGGTGAAACAGAAAGGATTTTATTTTATTTTACTGGAATAATAACAGAATGGTCTCCTCTTTGCAAAAGGCACTATGGAAAACTTCATGTTCACATGTGAAACACTGGAACGGCACTTGGTAAACAATCCAATGGAAAGCTAACACCAAAAACCCGAACAGTGTCTAATCAGCAGAGGCCTACAGGCCTGATGTGATAGGCCCACCAGAAATCCAAGATATCAGCCATTTTTTTTTTTAAATTATCGGATCTGGATCCTAACAAGAATCGAATCAATTCGTCCTTGGCACACAACCAACCTGTCCACCAAGTATTTTTTCCGAATCCGTCGATAACTTTTTGAGATATAGTGTTATATATCGTTTTTGGCCTACTTATCACTCAATGTTGAATAATCACTAACAACGTTATGGTATACATCCGTCAGGCTGAACAGGTTACGTTTTGTATCCCACTGATAGGGCTTATTTGGATCCGGACTTGAACCAAAATCTAATCGGCTTGTTATTGTCACCTACCGAGCTCACCCACCAAGTTTTGTCAGCATGTGTCCACAACTTTTTGGGATATCCGGCACAGACGAACAGATGCGGACAGACAAACATGGCTGAAAACATAACCTTTATCCACCTTTGGTGGCGGAGGTAACAGAGACATAACTAATCAGCTTAAGGTTTTCTCTGAAAAGACATTCTATCATGCAAGGCCCTGCCTGGTGGCCACGACAGGGGCAGCTTCTTCTTGTATTGTATTTCGTTGGGAATAAAGCCAAAATGAGGCAGCGCAAAATAATGTACAGTCACGTGAAAAAGTAAATACACCCCATGTAAAGTTTTGACTTTTTCAACATATTTCAACATACAGCTATTTGATCTTCATTTCAACAATATTGATAGATAAAGGTGATATAATATAACAAATATCATGAAACATTTACACTTTGTAGTCCATTGTATAATTTAAATAAACATGAATGCAAATTTCGCATGTGGAAAAAGTAAGTACACCCCTACATTTATCACTACTTCAAATACCTAAAATCAGAATCAGGTGCACCAGCTCAGGTGCAAATGATTAGTACATCGTTAGAGAGGATCTTGGAGGAACCTGTCTTATTTTAACCTCAGACATTTAGTTTGGTTTGCTCTTTGTTGTTGAAGTGTGCGGCGTCACCATGCCTAGATCAAAAGAGCTCTCTGAGGCCTTCAGAAAGAAGGTTATAGATGCCTACGAGTCTGGGAAGGGATTTAAAAAGATCTCCAAACAATTTGAAATCAATCATTCGACTGTCTGGAAGATCATCGACAAGTGGAGAAGATTCCAAACAACTGCCAACTTGTTCAGGCCATGCAGCCCCAGCAAGTTCAGCCCGAGAGCAGACCACAAGATGCTGAAAGAAGTCTCTAAGAACCCCAGAATGTCATCACGGGACCGAAAGGTAGCTCTTGCCACTGTTGATGTCAAAGTGCACGAGTCTACCATTAGAAAGAGGCTGCACAAATTTGATCTACATGGGAGGTGTGCCAGGAGGAAACCTTTGCTGTCCAGAAAGAACATCAGGGCAAACTAAAGTTTGCCAATGAACACCTAGGCAAAGTCCAGCACTTCTGGAACAATGTGCTCTGGACAGATGAGTCAAAGGTAGAGCTATTTGGGCACAGTACCAGAAGACGTTTGGCGAAAACCAAAGACAGCATTTGACCACAAGAACCTGATACCAACTGTAAAGCATGGTGGTGGAAATATTATGGTTTGGGGCAGCTTTGCTGCATCAGGGCCTGGGCAGCTCACCATCATCGAATCCACTATGAATTCTTCATTCTACCAGAGGGTGCTTGAGGATAATGTGAGGCCATCTGTCGGAAAGTTGAAGCTAAACTGAAGGTGGACCTTGCACCATGACAATGACCCTAAACATACCAGTAAATCCACCAAGGAATGGCTGAAAAGGAAGAAATGGAGGGTTATGGAATGGCCAAGTCAAAGCCCGGATCTAAATCCCATCGAGATGTTGTGGGGGGATTTGAAACGAGCTGTGCATGCAAGAAACCCCTCAAACATCACACAGCTGAAAGAATTCTGCATGGAGGAGTGGGCAAAAATTTCTCCCAGTCGATGTCAGAGACTGGTCGACAGTTACAAGAAACGCCTACTTGAGGTTGTTTCTGCCAAAGGGGGCAATACCACATTTTAGAGCCAAGGGTGTACTTACTTTTTCCACATGCGAAATTTGCATTTATGTTTATTTAAATTATACAATGGACTACAAAATGTAAATGTTTCATGATATTTGTTATATTATATCACCTTTATCTATCAATATTGTTGAAATGAAGATCAAATAGCTGTATGTTGAAATATGTTGAAAAAGTCAAAACCTTACGTGGGGTGTCCTTATTTTTTCACGTGACTGTATGTACCACTGAGCTATCACTGTTATTATTCCAAATATTTGAGAGAAGAAAATGATGTTGTTGTCAAAGAGAAAATGTTTATAAAGAGAATATGTCTGAGAACCCATGAATCCAAAGGTATAATCAAGCGGAGAATACTATCCATACTGTCATTGTCTTCATCAGGAGAATCCAATAAATTGTTGTTCAAACCAAAGATACGACTTTGATGCTCATACAATACCAGAGGCATTCCGCTTGCAGATCCATCACATTAATACAATCATCCACCATGGAGTGGTAGAATCAAATATGATGGAAAAAGTATAGGCTATCCTGCTGATGAGATGGCTGCACATCTGATCATCAAGAACATGTAGAAAACTACTGCAGCTCAGTAAGCAGGCTGAGTAGTGGGTGCTCGTAGTTGGACAGAAAATATATTAAAGCTGCTGAGTCAAGAGCAACCAAGTGGTTCCAAATCAGAGAGTCTTGTACTTGCGTACTTGTTAGGGTTACCATATTTGAACTTTCAAAAAAGGACACTCCAGAGACACTCCAGAAAAAGAGGACACTCCGAAGAGAGACACTCTGAAAAGAGAGGACAATCTGGAGAAAAACACTCCGATAAAAGAGGACACTGGAGAGAGACACTGAAAAAGGAGGACACTCTGGAGAAAAAACACTCCGAAAAAGGACACTCTGGAGAAAAAACACTCCAAAAAAGAGGACACCCTTGAGAGACATTCCGAAAAAAGAGGACACTCCCAAGAGAGACACTCCGAAAAAAAGAAGACACTGGAGAGAGACACTCCGAAAAAGGAGGACACTGGAGAGAAACACTCCAAAAAAAGAGGACACTCTTGAGAGACACTCCGAAAAAAGAGGACACTCTTGAGAGACACTCCGAAAAAAGAGGACACTCTGGAGAGAGACACTCCGAAAAAAAGAAGACACTGGAGAGAGACACTCCGAAAAAAGAGGACACTCCCGAGAGAGACACTCCAAAAAAAGAGGCCACTTTTCAATATTGGAGTCATGACAGCTCCATGGAGACACAAGAAGGATCTCATGGCTCTCAACTCAATGGAAAGCAATGCCATGTGTTTCACGACTGGATGTACACAGCTCAATAACAATTCCTGGTCATCCACACGTGATGGATTGCAAGTAATCGTTTCCTAGCCACGGTCAATGGAAACCTGTAAATCATTTCACCAAATATAATAAAAATGTGTACGGTGTATCAATATAGATCACGCAGTTGCGAATGCTCAGCTTGTAGAATGACGTGTATGCGAAAGGATATAAAGGAAGTATGAGATGATAAATAAACACTTTTAGTCGTCTTTCTTTCTGTCGTTTCATAGGCAGGGTGATTCATCAATGTGTGTGCCGTCCCTTGGATGGACATCAAATTGGGCGCCCAGTCTGCTAGTATTAGTTGGTGGATGTTAAACATTCCAAAGTGTCCTTCACGAAGAGTAGGTGAGCCATCATCAACACCCTCAACAACTTCCAAATTCCTGTCAAAAATACTGTTTGGAGAGGTATGGCAAACTGTTCAGCATGACCCCATAGCTTAGAAACTGCTTCCGCAGTACCATGCTCTGTGACACAGAGTATGCTACATCGGATGGGAAAGGTCATTAGTGAGTCAGCTGAGTTTCTATTACTGACAATCCGATAGTGACAAGGAAATTCTCCCGAGACAAGTTTGGTTTCTAGAAGATCAGAATCCAAATCCATAACAATGATGCCTTCAGGTTAATTTGAGCCCACAATCTGTGGGATGCTGACTCAACATCCTCACCACTAGGCCAAAACAGACCAATATTCTTATATTTATCAAATGTCTCTGTTCAAGAGCTTCCACAGTAAACGCGTTTTTTTCATCTTGATGGAAAACAAATGCTTTCCATGTAGTAAAGTGGATTTACGTCATAGACTTAGAACCCTTAACCTGACACAATTATTTTCTCAACACAAGACACTAAAAATGACATGATAAAGGTAACGTGGAAATTATTCAGCGACTCATTTAATATGGTCAGGAATATCCACAATTTATATTAGCTGGATTTATTGTCTCATTTGTGGCTGGAATGTGGAGTCCTGTGGGGGAGTTCGTATGGGGCAACATGCCCTCTCTTTTTCGGGAAGGTGGGGCAGCATGTCCTCCTCTTCCTCCTCGGTCCTTTGGTTAAGTATATTCAACATTTCTCATTTAAAATCTCCCGCTGTACCATCCGGCAAAGAGTCCTCTGATGTGGATGTTCAAGATAATGAACATAGGACCAGGATCGGAAGGTTATATGATGAGGGGACCTTCATGTAGAGGTGCAGCAATATTGCTGCACCAACCTTCCTGCCAGGTAGTTGACATAATTATGTTGTGAAGGTTATGCAGATGAGGGACCAGCTGCAGCCAAAAAGCGGCAGTAAAGGTAGAGCTACCTTATTTGGCTGCTCTCAGACCCAGGGTTTGAGGCCGATATGGAGGTAGTGTTGATCCTTCGGGTTGTACTTTGACTATGCAACCTCCTCTAAGTGATTTGGCTTGGTGTGGATGAATTTGTTGTCTTGGGGAACTGGCCGATTCAGATTACTGTAAAAGTTGGTAAAACAGCAATTAATGAATGAGATGCAGGAAGGAAGAACATAAGAGTGTACACCTTGCACTACCTTTTTCTTTTTACGGCATACCCTGTAGGGTAAAGCCGTCTAGAACAATGTTTGTCCGTATGTATGTCCCTCACAAACGTACACCAATCAGAGCTAAGTATATGGTCACATGACAGGAGTGATGTGATGTGGTTACGTTTGTGAAGTCATTACGGTATACGACGGTTGACTCCACACACCGCCATTTTGATTTATATGCCGTTCAGGCCGAACATATCGTCGAACCTGTCATATATCCCAGTAGCCATGCTCTCCCTTCATGTTTTTCATTCAGTGTGAAACACAAACAAACCGATTGTTAAAATGACCATCAAATATCGACAGCATCGGCATTTCAGGTCTTCCAATGACACAGTAAGTATAGGCCTCAGGCTTTATGCCTCACCTTTAGGCCGCTTTGGACAAATTAGCTCGGGCTTCTTCATACAGTAGTATCGTTTTTGTAATAATAATAATAACATCAATAATAATAACATAGTTAATATAATCGTAACACTGCAATCCCTTTGTTGTGACTGTAAAGTTGCTGGATTGAAGCGGTGTATGGTTCATGGATGACTCGATGAGAAGCGGTGTACTAACTATCGTGGGAGTAAGGAATTAGCCTCGGTTTATCAATACAGTAACATTGTCTTCGTAATAATCTATCTATCTATAATTCCAGTAATCTCTGTGTGTGTGTGTGTATGTCTGTGTGTTTGTCTGTGACCGCTGTTTCTCGACAACCACGGGTCCGATATACTTGAAACTTGCCAGGTATATTGCTGGGGACCTGAGGATGTGCCTTTTCAAGGTTTCATATTAATCGGACAAGTAGTTACCGAGCTATGGCGATTTCTTTACCAAACTCCGCAAGCCGTTCGCTTTGGACCAAACCATTTCATGTAAATAGAGGGGGGGGGGATTGTCACCGTACTCGCAAGCCGTTCGCTTTGGACCAAACCATTTCATGTAAATAGAGGGGGGGGGGATTGTCACCGTACTCGCAAGCCGTTCGCTTTGGACCAAACCATTTCATGTAAATAGAGGGGGGGGATTGTCACCGTACTCGCAAGCCGTTCGCTTTGGACCAAACCATTTCATGTAAATAGAGGGGGGGGATATAATTTTAGATATATATATAGTACGGGCATGCCCTAGTAATAATAATGTTAACAATAATAACATAGTAAATATAACTGTAACACACAATCCCTTTGCCGTGATTGCAAAGTGACTGGATTGAGGTGGTGTATGGTTGGTTAATTGTTGACTCAAAACATATAGAATAAACCATATGGTGTCTCAATGCAATCTCTTCACTTCCATGGTGACAGACAGCTTAGAGACTTGGAGTACTTCAAAAATAATGAATACATACATTTTCTGCTAACTGGTATCCACACCCAGATCCTTAGGTCTTGTTTGAGATACAAAGTCTAGGCTCGTGGATGAACTTACTCTCAACGACACAAAGTCAAAAACTTGCAGTTGACGAAGCTGAGCTGCAAGGCCACAGATAAACAAGCAATGAGGGAGAGGGCATATTAAAAAAGACGTGATAATGAATAATTGTTTATTGAAATCTGATGGAAGTTAATGAGCAAACGCGACACATCTCATCCAACCAAGTTTTGCAGCAAACAAACAGTCATCTCATCACGTCACTCCCACTTCCGGTCAACAGCCAGTGACCTCCTATTCTATTGTGGGGTTTTTTCTCCTTTTTCGCCATTGTCCCCATCCACAGCAGGACACTGCCACCAGTAGCCATCAAGAGACACACGTTCTAATGATGCAAGGAGAGTAGCGAAGAAGTACGGATTGGTAGTTTTAGAAATCCACTCAAATTTCACTCTCGGTCGAACTGAAACACTATTATGATATACCGTCTGGACGCTGCAAAACCTTGATAATCCGACCAGTGCATCCCAGCAAATTGCTGAAAGGTCTACAGGTGTATAGTGAATGCGGGTTCAACTTAGCTCATATGTACACGTGTTTGGGGATCTTTGCACCAGATGGAAAGGGAGGGAGAGGATTCAGGGTGGAAACTTCACCGAAAGCATTCCTCCACCATCAAAAAACAAGGCGCAAAGCCGAATCATAACATTACCTGAACAGAACGCAGTTACGTAGATGCTACATACGATAAGATACGGAATATGGCGAAGGAAGGATGACCAAGCGATGGGAGAAATATACAATAGATAGGTCTGTATATATTACATGAGATTGTTTTTCGTAGTCAGAGAGGGTGCGCCAGTGACTTCGATCAGTCTGTGCACTTGGTACCATCTGGCACTAAAAAAAAGTTTGTGTTTAGCAAACATGACTATGCAAATATGACTATGGCACGACTATGCAATTCCAGAGAACAGTGTTGTAGTTTCTGATCTGTCTTCGGTGTCCAAGAATTGTCCTGAAGCCCACAGCTTCCTAAAAACTGTGCGGGTGGAGCTTTTGTATAACGATACAAGGAGAAGGAGTGGGAAACTGAGAAGACCAAAGCCTTCTCAGGCCTTCTCTTTTGGAGCAATAGTCATTTTGGCGAGGGAAATAAAATGCCCGGGTCTAGGTCTTGAGTGATAACGATGTTTGTTGGATGAGGTGGATTGGTGATGGGGATCTAGGGAACAAAGTAAAGGTAGAAAATTACATTATTCCCGATACAACTGGAGGTTTTAGTATGGGATATTAGCGGGTGCTAGCAGGGAGGTGAACCCACTAATGGTATGTTTGGAGAAACCCTTGAAGGACCCCGAGATCAAGGTTAGCTCCGATGCAGTTTGGCAGCTCTCGATGCAGTGATGGAGCTGGTAGCTACAAAAACTGGTAAAACTCAACATTCAATTAAAATACAATAAGAACAACAAGTTTCATGAAACTAATAATGCAGAGACAGGAGAAGAAGGAATATAGAAAATGGTGAATAATATTTGGCCAAAAAGTCGAAACAATAAAAAAGAAGCTAATTCATCAACAGAGGAATGAGTGAGCAGTGAATGTTGGCGAAAGCACGAGGGAATGGCGAAAAGTTGTGAAGGTCAAGAAAAACACCGTCAAAGATGAAAAATAAGAGCAAGAAGAGGAGGACACTTTTAAGAGCTGCTGGCAAATGTGAAGCATGATGCTCACAACGAGGATGTCGTTATTAGGTGGAAAGTGAGGCCTAATGAGCTGATGGGAGCTTGTATCGCATTTTCAAAAACCACCTGTCAGAGAAGCATTCAGTTGGCAAACCTTCACACATCGGTGATAGAGAGAATGTTGGAATGAGGCAAGCATGGTCATTGTTCTGACAAGTCTCAAGTGGTGAAGGTCTCTAAGTAATATTTCTACAAGTTTATGCAAAGCCAATTTCATTCACAAAGTAAGTCGGTGTGGATAATTCCTCCTTCAGCAATCAACGCGCATATATATGTATAAATCAATGAGTTGCAGTCTGTTGATGTTGTTGTTGTTGTTGTTGTTGTAGTTTCTGCTGCCACTGCTGTTGAAGTTAAAAGTGTTATTGTCTTCCACTTTCTACGACAGTGACAGGAAGCAATCCCATGTTATCCAGCTGTGTATTGTTTGTTGGCCTCTCTAAGTGGGCAATATGCCTGGTTGCTTTGGCAAAGTTGTTTATCCGGCCGAAGGAAATGAAAAAAAATCCTCACGAGCACCACCTTTCCAACTCTTCTCACTCCTTCTTCTTCTCTTTTTTTCCGAGGTAAAGTGATTTAACAAAATGAATTGGTAACAACAAACCACAACTCTCAACTTCTCACCCATGAGACATGGAAGTATGGCTGCGTTGATGCTTCACCGCTTGACCGCAAGTCATACTTCCATATTTCATTTTTCATGAAAGCCACACAGACCCTGCTATGGAATTTCTGAGTCAGCAACCCACGGCATGAAAACCCCCAGTCTTGGGGTCAGAAGAAATGCTGACTTTCTCTGACAGATGGACACCCATGCTGGTTGTGTGCAGCTTGGGCAAGGCCAAGCTCAGACGCGTGTGGTAGAGCGTGAGTGCGGAAGTGTAGCGCTACCTGGGCCGAGGCCTGGCCCGACAGGGAGCGCCCCGCTCGCCGCAAATGTGTTGAAAGTATGCAGCGGTTGATGATGGAAAGGTGCATGAGCACCAGGCATGGCAGATGTGCCACCTCCAACACCGCCGCCTCCCCCACTGCTGCCAGCAAAGCCAACAGTGCCAAGTGCATTTGGAATGAGGGTGACGGTGTTTGGTGCTAATAAAGGGATGTCATCAGGAGAGCGGCGCATTGCAAGTGCGTAGTCTGGAGGGAACGAGATCCCAGATCCAGGAGTGGCAGTGGCAGCTGTGACAGACATCCCAGTAGCTGCAACATCACAATCATGCTCTCTTTCTGAATGCTTTAGTTGCAGTGACATAATCTCATCCTCAGGTGGATGGGTGAGGTCATTGGATGCAGAAAGCGGGACACGTGGTGGGCTGCGGCGTCGGTGACTGTTCACCACATAGCGCTTGTCTTTGCGGTAGTACAACGCTGCAAACGCGAGGACATTGAGAAAGAGCAGAGATGCACCCACTGCAATTGTAACGCTCAATTCTGTGGAGTAGTCTCTTTGGCTCTCCAGAAGCTGTGGGGAGGTACCAGCCCTCCAACTATCACTCGATGCACCATGAGTGTGTGAAGCTGGTACAGTTCCTGGACGTCTTGTGCCCATGAGCCAAACACGTGCTCCAGTTTCACCACCAGGTCTCCCAGACCCCTGAGACCCATCAGGTGGTGGTGAGCGTGTAGTAGTTGACATAATTATGTCGTGAAGGTTATGCAGATGAGGGACCAGCTCAAGCCAAAAAGCTACCTTATTGGCACGATAGTGCTCTCGGACCCGGGGTTTGAGGCCGATGTGGAGGTAGTGTTGATCTTTCGGGTTGTACTTTGACCATGCAACCTCCTCAAAGCGATTTGGCTTGGTGTGGATGAATTTGGTGTCTTGGGGAACTGGCCGATTCGGATCACTGTAAAAGTTGATAAAACAGCAAATTAATGAAGGAGATGCAGGAAGAAATAACATAAGAGTTCAGTGGTCTTCGTTTATCATCATCTCTCCTATTAAATACAATTAGGCCTAACAATACGGCCAAAACTGCCAAATGATTCGCATGTTCAACCCATGAACTATCCATGTAAAGCCTGAAACATGAGTGCTGATTGCTAGCATTTCACCCAACATGTAATCCAAAGATACCAACATACCCGGTCTTGGCAAAGTTGCTCCAGTAGGTCATGATAACAGCACTGAGCATCACATCATTCTTCGAGAAGTTGCAGGGGAAGAGGTCAGTTGGCCCAATCATTGGAACACCAAACACATATGGCACCTCATCCCCGTGTGCGGCGTCTGCCCAAGGAGGTTTCATATCACTCTGGCAGTGGTGGTAGAATGCATAGAAATACGTTGGCGAGCCATACTGGGCATGCAAGTCTGCCGTGGCCACGGCCGGGGCCACCCACTGGTGGTCGGTGAACAAGGCAAGCAACGTCTTCCGCCGAGTCTGTGCATTGTCTCGGTCTGCCCAGTCCGTATACATGAACTTGATGGTTTCTCGCAGATCATCTTTGCCCTGCCACGAAAAAAAAAAACACAAAGGAAAAGGCCAGACTAAATGAAGATGTATATCTATGTATTATGTATGCAATGTTGGGGGTGGTTTTTAAGAGGGAGGAGCACTAAATTGAATAAAATCGAGACAAATGGGGAGGAGCAAGGATGAGAAGAGGGGGTAATGTGGCTTGTGTGGGGTGAGAAGAGAAGGCTTTATTTATTTATATTCTCCATTTATTTTTTGTTCCATTCCTGCTTCTTCCCCCGTTTTTCCTTTCACCTCTGTTATTGAGGGTTCGTGGCTGTATCCATCTTGTTTAACTTATGTGTCCTTCCCTTGCTCTCATTCTTCACCCCTGTGCCAATCCAATATTCCTCTGAGTCTGCCTCCATTTCGTCCCTCCACACCCAAACCCCCTCCTCCCACCATTTCTACAAAAATTTTCATCAAAATCTAATCAATTTGTCCTTGTCACACACCCAACCTGTCCACCATAATTTTGCCGAAATCGTTCCACAACTTTTTGAGATATCCTGCTCACAGACAGACATACAGAGAGATAGGGGCAATAACATATCCTCCATCCACCTTCGGTTGTGGAGGAAAATACAGTGGTGGGGAAAATATAAAAGTCAGGGAAGGGAGGGAAAGGGCATAGAAGGAGCAGACAGAGGAGGGTTCATAATTTTGCCATGTCAGCACACATAAAAAATAAATGATCCATCATTATTTGATGGCTTGAAGTTGTTTTTTGGTTAAATTGTGCACTTTCATAATCATTACTGTGATTCATTTGATGATGCTAACTTCATGCAATTGTCTATAAAGAAATGCTTGCCATTGGGCTGTGTTGTTTGAGTTGCTTCCCAGTCGAATTGGGTGTGGCTATAAACTTCCATTCTGATGAAGTACCATCAGCAGAGGTTGCATTCCAAAATATTCCATAATTTGGATGGGAATAAGGTTCCTTGTCTGATCTGCATTAAAGTTAAAGATCTGCATTAAAGGACTTCAAAGATCCTATGATATGCTTCAAAAGAACAAGTCATTGTGTCACAGCGCAGACGACGACCAAATTCCCCACTGTCTCTATATACAGTCACGTGAAAAAGTAAGTACACCCCATGTAAAGTTTTGACTTTTTCAACATATTTCAACATACAGCTATTTGATCTTCATTTCAACAATATTGACAGATAAAGGTGATATAATATAACAAATATCATGAAACATTTACATTTTGTAGTCCATTGTATCAATTTAAATAAACATAAATGCAAATTTCGCATGTGGAAAAAGTAAGTACACCCCGACATTTATCATGACTTCAAATACCTAAAATTAGAATCAGGTGCACCAGCTCAGCTGCAAATGAGTAGAACATTGTTAGAGAGGATCTTGGAGGAACCTGTCTTATTTAAACCTCAGACATTTAGTTTGGTTTGTTCTTTGTTGTTGAAGTGTGCGGCGTCACCATGCCTAGATCAAAAGAGCTCTCTGAGGCCTTCAGAAAGAAGGTTATAGATGCCTACGAAGCTGGGAAGTCTCTGGGAGTCTGGGAAGTCACTTCCACTTCCGATCTTGCCGGCGAGGTTCCGTTTTTTCGAAGCTGTCCACGCTCTCCACGCTATCGAAGTTAAGTAATTGTTTCCATTTGTATTTTTGTCAAAACTATTTATTTTATGGTGTGTGTACGTATAGTGTGTCCCTAGGAAGCTTCTCAGTGTTAATCTTTCATACCTGTATAAAATATCGTCGGTTAATTTGTGCCGTGTCTTTTGAGGCCTTGTACCGTGTCAGACCTTGAGGCTTTGTTTTTCTCTCAGCGGTCCATCTGTTGTGCTCCAACTACTTTCGTTCTCTGTTTTTTTCCCAGTCTTTTCACCCCATACTTCCTTGTATAAAATCTCAACTCAAAAACAAAAAAATATTTCCTTCTCTGTTCTTATTCGTTGTTCTTATTTGTTTATTCGTTGTTCTTATTCGTTCGTTCGTTCTTCGACCACGTGTTTCACCCACATTTCCCCAGATAGTTTTCACTGTTAAACATTAAAATGTTTAAACTGTCCCCTGAAGTACTGTATTCTGTCGTGTATTATAACGCCTTTTTCTTCTTCTCCTTTAAAAGGTTGCTTTCGACTTGCTCACCAAATCTATTCATTCCAAAAAAAAATTCCATCTCTTACAGTGCCTCTTTCATACATTCCCTAAACTCACCTGCTCTCCACCCCCCCCCCCCCCCCCACCCCCTCCAGCGTCCTCAAATGTATTTTTGACTCGAAGGTCACAAGAAACTCATTTTGCAATAAATGTTCATTTCCCATGAATCGTACACTTTCCAAAATCCAATCTCACCCCTCCCCTCCAAATCTTCCCCATCACCCCTCTCCTCCAAATCTTCCCCATCACCCATCCCTTTCAAATCTCCCCCCTTGCCCCTTCCCTCCTAAACTCCCCCCACACCCTTCCCCTCCTAGACTCCCCCTCACCCCTCCCCTCCTAGACTCCCCCCTCATCCCTCCCCTCCAAATCTCCCCCATCTCCCATCCCTTTCAAATCCCTCACCTTGTCCCTTCCCTCCAAAACTCCCCCCTAACCCCTCCCCTCATAAACTCCCCCCTCGCCCCTCCCCTTCAAATCTCCCCACCCTTATTTCTTCTCCATTTCCCCCCTCTCACCCCTCCTCCTCAAAGCGTCCTCCCCGCTTTTTCCCCCTTCCAACTCTCACCTCCATCTCCCCCAACCTTCTGCCTCGCTCTTCACCCTCCCCAAATAACACCTCACTGTGCGTCACCCAATCACCATCAAACCTTTTGTCCGCCCCATTCCTTCCCTTTCTCCGAGCTATTCTGAAATCTCTGACACACCTTCAACAGCTCTCCCTACCTCTTCCTCCTCTTCCACATCTTACCCGACCCCTCCCCCCCCACCCCCCCCGTTCTGTATCCGATGCTCCCCCTTCCTCTTCATTAACGGTATGGACCTCAAACATCCGGGGCCTTCGTTCAAACGTAACTGATCTCTCTATACAGGTTGTTTCTGACAAACCAGACGTGATCTGCTTAACAGAAACTTTCCTCCTTCATGATGTCTCTGATTCCTTAGTATCTCTCCCGGGTTACTCCCTCCTCCGGTATGATAGACCTGAGCCTCGTCCTGGAGGTGGGGTTGCTATCTTAATTCAAAACTCCCTTTCTCACTCGCACTGCACTGCCCTCTATCCACCTCACCCCCAGGAATACCTCTGGCTACGGCTTCCCCTTCGCTCCAACCTCTTGTTCATATGTGTGTTGTACCATCGACCAAACAGTGATGACTCCATCTACATCTGGCTGTCTGATAATATGGACCAACTTCTATCTACTCATCCAAACTCTCTCTTCATCATATGTGGTGATTTCAATTGTCACCATGCCAGTTGGCTAGGTGTGGGTACCTCTCTCACCAGCCATGGCTCCTCAGCAAAGGACTTCTGCGACTCACTGGGACTGACACAATCTGTCAATTTCCCGACCCGGATCTCAGTCAACGTAGCATCTTCTCTTCTGGACTTGGTTATGACTAACTTCCCTGAAAATGTCTGCTGCTCTTCTTCTGCTCCAGTCGGCTCATCTGATCATGTGCTTGTTAAAGTGGACATCTCTCTGACCATTCTCAGGGAGCCTGCTCAGCGTCTACGAGTCTGGCGTTTCACTCAGGCCAACTAGCACGGTCTTCAAGCAGCCATCAATCATCTGGACTGGGCTCCCATCTCTACCGCCTCTGACATCAACTCATCCTGGGAATTCTTCCAAAGTAAATTGCTCTCTCTCATGCACAGATTTATCCCATCTCGTCTTCAGTTGTCATACCCTTCCTCTCGTCCATGGTACACGGAATCTTGTGGTGAGGCTGTAGCCCAGAAACAACTTGCCTTCGTCTCCTGGAAAGCTAATCCAACGGAAGGAAATCTCATTTCCTTTCACAAAGCCCGAAACAAGTGTGTGTCCACCCTCAGGAGAGCCAGGAAACAATATCTCTCCGTTCTCAAGACCGAACTCTCCTATCTGTCTCCCTCTTCCAAATCCTGGTGGCGTCTGGTCAAATCGGTTTCTGGTGTTTGTTCCGCCTCCATCCCCTCCCTCACCTCAAATGGATACACAGCTGAATCCGCACGAGAAAAAGCTGAATGCCTCAACTCTGTGTTTGCCTCTAAATCTTGTGTCCCAAACCCATCCCTCTCTGTACCCACCATACCCAGTCGTACCCAGCTGCTCCTGGACTCTGTGTCCTTTCCTCCTGACAAGGTGGAAAAGTTTCTGTCAACCCTCGACTCTGATTCTGCAACTGGACCTGACGGCATCAGCCCACGGGTCCTAAAATCCTGTTCTTCCGCTCTTTCACTCCCTCTCTCTGTTCTATTCACCCTCTCTTTTGCTCAAGGTCATCTGCCATCTGCTTGGAAATCAGCCAATATCACCGCTTTACACAAAAAGGTGCAAAAACAGATCCTAGCAACTACAGACCAATCAGCCTTCTCCCAATTATCAGCAAAGTCATGGAATCCATCATTGCTTCGGATATGAAATCTTTCCTTTTCTCCAATGGCTTGATCTCTGATCATCAATTTGGTTTCAGACCTGGTCACTCTGCTCTGGACATGCTGCTTCTGCTGTCTCAACAATGGATGGAGGTCCTCAATGCCAAACAGGAAATTAGAGCTGTCTCCCTTGACATATCACGTGCCTTCGACACCGGCTGGCACCCCGCTCTGCTCACCAAACTCTCCTCCTTTGGTATCCATGGAAATCTCCACGCATGGCTGGCGGACTTCCTCTCTAGTCGTAGTCAACGTGTGGCCCTGAATGGGTTTCTCTCATCTCCTCTTCCTGTTCAAGCTGGAGTTCCCCAAGGCAGTGTTCTGGGCCCTGTGCTTTTTCTGATCTTCATCAATGATCTCTCCGACTCTCTTGAAAATCCTCTCTATCTCTTTGCTGATGACTCCACTCTCTGCCGCTCCATTCCTCATCCCTCAGATCGGCAGTCTGCAGCCTCCTCGCTCTCTGCAGACTTGGACAAAATCACAGACTGGTCAAACAAGTGGAACATGTCTTTCAATCCTGACAAATCTCACACTCTAACGATGTCTCTCCGAAAAGACCGACTGGACAACCCTCCCATCCACTTTCTGAATAATCCTCTCCAAGAAGTTCTGTCACTCAAGCTTTTGGGTCTCACTATCTGCCATATATATATATGGTACGTGAATACAATATTTATTAATACCGTTTGGTTTTAATCTATTTTTACTTTGTAAAGCGAAAAGTTTTCGATACATGCAAGTTTTAAAATGAATAAGAGTCATATCATATATACAGGGTGAGTCAAAAGTATTTTATATTTCTGTTTCTGTTTATATATATATATATATTTCTGTCAGTTGATTGTTTGTTTGCCATTTGTATTATAGTGTACAAGAAGGTAGAAATAAATGAATGACATGTTTATCTAACCATTTATTCAGGGGAAAATTATTACGGAACTGTACCAAGCTGTTTTACTTACAATTTTCAAAGTGCCCTCCCTCGTGATCTCTGCACAATTGCAGCCGAGCAGGCACCGAGTGTCGAGCACAGACTGTCACTCTTGGGTTCTCCGCAGCCCAGAAGACACAATTGTGTCTGTTAATTGTGCCGTTAAGCTTAAAACTTGCCTCATCTGACCACCAGATGTTGTCTAGCATTGTGTCCTCTTCGTCAAGTTTCGCTAAGAACTCTTCGCAAAATTGAAGATGGCGGTCGTCATCTCCATCATGAAGGGCATGCAGTAAGCGTGGAATGTAAGGTTTCCATTTTTTTCTGGTGAAGGATACGGATAACACTTCATTGGCTCACTTCCAACTCTGCAGATAAACGGCAAGTTGACTTTTGCGGACTTTGTTCCAGTCTCCTGGTGGCTTCTTCAGCCTTAGCTACATTCGTTGCCGTTTTCTGACAACCGGACTTCTTTGCAGTGGCTACCGACCCTGTTGCTTCAAATTTCTCGACAATCAATCGTATGTTTCTTCCCTGGGGTTGGGTTAATATCGAATTCCTGTGCCAAATGGCGTGCCGCCATCGTTGGTTGTTCATTACATTTGTAGTAATGTTTCACGGCCACAATGCGTTGATTCATTGAAAGGTAATTCATGGTTCAATTTGGTGCAAATTCAGTAACTTTCCAAACTCTCAGCAATAACCTGCAAAACAAAAACAAAAATAAATAAACTAAGAAAATTAATAATCTGCAAGACAATTATTAACAACATGACATCCCAGAAAGAATCTGACAGCCGAAAAAACTGAAATCTGGTGCGGGCGCTACTTTTGATTCACCCTGTATATCGATCAAGCACTTCCTCTAGCCATGAATGAGCTTCCTACACCTCTCTACTGACAGTTTGGCCTACTCTTCATGTGCAAACTGCTCCAGTTCTCCCAGATTTGAAGAGGGTGCCTTCTCCCAACTGCTGTTTTCAGATCTCCCCACGGGTGTTCAATGGGATTTAGATCTGGACTCCTTGCTGGCCATTTCAGACAGTCCAGAGTTTTGTCTTGAACCATTCCTGGGTGCTTTTTGAAGTGTGTTTGGGGTCATTGTCCTGCTGCAAGACCCATGACCTTCGACGGAAACCCAGCTTTCTGACACTGCGTTTAACATTGCACTCCTAAATGCCTTGGTAATTTCCTGATTTCATGATGCCATGCACACATTCAGTGCCAGAGGCAGCACAGAAACGCCAAAACATCACTGAACCTCCTCCATGTTTGACTGTAGGGAAGGTGTTATTTTCTTTGAAGGCTTCACTTTGTTTTTCTGTAAACACAGAGATGATGTGCTCCCTCAGCAGTGGGGTCCTCCTCCTGGGTCTCCTACCATGGAACCCCCTTTCATTGAGTTGGTGATGGATGGTGCGAGTTGAAACTGTCGTACCTTGTGTCTGAAAGTCAGCTTGAATCTGTTTGGCAGTTGATCAAGATGCTTTCTCCACAATTCAAACAATCCTTCGCTGCAATCTTCGAACAAGTTTTCTCTTGCAGCCACTACCAGGGAGGTTGGCTGCAGTGCCATGGGCCTTACACTTCCTGATAACATTGCATATGGTAGACACAGGAACATCAAGGTCTCTGGAGATGGACTTGTAGCCCTGAGATTGTCCATGCTTGGCTACAATCTTGTTACTGACCTCCTCAGACAATTCTCTGTTTTTGTTTCTCTTCTCCATGCTCATTGTGGTTCACACAGTGACACAAAACAGCAAAATGACTCCTTTTCTCCATTCAAACTGGTTGAATGAGTGATTTTTATATTGCAGGCACCTGCAACTCACCACAGGTGAGTTCAATTCCAAAGTAAAGGAGAATCACCTGCTTGAAATCTAATTATTTCTAACAACTTCTATAAGGTGCCAATAATATTGTCCGGGCCATTTTAGGATTTCTGTGTGGAATAAGCTAAGATTTAGTTTTTTTTTCAGCTTTTTTGGTTTTGTTCCACTGCAAACCAAAGAAATACAAAGAAAAATTGTGAGTTGTTTGAAAAAGTGCAAGGGTGTCAATATTTTTGGCCACGACTGTATATATCTATATATATATATATATATATATATATATATATATATATATATATATATATATATATATATATATATATATATATATATTCTCCGTAGCTGAGTCTGTCTGTCTGTCTGTCGGACGTCTGTCCGGGGGTGTGGCTTACTCCGTTGAGAGAGTAGCTCCACCAATTCTGGAGGAGGCTTCAAAAACAAATATCCACCATTTTATTTACTCGCATAGCTTTGAGGCCTGTTTTGTTAGGCCCGTGGTGTCTTGCTCTCTCTCACAGTTTTATTTCAACTCTAATTCGATATATAATTTCATTTTTAACAGTCGCTAACATGGTTTTCGACTCGGTTGAAAAAAAAAAAACGGGAATAAAATCTGTTGAAAGTTACTGTTTATGGAACGAAATGAATTTTCAAAGGCCTATAATATAAAGGCCATTGAACCTCTCTCACGTCTTTATCTCCACTATAACTCACCATCTGATTTCATTTGTATCGATGGTTTTAGACTCGTGTCAGCAATAATTGAGAACATTCACGGGAAAATGTCGAGATATATTTTAAAAAGTCGCGCCACATTGTATCATACACCACCTAAAATAACAGACCGGGATAATGTCGACATATATTAAAAATTCGCTTTTTCTTTTCCGTTAAGATACATTACTTTTCCGTTTGATGACAACCGTCCCAAAAACGTCAACAATGATGCCGACATATTTTTTCCTTTCCTATTTCATTCAACATTATTATCCGGAAGTGGAGGTTCACGTGTACATTTCACGTGTGCAAAAACAAACTCCATTTCATGTGTGCATGGACG
The DNA here is from genome assembly GCF_964187855.1 of Myxine glutinosa. Classification (NCBI taxonomy): domain Eukaryota; kingdom Metazoa; phylum Chordata; class Myxini; order Myxiniformes; family Myxinidae; genus Myxine; species Myxine glutinosa. Next base: position 72,581,749 of record NC_136273.1, read on the forward strand.
TGTAATTCACATATGTAAAATAAATAAATTAACAGACAGGAAATTGCTGAGAGATATTTCGTTCGGAGCGATTATACACCGCCCAAAGAAAAAAATTCACCTAGAAACCGAGCGAATTCACCGAGCAAATTTCATCGAATTTCACCAAATTTCAGGAAATTACCGAGATATATTTCTTCGTTTTTATTTTATTAGTTATGTGCACGTACACTTTAAACATGTATATACATGTGCGATGTGGGATATACTATACTGTACATGTGGGACATGTGGGATGTGTGTGGGTGTACGTGTGTGTGTGTGTGTATGTGTATGTGTGTGTGTGTGTGTGTGTGTATATGTGTGTGTGTATGTGTATATATATATGTGTGTATGTGTATATATGTGTGTAGGTGTATATGTGTGTATGTGTATATATGTGTGTAGGTGTATATGTGTGTGTGTGTGTGTGTGTGTGTGTGTGTGTGTGTGTGTGTGTGTGTGTGTGTGTGTGTGTGTGTGTGTGTGTGTGTGGATGTGTATGTGTGTGGATGTGCGTATATGTGTATATATGTGTATGTGTGTGTGTGTGTGTGTGTGTGTATAAGTGTGTGTGTGTGTGTGTGTGTGTGTGTGTGTGTGTGTGTGTGACCCATTCTCCCCCGTGTGTGTGACCCACTCTCCCCCGTGTGTGACCCACTCTCCCCCGTGTGTGACCCACTCTCCCCCGTGTATGACCCACTCTCCCCCGTGTGCGTGATGTGGGAGGGAGAGGATTTGAGCTCTTAAAGTCACATTTTACATGAGATGCAATAACACATTTCAAACTATATTTCCCATGTGTACGCACATGCATTCACATGTTATCAGACGTAAATACATTGTGTGGATGACATCATTTGTGCATCTCATAAAATGCCAGTAACCATTTTGTAAAACTGAATGTGCAGCAACTAAATAAAGATGTCCAAATGTCACACACGTCCATGCCTGTGGGATTCCCACGGGTGACCCCACTCGTATATATATGTATACATATGTACACATATATACATATATATATATATATACATATATATATAATAAATAAAGCCCATTTTAACCACTCACTCATTCACTGACTGATTGATATCAGTGTTCAGTACCTTCCGGGTGATGGAGAAAGCTGAAATTTCACGTGCCGCTGGACATCAAAGTTGATACACCGGGAAATATTACAGAACCGTAGGAAAGTGTCCATAAATGAAAATTTACGTAAAAAGTCGTAAACTCGTTCATTAAAAGAAAAAAAATATCCTCAATTGATATCTATCATTTGAAAATTGTAACCGTCTCCGTCTCTCTCTCTCCGTCTCTCTCTCTCTCTCCATCTCTCTCTCTCTCTCCGTCTCTCTCTCTGTCGCCACCTGTCGGCTGTCGGTGCGTTGGGTGCGGTGTCATGGCGTCTGCTCGTGTTTTGGCACTGTAGCTCCGTGCTCGTGGTTTGTATCTTTATCCTCCCCTTACCTCTTCTCACCTTTGTGCCGTCTTTTGTGTATCACCCTTCCATGTTATCATCCCTCCCCCCCCCCTCTTGAGAGTGAGAAGGTGAGAGAGCACACGTTGTGAGACCGGTAAAGGTTCCCCCTTAGGGTGGTTCCGTCTTCGGGTTTTTTCGCTTCGTGTTACAAATCATAATACTTTCTACCGTTTCTTTTTTCGTAAATATTTTTATTTTTCGTTTGTTTACTGGAGCTTTTTGGCTTCATTAACCCTTTATACATTTATCCTTTGTTTAAACGTGGAAACGATGGCGGATAGCTCTCGTTACACGTCTCTTGAAGCGCTAACCCGGAAGCACGGGTTGGTTTGTTCACCTCCGTCGGGAATCGACGTCGAGGCCATTATCCTTGCCGTCGGAGAGATAATCGGTTTGGATAATGTAAAAGCGGCTTCTCGCATGAATAAACGTGTGGTAATCTTTGTTTCCACAGTGCCCAAGGTTGCTCAAATAGTCGAGCACGGGCTCTTCTTTGCTCCCGACGTGTTTGTTCAGGTTTGTCCACTCGACACGCTGGCAGTTCAGGTTTCTCTCTCTAACGCTCCTCCGTTCCTTAAGAACAAAGACCTGGTTACTGAACTAAACAAACTTGGTTCTGTCGTCTCTTCAGTTACTATGTTTCCTTTATGAGGGAAAAATATCCGTTTAAAACACGTCATGTCCTTTCGTCGTTTTGTTTATATGATTTTACCGCGTGGTGTAACCTCTTTAAATGCGGGATTGCCCTTCAAGGTCGAAGGTCACACTTATCGGGTCTTTGTCTCCACAGAGTCTCTAGTTTGTTTTGAGTGTGGTCAATATGGTCATTTAAAAGACTCGTGCCCGAAAAGGTCCACAGATAGAGTCACTAGCCTGAATGGTGATGAACAGCAGGGCTCTACTGGGATCGTTGTCGATGATGTAAACAATATGGGTGGTGCTGATGCAAACCCCATTGTAGACAAACAGAGAACCAGGAAAAGAACCCTCCCACCTTCTAGCGACCTCAACGAGCCTGATAATAAGGTCTTGGCCGGTCCTCCAAACTTCGCTCAAGTGATTAGTGAAGGTTATGGTGGAGCGCGACCTCCTCCTCAGCAGTTTCCTCCAGTTGAGGAAATTCCTCAACCTCCCCTGCCTTCAGAATACTCTGAGGGTAATGTGATGAATGCTGAAAATTTATGTGTTGGCCAGACAGCACCTGAGTCTCTCCAGTGTTCTGAGGGTAAACCTCCATGTGAGGTTGAGCCTCCATGTGTGTCCCCTGCTGAAGCTTGTGTTGATTGTGCCACCCCTCCCTCTGTGGGGAGTGGTGAGTGTGTTGGAACTAGTGATCTGTCTGTGGAATCCTCCATTGAGGCAGCTGAGCCTTATCAAGCTCATGGTCAGCAGGGTGATAGTGCTGAAGTCTCAGATTGTCACGTTGATGAGCCCGTTGCTTCGGCAATGGACTCTCAATACAACGATTGTGAGTCTGATGGAGGTTCTTCCGTTGCCTCACTGAGTGATGGTGAGGCCGACTTCTCATCGGAGCATTCTCTGGAGGCTCTGTCCCTCCTGCTGAAATCGTGGATTTCCTACAAAAAACTTACCGTAAAAGGCGCGTGAAAATTTGCGATTTCTTCGTTGATACTCATGCCTTCATTAGTGGGGCTCAGGAAGTTGTACAACAATCTGCGGCCCTTCATATTTCTGATCAATCACTGAAAAGACTGAAGAGGTACCTTGTCACAGCAAGGAAAGAATTAAACCTGTAATGGCTGTGTTGCTGCCTATGTTTTTATGAACTTAGCAAGCTTGAACATTAATGGTGGGCGCAGTCAGCTGCGTAGGTCCCAGACTGTGCAATTAGCCAGGAGGGAAAAGATTGATGTACTTTTATTGCAAGAAACTCGTGCCACTGCAGACTGAATGGCTGATTGGCAGCAACAGCTGATTGGCACTTGGTTTTTTAGTAATACAGATTCTGTGAGTGCGGGTATTGCTTTTTTTGTCAGTACACGTTTGTCTGTCTCCCCCCCTATCTTTAAGGAAATCGTACCAGGCTATCTAGCCTCTGTAGAGTTTGAATACAATCAGCAACGATTTATGTTTGTTCACATCTATGCTCCAAGCGATAGTACAGATAGAGGAACTTTTTTTAATCAGTCCTTTAATTTCCTGAGACACCTCTCTTCTGATACGTTGTTGTGCTTAGGGGGTGACTTTAACTGTACTTTAAACCCAACTTTAGATAGGAACAGTGCAGAGCCACATCCAGCTTCAAGTAGGCCTCTTTCCAGTATAATTTCGTGGCTTGACCTCAACGATGTATGGCGGCAACAACACCCAAACCTGCAGCAATTTAGCTGGTGTCGGGTTTTACTAAATCATCTTTCACTTGCTCGTCTTGATAAATTTTATATTCCTAACTCTGCTGTCAACCTTGTGACATATACGGCTATTGTCCCTTCTGGTTTCTCTGATCATTCTTTGGTAAAACTGTGCTTTTCTTTTCCTCGTTTCAAACGCCGCACCCTGTATTGGTCCTTTAACACCTCACTTCTGAGCGATCCTTTCTTTAAATCATCCTTTGTGGTTTTTTGGGACAAGGTTGTGTATTTCCAACATAGTTTCCTAAATCTCTGTCAGTGGTGGGACTATGCTGAAGCGCAGATCTGTGTTTTCTATCAGCAATACAAAACCAATTGCTCTCAAAGTAAACAATTATGTATTGATGCCTTGAAACAAGAAATTCTACGATTGCAGGAAGGTACTGAGGTCCTCAGTGATGAAAGACGGTGTCAACTCCTCTTTGAAAAACAAACTCTGCTTAAGGAATTAATTCAAGAAAATGGTATTGGTGCCTTCGTCAGGCTGAGAGTGAATGGTTTGCTGTCGTCAGACACATGTTGTAAAGATTTCTTTAAGTTTGAGAAGACGACGTAGGCGAGCCAGCAAATGCTTAGTCTTCGGGCTAGTGATGGCCATATTCTTAGTGATAATATGGAGATTGTTCATTTTGTTCGGTCTTATTTTGAGAATGTGTTTTCCTTTAAGCCCAATGATGTGCCTGCAATGCAGAATATTACGACCAATTTACTGCAGATAGATGAGCATCAACGGCATGTCTTGGATGAGAACATTACTCTCGGTGAACTTAAAACTGCGCTCGATGGCCTTGCTGATCATAAGGCTCCTGGTTTTGATGGGCTACCAGCTGAAGTTTATAAAACCTTTTGGGACATGCTTGGTCCTGCTTTGCACTCAGTGTTTTTATACAGTCTGCGTGAGGGATTGTTACCCCTTAGTTGTCGGCGTGCAGTTGTTTGCCTTATCCCTAAGAAAAACGACCTGCAATTGATACAGAACTGGCACCCAATCTCTCTTCTCTGCACAGATTACAAGATTTTTGCCAAAACGCTTGCCAACCGTGTAAAGACTGTTTTAAGCACAGTTATACATCAGGATCAATCGTACTGTGTTATGCACAGATCTATGCACGATAACATTTTTTTGGTACGAGACCTGTGGGATGTGTGTGCATTTCAACAACAACATACCGGTCTCTTTTTTATTGACCAAGAAAAGGCTTTTGACTCTGTTAATCATGAGTATTTGTTTCACATTTTAAAGCAATTTGGTTTTGGGGCATCCTTTATTTCATATGTATCCTTATTGTATAATCACATTTTTAGCTCGATCAAAATCAATGATGGTCTCTGTTCACCTTTGCGGATTGGGAGGGGAATTCGGCAAGGCTGTCCCTTATCTGGAATCTTGTACTCTCTTTGTATTGACCCCCTCTTGATTCGTTTACGATCTTCTCTTATGGGATTTTCAGTGACTCCCTCAGAACATCCCGTTATCATTTCGGCCTATGCTGATGATGTATGTGTTGCTGTTCGCAGCAGTAATGACATTGCTCTGCTATTTGAGTGCCTACGGGTATACTCTCAAGCATGTACAATGCAAATTAATTGGTCGAAATGCAAAGCAGTTTGGGTCGGCGGTACGCCACCTTCTGCCCTTCCAATTCTCCCGATGAATTTGACATGGGGAAAAGAAGGTGTGAAATACCTCGGTGTTTATCTTGGAACCCCAGGTTTTGTCAAAAGGAATTGGGATGGTTTGCTCCACAAAATCAGCAACAAATTAAACAGATGGAGAGGAATTTTGTCGACCTTGTCTTTTCGAGGTCGTGCCCTGGTCATTAACAACCTGGTGGCCCCTCTGTTATGGCATAAAATGATTGCCTTTCAGCCACCTGCAACGTTGGTGTCGTCAATCCAAAAATGTTTACTTGACTTCTTTTGGGATGGCAAACACTGGCTAAAGCCAGAGACTATTTGCCTTCCACTGGCAGAAGGGGATCATGGGCTTGTGGACATTCTTTGTCGGGTGATGGCCTTCCGAGTCTCTACAGCTCGTCGTTTTATATATCTGGAGGCCTTGCCCTGGAAATCGACTGCAAACTGTATATTAAAACAAGCCGGCATGCTTGGGTACAATTGTGAACTCTTCTTCATGGAGCTGCAACATGTCGATGCTTCGCTGCTCCCTGACTTTTACCAAGATGTCTTGAACGTCTGGCAGTCCATTTCAGTAACTCGGCAAATGGGGACATACAACAGTGAAAGGTTCCTCCGGGAACCCCTTTTCTACAATGCCCTCTTTCCTGCTATTCCCCACTCACGTGCCTTTGTGCAACGTTTTGTGAGTGCTGGCGTGAAAACGACTCGGGACCTTCGTGACTGTAACAGGAACAGTTGGTTCTCCGCAGGACATCTTCAAGTAAGAACTGGCATCAGATCTTTGAGGAGCGTAGCCAAGGTCCTACAGGAAATCCTGTGTGTTTTAGGCACTTGGGCCTGAGCTCAACCGCCAACATTGGTGACCACCATACACCACCACAGATCTGTGCTAGCTCTAGCCTGCCGGCTGATAGCACCACAACATCTATCTTGTTATCCTCATCGCCACTTTCCAGCAAGGATAAAAAGAGACTGTATCGTTTGTGTATTTCAGTCCGGTTTCCCTCGTTACAGCCAGTTTCTTTTGGGGCTCGATGGAAAGAGAAACTGCCTTCTGGGTCTCCCTCCCATCCGCAATGGTCTGCAATGTATGTTTCACCGATTGTTAAAAGGACTGGTGATATTGCTTGGAGACTCGCCCATATGGTGTTGCCCTCCAATGTTTTATTACATCGTTTTAATGAGGATAATTCAGTGGAATGCCCTTTTTGTATGATTTCTGAAGACCTTTTCCATGCTTACGTAGATTGTGCAAGACTCTCTCCCTTCTTTAATTTTTAATCAACTTTTTAAAATCGTATGAACTTTTCTTTTTCTGCACGTGTTTTTATCTTTGGAATACCACTTAGTTATAAAAAACGATCTGAGACTGCTCTTGTTAATTTCTTAATTTCCAATTAGCAATCTACAAGACAAGAAAAGCAAAGCTCCTGGCAAATGCTGATATTTTATGTGATGTGGTAATTGTGTTTAAGGCTCTAGTCATGGCAAGGTTACGCTTGGAATTTTCTTTTTGCCAAATGAAAGATGATTTACAAACCTTTGTGAAAAAATGGTGTGCAAAGGGTGGGTTTCGTAAACTTGATCATGGTTTGTTAAGTTTTTTATTTTAGTGCTTGGTGTTTTTATTGTTGTTGTTTGGCTGCACATGTTTGGAATTGTGGTGACTTTATTATTTGCATGACTTGTATGGTTTTCTTACCTTTATAATAAAAGAGCTTCAAAAGTCAAAGTGTGTCTGTGTGTCTGTGTGTCTGTGTGTCTGTGTGTCTGTGTGTGTCTGTGTTTCTGTGTGTCTGTGTGTCTGTCTGTCTGTGTGTGTGTCTGTCTGTGTGTCTGTCTGTGTCTGTCTGCCTGTGTCTGTCTGTCTGTGTCTGTCTGTCTGTCTGTGTCTGTGTGTCTGTCTGTCTGTCTGTCTGTCTCTCTCTCTCCTCTCTCTCTGTCACACCCAAATGCTCCTGGACTCTATGTATTTTGCACCTGAGACGATGGGGAAGGTCCTGACGGCTCTCGACTCTGACTCTGCTACTGGACCCGATGGCATCAGTTCACGTTTCCTAAAAAAAAAACCTTTTATTCTGTCATTTGACGTTGGTCATCTTCCATCTGCATGGAAGTCAGTCAACATCACTGCATGACACAAAAAAGTGCAAAACGGATCTCCTTACCTACAAACCAATTAGCTTACTTCCAATCATCCGCAAGGCAGTGCCGGGTTTACAATGGTGCCAGGCCTGCAACCAGAACGGGGGGGGGGGGGGGGGGGGACCAGGCTTACCTGTATTTTTCAGCGTTTTAGTTGATGTGGAGTTTAAGTCGAATTGGATGATTTCCCCATATTTCTTTCCTTCATTCATCGATAAGTCGATTTGGAGTACAAGACAAAGCTAGATCAATTACAGTAGTTAGCAAAACTCATTCGATCAGAACAATTGAGGTGTTAATTCCTCTTTGACACTGTCATGACGCATCACTGTCCTTCCAGGATCAGCACAAGCTCACAACATATTAAATTTTGTTGAAGTTCACACTACGTAATAAACATGAACACCTGACACTTATTGTAATACAAGCACATTTTAATCAATGAAAGGGCTTTTTCCCTGAGCACCGTCTCAACATGTTTGATCTGGTCACAGTACACCGCATTATCGCTCAACATCTGAGAAACCATCAAATTCCTCGTTTTCCATATCAGAATATTGAATAAGGTGAGAAGCTCAGGAGTTATGCCAGGTGGGCTGTTCTCATCACCCTCAGTTTCCATGTCATCGTCCTCGGGCTCCACTGGTCCACTGAGAACATCTACCTTGGCAAAGCCGTTAACAAAGACCACCCGAGGCACAATGTCCCACGTGTCCTTGATCCACTGAACCACCTCGGCGCAGGAGGCATGACGCATACTTCCCTTGTTGGTGTAACTATGTTCACCTGTGGTCATTGAATTCTCTCATGTCTTCCGGAGCTCAACCTTGAAGCAACGATTAATGGAAATGTTCAGTGGCTGCAACAACCTGGTCATTCCCCCAGGAATGATGCCGAACACTGTCTTCTTATATTCGATTTATTTTGCCTTCACCTCATCACTTGTATGTACATGCATAGAGTCTATGATGAGCAATGATCTATTCATGAGAAGAATACACCAGACTGATGCAAGTAACACATTTCCAGCAACTTTCCCATCATGTCGTCCTCCATCCAACCTTTGAGATTCACTTCAACCATTGACAGCATTGGGAAACGTCTCCTTTGGCATTGTCTCTCTTTAAAATAATCATGGGGGTGAGAGGGTGCAGGCGTGGGGCGGATTGCGGAGGGGGAGGGAGGACAAAGACAGACTTCATGCCAGAGCCATAGAATACTCGAGTTCGTCAAACTTAGCAATAGGCGCCATGTTGTTACCCAACTGTTTATGTGTGATGTAGCATTAATTATGTACTATTGGAAAGTACCTTTGAGATATTTCGACCTTTTAGATTCCTTAGACCTTATAGACCATTACTTACAGACCTTTTACTTTCGATCCTTTAAACCCTCAGACTCCTTCGGCCCTTTAGGTCTCAGACCTTTATAAACCTTTGACTTTAGACACTTCAGATATTCAGAACATTAAAACCCTAGACCTCTTAGACCTTTAATTTTCGACCGTCAAGATCTCTCAATACATTTAAGACCCCATTAGACCCACAAGACTTTTTATCCACTTTAACCACTCAAGACCCTTTGCTATGAGCCAAGCTTTTTAATAACTTAGGATGAGCTCTTTGAATGTACCAGGTATGCCAAGTCACAGACAAGGTTTCTTGCATCTCAGCTTGACTTTACTGAGACAAAACATCCCCATAACATGTCACATTCTGTGACGTTTCATGGTTTTCTACAGTAATAATGTTCCTTGCATGCATGTAATGGATGATCCACTCATGGTCCTGTGTGGTCACATGTATAACGCAATGTCAGTTTGTGTGTTTGTACAGACGTCTGTCCACCTTAATAAGGGTAGGTTTTAAAAGCCAATCTTTTAACACGAATGTGTGTTCACTACAATCTATTTTTTGAGGATATAACAAACTCGGATTATGTCTCTTCTAAATTGGAATTGTAGACGGTGGCTTGCAAACAGAGCCTCAAGGGCGGTGTACAGAAGCGTTTTTTTAAAACAACAATAAATACAAGGCGTAGAGAGGTGCAACGTGCGCAGAGTAAACCGAATGTTAATTTACATCCGTATGATGTCTCATAAATAAAGAAGATGTAAGCACACCTGACACGAGGCCAAGGCTTCAGACTTTGGCATGCTCACGAGGCTGCACCATCAAATAAACTGTTCCAACCTGTCATATTTGATGGGCTTTTTTACTAGTGCAATAATAGGTAATGTTACATTACATATGTATGTCGACGCATGCAGATTATTTTATTATTTGGACCACAACTTACATTACATTCATAACAGAAGAGATTGTCCCTTAGAAGATCATATTATCATAACATAGGATGTCATGTGGTACAACTCGTGATTCTACTTGACATGTAATCGATCACTTCAGCACAAAATTAGCGAACTTTGTGGATGGAAAGAACAGTTAAACAAATAAGAAGTAAATACCGGTACATTAAATGATAATAATTGGTCCGCCCTGAGAGAAAGGGAATCTGTAAAAGGGAATCCCTTTCTCTTACCATGGATCAATTACCATTTAAGTTATTTACTTCTTATTTGTCCTGATTCTACTTTTACAACTTTTTAACAGCAACAGAATTATTCTCATCGCCGCACAAAAAAAACGACTCGTTGTTGGTTTTCCATTCCTCGCGACAAACTTTTACTTTGCAATTTTTCTTCCTTTCTGGAAAATTAGGATAAAGATGTATCTTCCTAACTCTGCCTGATCAATTGGAACTGCCCCATCCTGAACATCACGGCATATTTTACACCCCAAAACCGACTTCAGAATGAAAAATTATGATGACAAGATGTAAATATGATGGTGTCCACACAGATGCACAGAAATTCCATGCCTCACTTGGGGAAGATGAGTAACAAGATGGCGCCTTACGGTCATGTGATCACATATCCTCCAATCACGATCGTTTTTGCTCAAACTGAGGTCACCAAATTCAAGTATTCTATGGCTCTGCTTCCGACATCTACTGAAAACAAGAGAACCACTGTGAAACTCGACTTCTGACGGCTCATAGTCTTGAAAGTAACCATCGCCTTACCTTTGGACTCGACTGTTCTGTTCATTGGAATATCAAATCTCAAAGGCACCTCGTCCATGTTGATCACGTTCGACATATCCAAATCATCCTCCTGGATATTTGGCTGTACGGATTTGTGGAAGTTGTCCAACCTCTCCTCCAAGTTCTTGGGAGGTTTCTGTGCCAAAGTTGTGCACTGCCTAATACACCATCCATTGTTATGCATAAATCTGAAGCACCTGGAAGGATCATGTCTGAAACTTTCAACTGCCAAATCGGTTGTGATTTGTTCGGCCTGTCGTCTCAGCTGCACAGTGTTAAATCCTCGACAAGCAGCAAGTTGAGTCAGCACATATTCCAACTTATCCTCAATGATTCTCCACCTACCTTTCAGGCATGATTAACCCTCTTGGTTTTCTTGGTAGTCTGCAACGTAACCTTTGCTTTATGCCAATCCTGAACACATTTCTCACTGACACAGTACTTCCTATGCACAGCCATATTCTCGCCATTTTCCTCAGATAACTTAACAATTTTAAACTTAAAAGCTGCCGTGTACAACTTGTGTGACTTTACAGGAGGCATTTTGAGATGACGTAGTAAGGAGGTATACAGATTTTTATTTTACAGCCACAGGGTCATCCGCATTTCTTGGTACATATACCGGCGAACCGTGTCAAAGGGGTTATGGTGGCTGACTGATTCAGTCACCCCAGGCCGGATCACATGTCTATTTACCACAATGCTGTGGGGATTGGGGCAACCGAGTCAGTTGATGCGCCTGCTGATTCGGTGCCAAGCTCATGATCTCCAATAATGACCGAGTGGCGTCATTAGGCACACAGCACAGCCGTGTTATGGGCGCTGCTGACCCATATCCAACTTGTCCTTTAACGGATGTACACAATTGCAACCACAATCAGAACCACCACTTTCACCATGGAGACCAAGTGGTTTTATAATGAAACTAGAACGGCACTCAGTAGAGAGCATAACTCCACCAGGTGAACAGTTTACGTTTTGTATCCCAGAGTAGCCAGATAATCACAATACAGAATCACATTTAATCAAAATCATCCGTCCACAATTTTCAGATATCCTGCTGTTTATAGTTGTTGGCCCTATCTCCCAATGGTGAAGAATCACTTTAAAAATTCTACTAGCCGGATCCGGATCCGGATCTTCACCAAAATGTAATCGATTCTTCCTCGTCACACACACAACCTGTCCACCGAGTTTCGTCCAAATATGTCCATAACTTTTTGAGATATCCTGCTATGCATCATTTTTGGCCCCATCTCCCAATGGTGAAGAATCACTGAAAAAATTATACCAGCCAGATCTAGATCCAGATCGTCACCAAAATCTAATCATTTTGTCCTTGTCACATATGCTAATTCTCTGCCAAATTTCGTCCGAATCCGTCCACAACTTTTTGAGATGTCTTGTTCACAAGCAGACAAACAGACAGACAGACGGGGGTGAAAACATAACCTCCATCCATCCACCTTTGGTGGCGGAGGTAACGGGAAAGGTACTCAGTAGATCGTAAACCTCCGCCAGGTTGAAGTTTATGTTTTGTATCCTACTGCTATGCCGGATCTACATCCAGACCTGAACCAAAAGCGAATCGGCTTCTTCTTGTCACCAAGCCAACTCATCCACTAAGTTTTGTCACAATCTATCTGCAATTTTTTGAGATATCCTGCTATAAGTCGCTTTTTGCCCCATTTCTCTATGGTGAAGAATTACCTACAAATCAAAACAATTCTCGTGACTGAATCCGGATATGGATTTTCACCAAAATCTAATCAATTCGTCCTTTTCACAACCCCAACCTGTCCACCAAATTTCGTCCAGATTTTTCCATAACTTTTTGAGATATCCCGCTCACAAACAGATAAACAAACGAATAGACAGACAGGGGTGAAAACATAAGCTCCATGCACCTTTGATGGCAAAGGTAATTAAGCATCTTTCTATACATAAAATGACGCTTCTCATATCACGATCAAATTACGTCACACTTATGCTAATACATTTAATATGGGAAATTAATTGAGGAGTGGGATTGAAGAGAGTGAGGGAGTTTGTTCCAGAGGCGGGAGAAAAGAGGAATGAAGGAGTGAAGGTGAGCAGAGAGCATAGATTTTGGCAGTTTCACCATAAGAGGGTTGCTGGCAGATCTTGTGCGACATGTAGGAATATTTGGGGGACAGAGAACAGAGAGAGCTGGGGGACCAAGGCGGGAGAGGAGTCAGTAGAAGACAGAAAGACCACCAACCTGCCTGCAGTGAGTGAGTGAAAGGCCCTCACAATCAGCTTCATCACGGGAGATTCCAATGATTCTGAAAGCTTTGGTTTCAACGGCGTGAAGACGAGCTAGGTGTGAGGCAGGAGCACCAGCCCAGAGGGGAGAGCAGTATTCCAGTGAGCTGCGGATGAAAGCCTTGTATGTGGTGACGAGCTCAGGTGTGTCAAGGAAGGACTTTGCACGACGGAGGATGCCCGGTCGGCGACTGGATTTGGAGGCCAGCATGGAAATGTGGTTTTCCCAGGAAAGATCATGGCAGATAGTGAGACCCAAAAGCTTGAGTGACCGAACTTTTTGGAGAGGATTGTTGAGAAAGTAAATGGGAGGGTTGTCCAGTCGGTCTTTTCGGAGAGACATAGTAAGAGTGTGAGATTTGTCAGGATTGAAAGACATGTTCCACTTGTTTGACCAGTCTGTGATTTTGTCCAGGTCTGCAGAGAGTGAGGAGGCTGCAGACTGCCGATCTGAGGGATGAGGTATGGAGCGGCAGAGAGTGGAGTCATCAGCAGAGAGATAGAGAGGATTTTCCAGAGAGTCGGAGAGATCATTGATGAAGACCAGAAAAAGCACAGGGCCGAGAGCATTGAACTTTGTGATATCTGCAAATTTGGAAAGCTGACACTTAACCCCATCATCCAAATAATCGATGTATTTTATGAATAAGTAGAGCGGCACTCGGTGGAGCGCATACCTCCGCCAGGCTGAACAGTTTGTTTTGTATCCCACTGATAGGCCGGAGCTGGTTTCGGACCTGAACCAAAATCTAATTGGCTTGTTCTTGTCACCTAACCAACTCATTCACCTATTTTTGTCATGAGTCATCCATAACATTTTAAATATCATGTTATATATCGCTTTTCGCCCTATATCTCAATAGTGAAGAATCACTTAAATATAAAATAAATCTCGTATCCGAATCCATATTCAGATCTTCACCAAAATTGAATCAGTTCTTCCTTGTCACACACACAACAGGTCCACAAAGTTTCATCCAAATCCGTCGATAACTTTTTGAGATATCCTGCTATATATCGTTTTTCGCCCTATCTCCCAATGGTGAAGAATCACTTTAAAAATTCTACTTGCCGGATCCGAATCCAATCTTCACCAAAATCTAATCATTTCATCCTTATCACATACGCTACCTATCTGCCAAATTTTGTCTGAATTCGTCCACAACTCTTTGAGATATCTTGTTCACAAACAGACAGACAAACAGACAAACAGACAGACAGACAGACAGACAGACGGGTGAATACACAACCTCCATCCACCTTCGGTGGCGGAGGTAATAATGGTCCCAGTACCGAACCCTGAGGTACCCCACTACATACAACCTCCAACTCAAAGCCACTCTTTGCTCTCTATAATTAAGGCAGTTTCTGATCCAATTAGCTACCTGACCAGCCACTCCATAAGCCCTCACCTTAGCCAACAACCTCCTATGTGGTACCTTATCAAATACCTTCTTCAAGTCAGGATACACGACATCGACCGTACTTTCTTCATCCACCCAATCAGTAACTTATTTGTAGAATTCCCAAAATAATGTTAAACGTGATCTCCCTTTGGTAAAATCCTGATGACTACCTTTATTAATTTGAAATTATTCAAATGTTTCCCTGCAAGTTCCTTAATTAATGTCTCCAACACATTTCCCACATCTAAAGTCAAGTTAACAGGTCAATGTTAGGTCAAACAGGTTTTTGTCAAACCTCGACTCTGATTCTGCAACTGGACCAGACGGCATCAGCCCACGGATCCTAAAATCCTGCTCTGCCGCTCTATCTCACCCTCTCTCTGTTCTTTTCACCCTATCTTTTGCTCAAGGTCATCTGCCAGCATCCTGGAAATCAGCAAACATTACCGCTTTACACAAAAAGGTGCAAAAACAGATCCTTGCAACTACAGACCAATCAGCCTGCTCCCAATTATCAGCAAAGTCATGGGATCCATCATTGCTTCGGATATGAAATCTTTCCTCTTCTCCAATGGCTTGATCTCTGATCATCAATTTGGTTTCAGACCAGGTCACTCTACTCTGGACATGCTGCTTCTGCTGTGTCAACAATGGATGGAGGTCCTCAATGCCAAACAGGAAATCAGAGCTGTCTCCCTTAACATATCACGTGCCTTCGATACGGTCTGGCAACCAGCTCTGCTCACCAAACTCTCCTCCTATGGTATCCATGGAAATCTCCATGCATGGCTTGCGGACTTCCTCTCTGGTCGTAGTCAACGTGTGGCCCTGAATGGACTTCTCTCATCTCCCCTTCCTGTTCAGGCTGGAGTTCCCCAAGGCAGTGTTCTGGGCCCTGTGCTTTTTCTGGTCTTTATCAATGATCTCTCCGACTCTCTGGAAAATCCTCTCTATCTCTTTGCTGATGACTCCACTCTCTGCCGCTCCATTCCTCTTCCCTCAGATCGGCAGTCTGCAGCCTCCTCACTCTCTGAAGACCTGGACAAAATCACAGACTGGTCAAACAAGTGGAACATGTCTTTCAATCCTGACAAATCTCACACTCTTACTTTGTCTCTCCGAAAAGATCGACTGGACAACCCACCCATCTACTTTCTCAACAATCCTCTCCAAGAAGTTCTGTCGCTCAAGCTTTTGGGTCTCACTATCTGTCATGATCTTTCTTGGGAAAACCACATTTCCAAGCTGGCCTCCAAAGCCAGTCGCCATCTGGGCATCCTCCGTCGTGCGAAGTCCTTCCTAGGCACACACAAGGCTTTCATCCGCAGCTCAATGGAATACTGTTCTCCCCTATGGGCCGGTGCTCCTGCATCACACCTAGCTCGGCTTCACGCTGTTGAAACCAAAGCTTTCAGAATCATTGGAATCTCCCGCGATGAAGCTATCTCTGAGGGCCTTTCACTCACTCACCGCAGGCAGGTAGGTGGTCTTTCTATCATCTACCGACTCCTCTCCGACCTTGCTCCCCCAGCTCTCTCTGTGCTCTGTCCCCCAAATATTCCTCCAGGTCGCACAAGATCTGCCAGCAACCCTCTGATGGTTGAACTGCCGAAATCTCGGCTCTCTGCTCACCTTCACTCTTTCATTCCTCTTTTCTCCCGCCTCTGGAACAAACTCCCACACTCCCTTCAATCCCACTCCTCCCTCCAGGTCTTCAAAAGAGCTGTTCACCACCATCTCTTATCTTCCCCCATCCAAAACCTTGATCTTTTCTACCCCCGCTAATTCACCCCAGATCCACCTTGTTTGAAATTCCAATTTCTTTCCTGGAAGTCCTAACAGTGTCCATATGTTTTATACCTCTCCCACCCCCCCACCCCCCTTCCCATGCCTCCCCCCAAAGCCCTCTCCCTCCCACAGATCTCTCGATGTCTCCATGTCTCTTGGTCCCTGCTCTCAAATGTTGTGTTTGTGTCCTTCCCCCTCTCTCCTCATCTTGTCTACCGCTCCCGATGTTATATGTTTTTTGTGTCGGTTTGTCTTTCTGTGTGATTAATGTTCGCTCTTTCACGAGCCTCGATCTTGAATACAAAAAAAAAAAAAAAATGAAATAAATGGTTCCCCAATTCTTCTCTGGATCCGTTCTTAAATAATGGTATTACAATTGCTACTCTCCAATCCTCCGGTACCTGTCTCTCGTCAGTAAGCTATTGAAGATACCCGTTAACATCTCGCTTATCTGCTCTGCCACCTCCTTCAATACTCGAGATGCATATTATCCAGTCCTGGAGCTTTACCAACCCATTTATTTTTCACTCCTGCGTTGGAGTGGTGACTAATCCAGGATTGTGCCCCTTCGCCCATGAAACTACCTTAGCAGCCCATGGCATGTAATGGTGCGAAAACGCTGGTTGTGTCATTTCTTTCTTTTTGTTTCTTCACTTCTCCACTTCTACTTGGAACTCTTCCAAAAGCCCTTGCTCAGTGTCCTCCCCTGAGATAGATGCTCTCCGACATTGGAAGTTCCCCTGACTGTTCCTGTGTAAATATAGAAAGAAAACATTTTAAATTATCCTCCCCTCTCATTCTCATCATCCACCTATTCTGCTGTGCTTTTCCTCAATGGGCCCACACATTTCTTAACCCTTTACATCCTTAAATTATGCCTTGTTGGTATTCTTGGCTACGTCCTTCTCATATTCCCTTTTGGCCTGCTGAATTATTTTCTTAACTAGTCTCTGTTCCCTGCCATACTGATGTGAGTGGAAGTCTAGTCCTGTTAGTTTATACCGAATAAATGCCTTCTGCTTATTCTTAACAGCACTCCTTATCTCATTGCTCAACTACCCTGTCGTCTTTCTGCCTCTAGTTTTACAACTCACTGGAATATACCTACTGTGCACCTGAAACATTTGCTCCTTGAAGGTTGCCCATTTATCTGATGCAGACCACCCACTCATTAACTTTACCCAATATAAAGCTCCCAATTCACTTCTCGTACCCTCAAAGTTTGCCCTCTTACAATCCATTAACCTCACACCATTATCCTGAACTTCAGATCTCAACAACAGAGTTGCGCTTACTATATTGGGGTCGCTGGTCCCCAGATGTTCTCCCACCTCCACCTCCTCCACCATATTTGGATAAATGCTCAAAAAAAGGACTAACACTGCACTCCCCTCGTGGGCTTTTGTACAAACAGGGTCACAAAGCAATCCTGGACTAAATCACCAGAAAATCTTCATCTGCTCTGCCTTTTCCTTGTTCCTGGACTAATCTATCCGGGGCAAGTTGAAATCCCCCTTAATCAATACTCTCGCCTTATCACATGCCCTTCTGAATCCTTCACATATCCATAAACGTGCAGTCTAATTCCATAAAACATACAGCATCCATGCTGGGAAGTTGCATTCGTTTTGTTCACATCGGTCAAGCTCTTGAGCTCTTCTGTGGGATATTGATGCCACCACAGACCATTGTTCCTCTTCTGTAGGTGAGGATTTGCATCATTCTGGAGGAGGAGCTCTATCATCACAGAATGGAGGAGTACAATATGGCAACTGGACGCATAGGCCATTTTCGATGAAAGGAGCTTTTTGTTTTGTTGTGAGCAGTATGTGGCCATTATAGTTTGCATCACTACTGTAAGTGCACCTGTGCAGCTGATTCCATTCATCCTATAGGTTAGGGCAGGAATTTTTGGAATTTGGCAAGAATGACTTACACTGTGTCAAAATATAGAATCTTTAACATCCACCATCTAATGCTAACAGAGAGGATAACCGGCTTAATATCCATCTGAGGGACTAAGAACTTTGTGAAATCAACACCCTGTCTGCAAAGCACCAATCAGACAGTTTAAAGTCGGTTTGGGAATCAAGGTGTAAGTCAGACTAGACAACTCGAAGGTGTAAGTGTGCTAACTCGGCACCATCCCCTTGGACGAAAAGATGGAGTCCGTACAATATACCAAATGCCTACAACAGTAAGGCTCGTTATGCACAGTCAATTATTTGCATGTTCCATGACTTTTAATTGGACAGTGCATGCAGTAATGCGAGTGACGTCAGACGTACAACAGGTCAGGCTGTCGCTTTGTCCATTCTAAAAACTGGTTACAACTTACAGAATTACCGTCAGTCATGATGGGATGACCGAGTATGAGAAGAACCGAACGGACAGAACACAGAACAGGCTGCAGTGAAATTGCATCGCATTTGCACGTCACAGTCTCACCGGTGAAGAACAAACAAGGGATCTGAAGGTCTCACCTCATTTTTTTGAATCCAGTTGTTGTTCCACATGTTCTTTTCAATCAGATGTGAGAAGATACTCTAAAAGCGACACAGGAGCAGCGAGTTTACGAGAGATTGAATTACATAAGGAATATCTAAGGCAGAGCTTATCTAATCAATTCAGCCATCATATAAAACTGGTCAACATCTACTCATGCTATCCCATTAAATTCTGCCCCCAACGACCGCCTTTCAAACGTCGGATTATTTGTTTCCCATTTTTCCTTCAAGCACAATAAACAAATAAATG
The DNA here is from genome assembly GCF_964187855.1 of Myxine glutinosa. Classification (NCBI taxonomy): domain Eukaryota; kingdom Metazoa; phylum Chordata; class Myxini; order Myxiniformes; family Myxinidae; genus Myxine; species Myxine glutinosa. The sequence continues at coordinate 72,600,747 of NC_136273.1, forward strand.
ACACAATTTACACAACCAAAAACTAAATATCACCCATTTGTTGTGTGTCTGCGTGTGCACAGTCAAAGTGGGAACTTGTGCCTGCATAATGCATTATATCAGTAGGTGTCATGACAACAACACTGCTTTGCTTGTGTACCACTTTGATGGCTCGAGGTTCCACCAGTGAACAACTATGTGGGTTTTTTATGGCATAGCCCGTATGAATGAATGTATGCAAGTATGTATGTATTGTCGCGCAACTCCGGTTAACACTAGAGTCGCAGATGGCCTAAATGGTCATTTCGGAGGCAACAACCAAACAAGGATTCGGCTATATGTCGCGCGGGAGGAAGAAGGAAAATGGAGGCTGCGGCAAAAGCTTACCTTCAGCGCACCGACGTAGCTCCGGTCCTGTAAGGGGATTAACTCAAGCGGGCACAGGTTTAACAGGGGATGCAAAATAATACAAGGGTTTATTAAAGGAAAAAGGCAAGGACAGGAAAAAGCAGGAGCCGGTATCAAATATCCTAATTGGGACGTCCCCACTCGACAGATTTCAGAAACGAGACGAGGGAATATGAATTAATAAAAAGAACACGTTCGTCGTGCAATTGGGAAAGGTATTGTAGTGTGCAGTCTTATCTGTCTGTAGTTTTGCGTGTAACACGGCCCCGCTCGGCCGCCACCAGGCCCCGCTCCATGCTCCGATCGTTTGCACACGAGGTAGGCCCCGTTCCAAGCTCCGATCCCCTCGCCGCCCACGAGGTCCGTGCACCAGGCACCACGCATCCAACGCAGGCCAGCGAGCTCCACACAAGGTCGACCCTCAACTCGAGCATGAACACAGAACGACGAAGGACGGCAAAGGGGGAAAGAGAGCGCGAGTCCACTGCACGCCAACTCTTCTGCTTGCCAACTCACTCACTCCACTGCATCTCAAGACCCACTGCCGCGCAACTGCTCTGAACCAACTGCCGTGCAACTCCTCCCAACCAGCTCACTCTCGAAAGTCCTGCCGCCCCTCGTATCACTCTGCGGCGGTGACGTCAGCCTTGGCGCACTATCCAATCAGTGGCCTCCACCGAATCACAGGCCTGTGGTGTCATCATAGCACGTGGCACTCGAGGTGGATAGGCCTGTCAGAGGTGTAAATGGCGGCGGCCATGCGGTGGTGTCCTGGCCTGGTTTCCTTTTGCCGGTTCTCTTTCACAGTCATGTCAGGGAGGGCGTTATTTAGTGTTGTACTAAAGGTCCTACCGACGTGTCTAAGTGGTGTGCAGTGCCAAAAGGGACAAAGGTTTGGCTAACCATGTGAGGACACACAGGGGCGTTACTCTTTAATCCCTAACTCTATTTAACACATGAACCTCCTGGTAGGTTCACAAGTATACTCCTTACCCGACAAAACGCCTACACATGAACTTATTACAAGGTCAGATTCCTTACCGCAACAGACGAAGCACGTTACCTATTCAGATCTATCTGCTCTACATATCACTACCCCGCCAGACATAACAGTATGTATGTATGTATGTACGCACCTACCAACCCTACCGATTCGCGCGGCAGCCTACCGATTTTCTATAGCTCCCAACGCATACCGATTTTATTAGTCAGACATACCGCATTTGGAAATTGTTATTGGAAAAAAATTAATAGTTGTGTTTTTTCAGTTTTGCGTTCGTTTCTCACTGCCAAGATCGTATTACACGCGGCTGCTTCTACATTCTACAAAACTCGTGCCTGACCTTGATTTCTTATCTCGTCAGCGATTGGTTATTGCTTCCAAACTAAGCATGACCAATGGGACGACAGGAAACAGTGGGCATTCATTTCAAGACAACGCGCCATTTTCCATTCATGATCAAAGACTGCAGTGAACAGAGAGTACTCATCGCTTTGAACAGTGCACGACAACAATGCAAACACCAGAAAAGAAAAAAACCACCCCCACGCTGGGTCAACAAGTCTAAGCCAAGTTGGACAACAGAGTTCAAGTGTATCAAGGCTTCGCGTAAGGGAGACGGCCATGCCTTCTGGGATATGTGTCGATCAGACTTCTCCATCAGTCATGGGGGATACATGATTATGTAAACTCTTGTGTACATGTATGGGCACATACATGTAGAGCTTGGACAGTGAGTAATTTATGGAAACGTGACTGATGATCATGATGTCTTAGAAAAATTAAGATTGGTGAGTAGATCAACCATGTTAAGTTGTCTCTTTTTCACTCTAAAAATATGTTGATATATTTCAGCTAACTGTGGTCTCAAAATGCAGGAGATTGCACCAATTTTGCTTCATTTTTTTGAAAAATTCCCGGGGGGGCATGCCCCAGGAGCCCCCTAGGGACGCGTGCGACGCCTACCGCTTTTCTTTCAAAAAAGGATGGCAGGTATGGTATGTATGTATGTATGTATGTATGTATGTATGTATGTATGTATGTATGTATGGCCCTTTTGCCGGCATTTTGCTGTTGATTAGCACGTCCCCATGCACAGCAGGAGACTGGGTTTTGCAATCTCGTGTGTGTGTGTGTGTATGTGTATGTGTGTGTGTGTGTGTGTATGTGTATGTGTGTGTGTGTGTGTGTGTGTGTGTGTGTGTGTGTGTGTGTGTGTGTGTGTGTGTGTGTGTGTGTGTGTGTGTGTGTGTGTGTCGTGTGTCTAATCTGTCTGGGCCTTAACTTTTTTTTACCATTCGAGCTATTGTCATCAATTTTTCACCAAAACTTTATTATGATAATATGGAGAAGACAAATAATTTTGTTAAAAGTTCAAAAGGTTAAAGGGTTAAAGGTCAGTGTCACCTAAAATCATCAATTTTCATCCAATTGACCTGAAATTTAAATTTACAATTTGAGTTTTGTCATAAAACTTTCAATAAAGCTTTATATAATAATACGGACAAGGCAAATTAATAATTTTGTCAAAAGGTCAAAAGGTCAAATGTCAGCGTCACATAAAATCATCAATTTTCATCCGATTGACCTGAAATTTTAATAATTTGCATATTACGTCACAGAATTGGTTCACCAATCAAAACATAGAAGCTGATTTTTATTTTATTTTTTTAGATCTAAAGCTCAAAGGTCAAGGCTGCATAAAATCATCAATTCGAATTTTGTATTTTTTTAAACTCTTTTCATTATTTTGAGCATACGGAAGACGTTTGATTACAAACGGACGCAGATGAGCTTTGCATTTTCAGATACTTTCTAGTTCCCTTTAAAATTCATTTTCTCTGCACCCGTTGGTCCGATTGACACGAAATTCTCACCATAGGAGCGCCTCCTCCTGTGGAAATTGTTAATGACAATTATGATGTCATAGGTCACGTGATAGATCGCCATCTTGGAAACACTGAAAAATTTTGCACCTCTATATCTCCGAAACCGCTCCATGGAAAAAAATTGAAAGGTGGCTCATTGTAAAGTACTCCTCATGTGGAATAACACATGTTAATGATGATGTCATAGGTGCCTCCATTATGACGTCATAATTCGGCAAGTAAAAAAACTTCATCGATCAGGATGAAATTTCTTGAGCATCATCGAGGTATAAATTGATGCAGAAAAAAAAATGACATCATAGGTCACGTGGTCCGGCCGCCATATTTTTACGGTGCAGCCCATGGGGCAATGTCATCTTGAACAGCATTTGTCTTTCCATCTGGTGTATGTATATGTCCCTCACAAATGTTCAAAATTAGAGCTGAGGATCTCGTCACATGACAGGGGGACAAGAGATTCTCCACTCAGCAGATGGCTATGCTGTTGTTAGACTATTGGCCTTGTTTTTCTACATAAATCTTGAATGAGATGTAAAGTAGAAAGGCATAAAAAATAATTGACTTTGGTGAGTTTTAAGCCACACAGTGGAATATCGTTTTCCAATATACGAGTCAATGATAAAATAAATATACAAATGTAAACAGGATATGTTTTTTTGATTCCTGTTAGCAGAAAGCTTACATAAAGGGTTAAAATAGAGCCAATTTGAAATGTGTCTAACGGAAGCCTGCGGAGTCGAAGCAATTTCTGACAACACAGGTCATTTCCCAGGCGAAGGCCTGCATTTTACATGATCTAGCTATTGCAGAGAATCCGACTCAAAGGAATGACAGGTTTTGGAGATTGGATTCTTTCTTTTTTTCTTTCCATTTGGTAAAAAATTTAAGGCCATGTTTTTACAGTTTGGGCGCTTCATCACAGTCGAAGCGAATCTCATTCTGCTTAACGAGATGCATGATTAAAATGAAGCCAAATATACCGTAATGTCTGCTATGATACATATGAATGATTGTGAAAGGTTCATATCAATATCGGCATATCGGTTTATGCACCCGAACAGGCTCACGCTAAAAGAGCCAATTTGAGAACACCTTATGTCATGGAGCGAGTTACAACCATAATGGAAATCTCCTTTAAACATTATTCATGAGATCTGATGAGAAAAGGGTTAGAGTCGCAGTGGATTAACCTGAATCGACTTTAATTAAAGACTGTTCAACTTTACAAGGAGCTCTCTTAGAATGTACTTCAATGCAGGAGGCCATTAGGCCCATCAAAGCCTGTGCTACGATTGAACCACCTTTAGAGGCCATTTTTCCCCGCAAAGCGGGGGTTCGCCTTTTTCGGGCACCGTGGTCCCCTTTTTGAAGCAATGTTTTATAGCCGGATGCCCTTCCTGCCGCCAACCCTGTTAGTCTCCTCTTGCGACACACAGGGAATTACCAGTGAGCTGGTACTCAATTTGCCGACCTCGGAAGGATGACAGACTGAGTCAACCCCCCTGGCGTTAATTCAGCGATCAACCGGGATTTGAACCCGGGATCCTAGGATCCCAAGCCGGCACCCTAACCGCTAAGCCGGGATTCGAACCCAGGATCCTAGGATCCCAAGCCGGCACCCTAACCGCTAAGTCGGGATTCGAACCCAGGATCCGAGGATCCCAAGCCGGCACTCGAACCGCTAAGCCGGGATTCGAACCCAGGATCCTAGAATCCCAAGCCGGCACCCTAACCGCTAAGCCGGGATTCGAACCCAGGATCCTAGGATCCCAAGCCGGCACCCTAACCGCTAAGCCGGGATTCGAACCCAGGATCCGAGGATCCCAAGCCGGCACCCTAACCGCTAAGCCGGGATTCGAACCCAGGATCCTAGAATCCCAAGCCGGCACCATAACCGCTAAGCCGGGATTCGAACCCAGGATCCTAGGATCCCAAGCCGGCACCCTCACCGCTAAGCCGGGATTCGAACCCAGGATCCGAGGATCCCAAGCCGGCACCCTAACCGCTAAGCCGGGATTCGAACCCAGGATCCTAGAATCCCAAGCCGGCACCCTTACCGCTAAGCCGGGATTCGAACCCAGGATCCTAGGATCCCAAGCCGGCACCCTCACCGCTAAGCCGGGATTCGAACCCAGGATCCTAGAATCCCAAGCCGGCACCCTAACCGCTAAGCCGGGATTCGAACCCAGGATCCTAGAATCCCAAGCCGGCACCCTAACCGCTAAGCCGGGATTCGAACCCAGGATCCGAGGATCCCAAGCCGGCACCCTCACCGCTAAGCCGGGATTCGAACCCAGGATCCTAGAATCCCAAGCCGGCACCCTAACCGCTAAGGCTCAAAGGCTCAAAGCCTGTGCTATAATTGCAATATATTATTGTTTGTCCCTGCTCTATCTTTTTTTAAATGCTGAGTTTCAAGCACGCAAGCAGCAAGAGTCTTTGGTACGACTCAGCCGAGGTTCGAATCACAACCTCACAGCTTCAGAGCGGACGCTTTAACCATTAGACCACCGAGTTAAACTTGATACTATTTCATTCTTTGTAGGTGGGGATCCACATGACCTTGATTTTGTTTTGTGTAATGGTGTTTCACAGATTTTGAAAAATTAGATATACAACCTGGTGCTGAATTTCTATTTCAAGCTGAGGGTTCAGGGAAACTCTCCATTTATTTTTTGCAGATGACTCCACATTTTGTCATACAGTAGCCCAACCGACTGGCAGGAAGCTGCATCACTCTATGCTGATCTGCAATTGATTAGACGCTTGTCCGATAAATTGAACATGTCTTTCAATCCTGGTAAATCTCACGGCTTCGCCCTGTCGCTCCAGAAGGATCATTGTACGAGGACACCTATCTATTTCCCATGGTCAGCCGCTGAAAGAGTTTCAGTCTCTTGAACTTTTCGGTCTCACAATCAGCCATAACCTCTCCTGGGCCAACTGCATAACAAAGTTGGCCTCCAAAGCCAGCCACAGACACAAACAGTCACATACTTCATCATTCCAAGTTATTCCTTGAAAAATCAGAATTATTTCCAGCCCACAAAAGGCCTTTGTCCGGAGCTCAAAAGACTACTGTACCTTCTCTTTTCTATGGGCTGGGGTCCCAGGATCACATCTATCAATCCAAGATCTGTTCAACACAAGACCTTTTGCTTTTTGCACTGCTCACAGGTTGATGCCTGCTTTTTAACCGCATATCCTTTTCCAGTCCAGCTACCTGTGCTCTCACAGCCATCCGACCATTCCCAACTCCTCAATGATGCACACATTCTTCCAGTAACCCCCTCCTCCTTAAACTCCCCAAATCCCGGCTTTCCAGACACCGTAATTATTTTACTTTGTGGGTTAATGACTTGCACAAATAACCAACTGAAACTGAAGGGACACCAATAATGTATTTCCTGCAACTTATTTTCCATAACTAGGTAAACCTGAAACAAGGAAAACAATAGCCATGAGCTTTCAATTAAACATCAGAGGACTATATCATATATCTGGTACCCCGTTCTCAAAAAAAAAAAAATGCAGATACGAGGGGGGCATTAAATAGTTCTCAAGTAAAAAAAAAAAAAAAACCTCAAAAATCCATGTCATATCAAATTGAAAAAGTTCTCTCAAACCAAGTCTTCTGTTCACTTCTGTTCTTTCTCATTTATTATTTTTATGCCTCCGGCCATTTTGTCGGCGGAGGCATTAGGTTTTCGGGTTGTCCGTCCGTCCGTCCGGGCTAAACCTCGTTTTTTTCAGCAACTACATGTCCGACTGAGACAAAACTTTCAGGGTAGGATGACACCCATGCAGAATGTTATGATAATTGTGATGTCATAGGTCATGTGGTATGACAGCCATCTTGGATTAAATGCAAATAATGTAAAAAATTATTTCTCGGAAACCGCTGAATGGAAAAATTTGAAACTTGGCACATTGTCAAGTACTCCCAATGGGGAACAAAAGCATGATAATGACATCATAGGTGAAGTGGTATACCAGCCAAAAATGTTTTAATCGAATTCTTTATCCGAAAAATCTGAAATTGCATGCACGTGATATATGACACATTTGTATTGAAATATTAAATTTACGACATTATAGGTCACATGGTTTGGCAGCCATATTGGATTTAACACAAAACCATAAAAAAATATCTTCTCCCAAACCACCAAATAGATTAAGTCAAAACTTTACGTGTGTCATTAACTAGGCATGGCAATTAAAAGATGATCACGAAAACATCTTTGGTCACATGGTGTGGCAGCCATATTACATTGAAGGAAATATTAAATAATTATATCTCTGAAACCGCTTACCCTATTGATGCGAAATTTTACAAATAAAACCTAACACCATTGTTGCATATAGTTGGAAAATGATGATGTAGTAGGACACGTGGTTTGGCAACCATAATAGATAGAAAAATGAACCTTATCCAATCAACACGAAACTTCACAAACATGATCCGCTACCCATACATATGCAGAGTGTACATTTTTATGCCACGTGGTCATATGCCACGTGGTGTAGCAGCCATATTAGCTTGAAAGTCGATATGTAAAAAAAAATCCCTTATCTGAAACCGCTTCACCGATCGATGTGAAATCTGTCATTGCTGGTGAAAATGTGATACTAGAAAACAACTGAAGGGATTTAAATCAAACTTGTTTATTTTTAGGACAATGAACGAGGGCATCTACCCGTTGTGGGACTATGCGGAGGCATATTGGCGACACAGTCACATTTCTCTTGTTTCTTCTTTTTTAACTGCCTGTGGAATCAGCTTCCACATCCCCTTCAATCTCATTCTTCTCTCCAGGTCTTTAACACAGCTGGTCAGTGTTCACCAGCATCTCGGATTATCTCCCATCCAAAACCATAATCTTTTCTATCCTCATTAACACCTCCCACCCATCCCCTCCACGACCCCATCCAAAACTGTCCTCCCTCCAAATTTACAGTTTTCCCGTCTGAGAGTTTCCTTCTGTATCCATCTTGTCCACCCCCATGCCCCCATCCTCTCCTGCCCCCCATTCCTCCCCACACCCACTGTTTTTCCGCCTCCCTCTGTCTTGGCCTTCGACTCTGCTGTTCGCATTTCCCCCTCTCACTGCTGTTCCTTTTTTCCTGTTACGTCCTAATCCATTCCTAAAAAAAACTAGAACAGCAATAGGTAGAGCACATACCTCTAACAGGTTGAACATTTACATTTCGTATTTCACTGATAGGCCGGATCTGCATCTGGACCTCCAAAATCTAATCGGCTTGTTATTGTCACCTACCAAACTCATCCATCAAATTTCATCTGAATCCGGCCACAACTTTTTCAAGTTATCATGCTCTGTATCGTGTTTGGCTCTATCTATCTATAATTCCAGTAATCTCTGTGTGTTTGTTTGTACGTTTGTACGTTTGTTTGTTTGTCTGTGACCGCTGTTTCTCGACAACCACGGGTCCGATATACTTTAAACTTGCCAGGTATATTGCTGGGGACCCGAGGATGTGCCTTTTCAAGGTTTGAAATTAATCGGACAAGTACTTACCGAGCTATGGCGATTTAGCCGTTCGCCGTTCGCTTTGGCGTTGCGAATGGACCAAACCATTGCATGTAAATAGAGGGGGGGGTTCTGTGGTCGTTGCGAATGGACCAAACCATTCATGTAAATAGAGGGGGGGGGGGGTTCTGTGGTCGTTACTGCCACGTGGTTTCAAAGTTTTTTTTTGTTGTTGTTGTTTGCACGCATGTTTTTTTGCACCCACGTACGGGCACGCCCTAGGATGTTTACACACACACACCCCTACACAAATTTTTTTTTTTTTTTTTTTGGCAAGGACCGGGCACCCACGTACGGGCACGTCCTAGCTTATATATAGTACGGGCATGCCCTAGTTTATCTCAATGGTGATAGAAGAATCACTTACAAAAATTAGAAAAACGTCAGATCCAGATTTGGATCTTCACCAAAATCGAATCGATTTGTACATGCCATACACCCAACCTCTCCACCAGGTTTCGTCCAAATCTGTCCACAATATTTTGAGATATCGTGCTATATATCGTTCTTGGCCCTATCTCTCAATGTTGAAGAATCACTTTAAAAATGCTAGTATCCGGATCCAAATACACCAAAATTTAATCATTTCGTCCTTCTTATACACTCAACCTGTCCACCTGTCCAAATCTGTCCACAACTGTTTGAGATGTAATGTTCACAGACAGACAAACACAGACAGAGAGACAAACAGACAAACAGGGGAAAACATAACCTCCGCCCACCTTCGGTGCCAGAGATAAAAAAAAATACTAATAGGATTATTACAGCCGCGGGCAATGCCAGGTACCCCTCCCTGGTCGTTGTTTTTTTTATTAAATGAAAACGAAAATGTGTCTCTGTCTTTATGTCTTGTAACTATTCCGAGACCCTTGGACCAATCGACACCAACTTTTCAGGGTATACTCAGGGGTCCCTACTTATGCTTTCCACAAAAGGTTTAAAAAAAATAAATTTAAATATATAAAAAATATTTTATTGTTTAGTTTTTTCTGGTTTTCTCATAGGTGTTATTATGTTATTATAAGTTACATATTATTATATATATTATTATGTGGCGGACACGAAAGCTCACTGGCGCGAGGGCATCATTCCGCGCACCAAGTGGGCGGCGGCCACGCCCGAGGGGTAGGCGTTAGGCTGGGCCAAATCAGGGGTGATTTTCAATTTTTCATACTACAAGGTTGTAATTTACCTAAAAGTTGTGGCTGGGTAACAGAAACAAAACCATGAAATTTTTTTTCAAAAATATTGACGTCTTACGGTAAAACAGCCCTTTACCATAGCAACGTTACAGACGACTCAAAATATTCTTAAAATCGATGATTTCTCAGGCTGTGTGTGACCCCCAGAGTTGATTCTGGTACAAAAAGATTCAGAATTGAAAGCCAAGGATGATTGGATAGCTTAACAATGTCTGTGACACAATTCAATACAACTTTTATCCCAAAAACTCATTTTTATCTCAAATTTAAGGCATTTGTTTGAAAAAAAAAATGAAAATTTTGCTTTTTAATCATAGGATAATCATTAATCAGAGCTATAGTCAAATTAAATGTACTTTAAATTAACTTTTGTCATTGATTAAGCTTTTTTGTCTCAAATTTAAGGTCTGACATTGAACACTGATAAAATAAAAAACCTCGTCCCAATTGTAATCAATGGAGGCCAATGACTTCTTAGTCACAACCTCAGTGGATGTTGCCAGTCCATGCAGCTTCTCCCTGACGCCCTTCACAACCCTGTATAGAGCCTGGAGCTGCGCCTCAGATTTGGGGGCCTTGTTAGTGTTCAAATCTGTGGCGAGTCCAAGTGTCCGCTCTGCTGCGTCATTGACAACTGGGAGTTTGGCCACAACTTCCTTGCCATGACGATAGCTGTCTGAGGTGGGCCACTGTGCAACGGGGAGCTTGACAAAACTGGAGTCAATACCCAAGAGTTCAAACATGCTCCAAGAGTCGTAATCAACAAAGTCTTTGAGGGCTTTACTCCCCAATTGCTGTGAGGCTGGCATCTCCTGTATCATGTTATATGCAGTCCAATGGTACCTGAGCATAGCCCTTCTCATAGTCTGCTTGTCAGATGACGTTCTGTCCGAGAAGAGTGCCAAAGAGACCAATCTCTCTGAGAGGTACCACAAATGGTTTTGTAGCTTCTCTCGGGCCACAGTCACAAAGGACAGAAATTTGGCAGGCCACTTTGTTGGATTCTTTGCGATACTGGCCTCAGCCTTGAGGAGGTTCTTCATCAGGTACATGTCGTTAGATGGTGCATCTGCAGCACTGGTACATGTCAACCACGCTTTAGTGTAGAAGACTGACATGAATGCAGCGAGACTGGTTATGTCTTCCAGCTCTTCGGGTGTGTAGATATCTCCCAGCTGCCAACGGAAGAGTGCCACCTTTATAGTGTATAAAGTCTTGCTCATCCAACGGGCGTGGTGGAATGCCCCAGGAGCTTTGATAGTGATGGTCCTCATACCATCAGGGACAGTCCCTCCAAGAAACAGCAGTGTAAGGTGTGCCAGCTCCAGGTAGTCGTGTCGAAGAGTCTCCTTTGTGCTATTGTCCATCCACGTCTGAAGGAAGGTGATGGTGGCATGTACATGGCCAGCCAGCTCTCTCTGTTGAGCAGACACCTCGACCAATGTGTAGTTGCCCTGGTCCAATTCACTCCAAGTGTTGAGCAGTCGCTTGAACAGCTGTTCATTAGGTCCTGTGGTGGGGCCATACACTATTGAGCAAGACGCCCCTCCAACCAATTCGTGGATGTGGTGCCGACACGCCAGTTGCAGAAGACTCCTGCCAAACTCAGTCTCCAGTCTTACTACGACTCCACTCTTGACCCCAGAGTTCACTGCCGTTGTATCGAAGACAAGAGCGCCTATCCTTGATGTGTGCAAGAGCGCCTTGAACGCCCTGATGAATGGTTACAGTAACAACCGAAAGCAGGCATTAAAATTAATGATTGTAAGCTGCTTTTGTTAACTTTTTTTTATTGAAATGAAGATGGCCAAATTTAAACAACGTTATAACAGTTATAAAAACTGGACAATACAAGGTTGTAAAAGACAATTTAAAGTAAATTTAATCTGATTAATGGTTATCCTATGATTAAAAAGCAAAATTTTCAATTTTTTTCCATAAATATGCTTGAAATTTCAGACAAAAATCAGTTTTTTGGATAAAAGTGGTATTGAATTGTGTCACAGACATTGTTAAGCTATCCAATCATCCTTGGCTTTCAATTCTGCATCTTTTGGTACCAGAATCAACTCTGGGGGTCAAACACAGCTTGAGAAATCGTCAATTTAGGCATTTTTTGAGTCGTCTGTAACTGTTGCTATGGTAACGGGCTGTCTGACCGTAAAACGTCAATATTTTTGAATTTTTTTTTCATGATTTTGTTCCTGATACTCACTCACAACTTTTAGGTAAATTACATTGAATTAGGAAAATCACCTCCGATTTGGCCCAGCCTAGTAGGCGTGGCCGCGGGATATACACCGGGCGCGCAGCCCGGAACGCTCCAGTGTTACAGTGGAGCTCTTGAATAAAGACTCTTACAACTTACCGCGTTGTCCGCTTCCTCCTTGCTTACAAGCAGCGCGCATAACACCGCGCTTCATTGGTGACCCTCTGACGTTCTGGTCAGCCGTCGCTGACCACCTGAATACGCCATCGCAATGGCAACCAACGCGGTCCAGATGAAACTCCCCGAGTTCTGGGAGACGCAAGCCGAAGTCTGGTTCCTGCAGGCAGAAGCCCAGTTCCGACTTTGAGGCATCACGGTGGACGAGACCAGGTACTGCCACGTGGTCGCTTCCCTCAGGCCCGGTACGGCCGCCCGTGTCCTGTCGGTCCTGAAGAACCCACCGGCCGACGGCAGGTACGAGGCGATCAAGCGTCTCCTCCTCGCCACGTTCGGCCTCACGGTGGACGCACGGGCCGACCACCTCCTGGACCTCCCCGAGCTCGGTGACACGCGACCGTCGGTCCGCATGGACCATATGCTGTCATTGATGGGAGACGAAACACCGAACGCTCTTTTCCGGGCGTTATTTCGACGCCAGCTGCCGGCACGAGTCCGCCTCGCGTTGGCCGGTTCTGCGACGATGGAACCCCGAGCGCTCGCTGCCGAGGCGAACAGGTTCTTCGCGGCTTTGGACGCGCAGGCGAGTTTTGGCGCGGCCGTCGCGCATCCCGAGGCTGACCCTGATGTTGATGCACCACACCTCGGGGATCCCGAGGCTGACGCACGCCGCGTGGCCGCCGCCACGCCACGCCCACCACCACCGCGGAAACCGCGGCCTACGGCTTCGCCACAAACCTGGTGCCATTTCCACGCTAGGTTCGGCCACGAGGCCCGGCAATGTCGCCCGCCGTGCTCATTCGGCAGGTCGGGAAACACCCGGGCCGGCCCTCGGTAGTGGCACTGAGCGCCGGCCGATTAAACAGCCTCCTGTACATAACGGACACCTTATCCGGGCGCCATTACCTGTGCGACACGGGAGCGCAGGTGAGTGTCGTTCCCGCCGGTACGTCCGACAAGCAGACCGCGGGCCGGGGCCCCACGCTGCTTGCTGCCAACGGTACGCCCATTCGCACATACGGAAAACGCTGCCTTTCTCTGCGGTTCGGAGGGCAGGTTTTCCGATGGTCGTTCGTGACTGCCGACGTGCCTATGGCACTGCTTGGCGCGGACTTCCTTTGTGCCAATGGCCTCTTGGTGGACGTAAAGCACAGAAGGCTTGTCCAGGCTGAGACATTCAGCTCGCTCGCTTGCGCGCTGCCTGCCTCGTTGATCAACTCACGGAGCGGCTCATCGAGCGGCTCGCCGAGCGGCTTGCTGAGCGGTTCGGTTCCGGCCAGGTTCATCTGCACGCTTCCGGCAGCAGACGAATTCACCCGCCTCCTCGCCCGTTTCCCGGCCCTCACGAGGCCCACCTTCTCGGTGGGGACCGTCAAGCACAGGGTGGAACATCACATCCCCACCGCCGGGCCACCGGTCTACGGCCGGGCAGGCCGCCTCGAGCCGACGAAGCTCGCGGTAGCTAAAGCGGAGTTTGCTACGCTGGAGCGGCTCGGCATCGTGCGGCGCTCTGAGAGTGCTTGGGCGTCGCCGCTCCACATCGTGCCCAAGCCCGGCGGGGGATGGCGACCGTGCGGGGACAACCGCCGTCCCAACGACGCCACCACCCCCGACCACTACCCCGTCCCACATATTCAGGACTTTTCTGCCCGCTTGGCGAATATGTCCTTCTTCTCGAAGGTGGACCTCATACGCAGTTACCACCAGGTCCCCGTCAGGCCGGAGGGCATCCCGAAGACGGCTGTCATCACGCCGTTCGGTCTTTTCGAATTTCTTCGGATGCCCTTCGGTTTGAAGAATGCGGCTCAGGCGTTCCAGCACCTCATGGACAGCGCCTTGCGCGACTTGGATTTAGTCTACGTCTATCTGGATGATATCCTCGTCGCAAGCGCGTCCCGCGAAGAGCACCTCCACCATCTCCGCACGCTCTTCGAACGCCTGGGCCAGCACGGCCTGATCGTGAACCCCGCCAAGTGCCGGTTCGGTGTCACTGAAATCGACTTTTTGGGGCACCGCGTCAACAGGCACGGGGCCGTCCCCCTACCGGCCAAGGTGGAGGCGTTGAAGGGGTTTCCGCGCCCCCGCACGACCAGGGGGCTCCAGGAGTTCCTGGGCATGGTAAACTTTTACCATCGGTTCCTGCCCCGCATCGCCCAGCTCCTGCGCCCCCTGCCCGAGGCCCTCTGAGGGAAGCCGGGCAAAGGTGACGTCACCTGGACCGAGCAGATGGACGCGGCGTTCGTGGGCGCGAAGCTCGCCTTGGCTAACGCCACCATGCTCGCGCACCCGGCGTCCGATGCACCGATCGCCCTCACCACCGAAGCCTCGGACTACGTGGTGGGCGCGGTGCACGAGCAATGGGTGCGTGGAGCTTGGAAACCGCTGGCGTTCTTCAGCCGGCAGCTTCACCCGCCTGAGCGCCGGTACAGTACCTTCGACCGCGAGTTGCTCGGGCTCCACCTGGCGGTCAGGCACTTCCGCCATCTGCTCGAGGGCCGTGCGTTCACGGCCTTCGTCGACCACAAGACACTGGTGTTCGCGATGGGCAAGGTCGCCGAGCCGTGGTCGGCCCGGCAGCAGCGTCACCTCTCGGCCGTGTCCGAATACACGACGGACATCCGGCACGTCGCGGGGAAGGACAACCCAGTGGCGGATTGCCTTTCCCGGTCCGTTGCCCACGCGGTCCACCTCGGCATCGACTATGCCCGGATGGCGGCGGACCTGGCCGCCGACCCCGACGTCCAGGCCTTGCGGACCGCCGTTACGGGCCTCCGCGTCACCGAGGTGCCGTTCAACGGCGCGGGCACGGCCCTCTGGTGCGACGTCTACCTCGGGCGGCCTCGCCCCATCGTGCCCACGGGCTGGCAGCGCCAGATTTTCGACGCCATCCACGGCCTGTCCCACCCGGGCATGAGGGCCTCCCAGAGGTTGATCGCCGACAAGTTTGTCTGGCATGGCCTCCGGAAGGCCGTCCGCGGCTGGGCCAGGACGTGCCTCGCATGTCAGCGCGCGAAGGTGCACCGACACACCCAGGCCCCATTGGCCCCGTTTGCGGTGCCGGAACGTCGGTTTGACCACGGTCACGTGGACCTGTTGGGACCTCTGCCCCACTCGCGGGGTTTCACCCACGTCCTGACCATGATGGACCGCACCACCCGATGGCCGGAGGCGGTGCCTTTGGCGTCAACAACGGCGGCGGACGTCGCGCAGGCGTTCATCGCCACCTGGGTCGCCCGGTTCGGCGCCCCCTCGGACATCTCGTCCGACCGCGGCCCCCAGTTCACCTCGGAGCTCTGGGGGGCGGTCGCGTGGGGGCTCGGGGACCAGCTGCACCGCACCACGGCCTACCACCCCCAGGCTAATGGCCTGTGCGAGCGGTTCCACCGCTCGTTGAAGGCCGCGCTCCGGGCGACCCTCCGCGACGGCGGCTGGGTCGACAGGCTCCCCTGGGTGCTGCTGGGCCTCCGGACGGCGCCCAAGGACGACCTGCGCCCATCCGTGGCGGAGTTGGTCTTCGGGCAACCGCTGCGGGTGCCGGGCGAGTTCCTCCCCTACTCCACGGCACCACGGTCCGCGATGCAGGAGCGCTCCGCGCTGCAGGAGACCGCCCAGAGGTTCGCCCCGGTGCCCACGGCGCACCACGGGCACCCACCTACGCACGTCGCTCCGGAGCTTCGCACCGCGGAGTACGTCTTCGTCCGGCACGATGCCCACCGGACACCACTGCGGCCCCTGTACGACGGGCCTTTCCGCGTGCTGGAGACCGGGGTGAAACATTTCACCTTGGACATCGGCGGCACTCCTGACCATGTCTCCATAGACCGCCTCAAGCCGGCCCACCTCGACGTGGACCACCCACCGCCGGTGGCTCGGCCCCCGCGTCGGGGCCTCCCCCCGGCGGGCGCACCCCCGGCACCGCCCGGCCCCGCCGGCACGCCGCCCCCCGAGCCTGCACCCATCCCGGGTGCAGCCGGAGGCATCCCAGCTGGCATCCCTACACCCCGGACGCCGCCAGTCGCCAGAGGGCACTTCGGCCGGGTCATCCGTTTGCCCCGCAAACTGGCCCTCCAGGTGTGTGGGAATTCTGGGGGGGGGGGGGGGGGGGTGCGTGTGGCGGACACGAAAGCTCACTGGCTTCATTCCGGCATCATTCCGCGCACCAAGTGGGCGGCGGCCACGCCCGAGGGGTAGGCGTGGCCACGGGATATACACCGGGTGCGCAGCCCGGAACGCTCCAGTGTTACAGTGGAGCTCTTGAATAAAGACTCTTACAACTTACCGCGTTGTCCGCTTCCTCCTTGCTTACAAGCAGCGCGCGTAACACTACGCTTCAATTACATATTATTATAAGTTACATCTTATTATGTTACTAGCGGGGTCACCCGTGGGAATCCCACGGGCATGGATGTGTGTGACATTTCGACATATTGAGTTAGATGCTGCACATTCATTTTTACAAAATGGTTACTGGCAAGTCATCAGATCCAGAAATGGTGTAATGAACACAATTTATTTATTTCACATAATATGTGACCCCTCACGCCTCTCCACCTGACACTCTCCTGTCTCCACCTGACACTCTCCTCTCTCCACCTAGCACTCCTCTCCTCACCAATCCCTCACATTCCTCTCCTTTCCAATCCCTCACACTCCTCTCCTCTCCAATCCCTCACATGCCTCTCCAATCGCGCCTCACTCGCCCCTCCAATCGCTCCTCACTCGCCTCTCCAATCGCTCCTCACTCGCCTCTCCAATCGCTCCTCACTCGCCTCTCCAATCGCTCCTCACTCGCCTCTCCAATCGCTCCTCACTCGCCTCTCCAATCGCTCCTCACTCGCCTCTCCAATCGCTCCTCACTCGCCTCTCCAATCGCTCCTCACTCGCATCTCCAATCGCTCCTCACTGTTATTATGTTACATAGGTGTTATTATAATGGCCTCAAAACGATCATTCATTCATAGGTGTTATTATGAGGGTTATTTCTCTTGTGGCGGACCAATTCTATCACTTTGGCTGGTAACGACTCCAAGTCCAAGACTAAGGACCATCAATAGATAGGAAGAGAAACTCCTATTACGCATGTATGAGCCAAATTAGAATTGCCTCCCTTTCATTAGAGGTTCCACGAGCAACTGGATTACGTGATATTTCATACACAGACTAGACGGTACTTTCTTCAGCAAGTAATGCGCAAACTCCAGCACGCGGGAGTGGGTACGCTCCTAGTCTGCTATAATTACTCCCGCAAGGGAGTAATGCATTCGATCGTGTCTGTGTGTGTGTGTGTGTGTGTGTGTGTGTGTGTGTGTGTGTGTGTGTGTGTGTGTGTGTGTGTGTGTGCGTGTGTTCGTGTGTTTGTGAACAAGATATCTGGAAAAGTTCGAAACGGATTTGGATGAAAGTTGGTGGGATGATTGCCCTTGGGATAATGAAGAATTGATTAGTTTTTGGTGAAGCTCAGGATATTATTCCGGGTCCAGGAATATTTTGAAGGATTGTTTACCATTGGAAGATAGGGTTCATTTTTTTAAAATCATTATCTTCTATATATTCTATATTTGACATTGTGATATGAAAATAGTTTTCATATTTGTTGTAAATGTAATTTAAACTCGTGGTTATGCGTTAGAGCGGTGTATTTTGTTGGCAGCGTCGTCTTAAAGGTTCTTTTTTTTCTAATAAAGATATATTCTGTCATTTTAAAACCACCAAAGTGTGTATTAGGTTTCCCCGTTTCATAAAATGTATCGTTTGATATTGTATGTATTTTTTGTATTTTGTATTTATTTTTTTTACCTCAGAAGAGATATCAACATTTATCTCAGCGAATGTCAATCGCGGTGTCAGTATTTGATGAACTTATAAAGACTTAGGTGAGTTATAAGTGTGACCAGCATGTGCACGGGATTCTTCCCAGAAGAATGAGTGGTCGCATTAGCTTGTACGACTTAAAATGAGCGAGTTTTGTTTTCACGTTTGGCCCAGTTTTACATGTTGTATCCCTAAGGAATGAAACGAACGTTTTCCTGGCTTACAATTTTATTTGAAGTCACACACGCCTCAAAATACACTCTCTTATATAGAATTGAACGCTGAATCCGAAAATGTAAGTGAAATTGCCTTGTTTTTTTTTAACATTCTCTTCTATATATTCTAAATATATATCTGTGCAGTGTCTGCCTTGTGTTGTCTTGTCTTGCGTTGTCACTGAACTACTCCCTCAAACTTTTGTGAAATCGTACTATTCCAACTTGACCCACGGCGGGAGTATGTGCACGGGATTCTTCCCGTGACTCAGTAGGGCGCATACGGTGGGAGTATGCGCCCTACTGAGTGGCGTTCTAGTTTGTAGTCTTTTACAAAGAGAGAACTCCTGCAGGAAGTTTTGCCACCGAATCTTCTGCATTAAATTTCTGCAAAATGCTTCTCACCCAGTCCCTAGAGCCTAGAGGTAAAGAGTTGTACAACTGTAGTTACAGACGCAAGAAACTTCAATCTGATAAGTCATAACTGTTAAAATGACCTAAACGGGGTGTGGATGGAGAAGGTCGAAATGAATAAATGAAAGCAAGGTGACTTGAAGCATTTCCACCAATTAGTGTCTACTGCTCAAGGGTAGTTTTGACACTTCCTGAAACCATCAAGGAGTGCAAATGCAGATCACATTTATGGACATTTACTCTGTCATGTTGATGTTTATGTGGCATTCATTCAAAACAATGGAGAGAAGAGATAAATTATCAGACATTTCCCAAAATGGAATTCTTACTCTATTTGTCAAATCCAGTCGGTTTGTTTGTCCTTCAACATGATAACTCGAGAAAATGCTGTTGGAATTTCCTGAAGTCTAAACCTTTTTTGCACAGACCTACATCCTGCACGACCATTTTAATCTTTAAAGTGATATGTAAACGGAACGAGCAGTTACATTGACGTGAAACTTATAGTCAGCCCATCCCTGCTCAGCGGGAGACGGGGTTTTGCAATCACTTGTGTGAGTGTGTGAGTGTGTGTGTGTGTGTGTGTGTGTGTGTGTGTGTGTGTGTCTGTCTGTCTGTCTGTCTGTCTGGGTTGTAGCCTTTTTTTTTTTACCATTTGAGCTTCTGTTATCAAATGTTCAACAAAGCTTTATTTTGAGAATATGGAGAAGACAAATTAATACTTTTGTCAAAAGGTCAAAGGTCAGTGTCACCTAAAATCATCAATTAACTTGAAATTTAAAGATTTTGCAAATTGGGTCACTGAATTGGTTCACCCATCAAACGCTAGAAGCTGATTTATTTATTTTATTCAAAAGTTCAAAGGTCAAGGTTGGATAAAATCGTCAATTTTCATCTGATTGGCTTGAGATTTGAGCAGGGGTTGCATATTGGCTCACTGTAGCCTATTGCTATTGAGGTTAAAAGGTCAAGGTCACATAAAATCGTCAATATTTTTGTATTTTGGTGGCTGTTTCATCATGTTTAGCATATGGAAGAAGTCTGAATACAAAGCAGACACGGATGGGCTTTTCATTTTCAGATGCTTTCTAGTTGTATATAATACGAGTGGGGTATACTTACACTTTGTGTAAGCAATAACAAACCGTGCTTCGTGCTGGGTACATAATAAATAGAAGCTTTATGATTATAGGCAAGCATCACCGACCTCCTGCTAGATATCAATTGAGGTTTTTTTATTTTATAATTTTATGGACGCGTTTATGGTTTTTTGCGTAAATTTTCATTGAGATTTTTTATTTCACAGTTTACAGTTATAGAAATTACAATTTTCAAATGCTAGATATTGATTGAGGTCTATTTTTTACATGTGCGTTTACGGTTTTTTACGTAAATTTTAATTTACCGACGCTTTCCGATGGTTCTGGGATTTTCGCAGTGTACCGGCTTCGATGTCCGTCGGCACGACAAATTTCGGCTTTCTGCGACACCCGGAAGGTACCGAACATTCATATCAGTCAGTCAGGCAATGGTTAAAAAGAGCTTTATATTCTAGTTCTATATAATGTCTTTCTCAAATGCAAAGTCCAAAAAGGCAACGAAATGTGCGATTTCGAAAAGTGAGGCAAGATTCAAAATATGTACATTTTAGGAACTGTAATTGAAATTGCCCGTTATATCATCAGCCAGAGGCGCAGACATTCAGGATATTGATGATGTAACCACCCTTTCTTGCCATGGGAATTTTGTGTCACCTTACTCAATGTGTAAATGTCACAAAGCCATAATAATTGGGTCAAATAGCTTTGTAACTTAAAAAAACTTCGTTCTATTAGGATGAATTTTGCTGGATAATACAAATCTTAAAACATAGACTAATCTAATGAATGGGAATGACAAACGAATATGAAAAAATGTTTCAAACTGGAACGTCACAAAATGCCATATTGTGTATATCTCGAAATTTCCTGGTCACAGAAAGCTTAAAATGCATACACAGGTCAATATCATACATGACCCCAAACTAAATGCAACAAATCAAAACCATTTGAAAATAAAAGGAAAACATCACAAACGACACAAGTCACACAACACACAGAGACAAGTCACACAGAGAGTTACCAACGTCAAAGAAGATGGCGACTGAAGAATGGTGACTTTTCATTGTGTGTTGCACCTGACTGGGATTGAGAGTTGGAATTCGGGAACATCGTGGTGGGATGTGCTGCCACAACCTTTCAACGTGACCGAGCTGCAGGGCGTCATGGCAGAGGAGTGAAGGCTGTTGAGGACCAGTTCGTTCATTCATTCATTCATTTGCAGCACAAGGCTGTGGGGTAGCAGCATTGGCTGAGGGTGGCTGTGTTGCTGATGCAATGCCCTCTGCTATTTAGGGCAGGAATTTGGAACTTGGTCAGGGAGCTGGTCAGGGAGCATAGCTTGCCTATTCTTCATGAATTGCACTGTGGGAATTTTAACGTCCACAAAATAATGCCGTCAGATGGGACACCTGTTTAACATCCATCCGAGGGACAGCACACACATTTACGAATCACCCTGCCTGGTCAAGATTTGAACTGAGGCTAGACACCTCCAGGTCATCATGTCAGCCCTCAGGTCCAGTGCACCGGCATGTGGTATTACACGTCAGAGCCCGAAGCTACCCATTTGTGTCTTCCGCATGTGGGAGGATCCTGCCTCGCACGCCGCATGTGAAACTAGGCAATATCGCTGCGGGGTGGCCACCATCTTCAATCACACTGTATAAGTGCTGTGCTTGTCGAACGCACGACATTAGTGTGTAGTTTGGCACTTTAGGGAGGCATCATGCTGGGAAAAGTGCAAGGGGGCTTCGGCTGCGTCATCACAAACCAATTCGACCATTTAGTTGGATCCACTTGATGTAAAGGCAAATAATTGATCTATAGAGTCTAACAAGGCAGCAGCAATGGCCAAACAACATGTGGGGAAGGGAAAGGCACCTGTACCAAGTCCCGTCGTAAAGGTGGAGTCGCAGAGTCGGCTTGCTAATGCCATAAAATGGAGGAAGTGTTGGTGGTGCGATCACCAGTGGTCTGGTCTGCCCACAGCTGGCACTTCAACAGGGATTCCATTGGAGCCCAACAGTGGGCCCGAGCATTTTTTCTCCAAGAGGCACTCGGGGCGGCAATTTGCCTCTCATCCCAACAGGCAGATTGATGACATGGGAGAAGTTTACTTTGCGGACGGGTCTGCGCGGTCTCATGGGGCCCGCTCTCAAGGTGGGAGGCCATTTTGGAGTGGGGTCAGCCATGCAGATAAATGTAACATTGATGGAGGGCATGATTCTGTTGGAGGTGAGCAAATTGGCTTGGAGCTGGCAAGATGGGTCGGCTGGGCATGTTGGTGATTGGGCCACTGCTGGTGGTGGAGTCGGAGAGTGGAAGAAATGGAAGTGGAATAACCCATGGAAGAAAAGGACAAGACCGAGCAGATGTGACTTGATAAGTGCAAAACCGGGGACAAATCGATGGATGTTCATAATCAGTGTATTCATGGTGTATGTTTTCCATGTATGCGATGTTCAGGTTGGTGGAAACGCTGGGCCTTTCCTTTTTTAAATGCTTGGAGGTGGCTCATTTAAGAATATTGAAGGACAAAATGAGGAAAGAGTTAACATCTTTGCTAGATTTGTCAGAGGGTGAGGGATCTGATGAAGAAAGTCGACTGTGTTTGTTGGATGGAACTGTGATATATGTGTTAGTTGGTAATGGTGTGCATGGCATGGGGGGCACTGTGGGTGTGGGTGACATGATTGATGTGGAGGGTGTGGGTGTTAATGGGAGGACTGAGTGCGCTACTGATGTTAGAGGTGTCTCACTTGCGTAGGGGGCGGGTGACAGTCTGGATGTGATGGGTACGGGTGAGAGTGTGGGCGAAGGTGGGGTGGCGTGCTGAGCTCATGGTATGCCATGGCTGGTGGGATTTAAAACAGGGATGATGGCATTGTGATTGTGGTTGTTGTTTTGTTGCCCCAGTCAGTTCTGGTTGAACAGACCAGTGGCACGGAGATAGCAGATCGATCTCACAGGAGTGACCCAGAGATCCCTTACATCCGAGATGTTGTGCTCTTGCCTGCGTGAAGCCAGGACCATGATATGTTGTATTGTGTGTGGAATGGCCTGGCCTGCATAGTCGTAGTGAGTGTGAGGTCAGGTGGCAAGTAATCAACAGAGGGGGACGAGATTTGCGGTGGTTCTTGAGAAGGAAATTAGGACATTTTCTCAATATAAACTGAGGAAGTTTGGGGCAGCAGGGGGTGATTAATGGAAGGGAAAGGTTGAAGGTGTTGTACACAAATGTTAGGAGCTTTAATGGAAACATGGAAGAGCTGGAAGCCAGGATGGATGCGAAGGGTATGACATAGTTGCTGCAAGTGAGACATGGTTTATTGAGCAATCCAACTAGACGACATAAATTCAAGGCTACACGGTTTATAGGTGTGATATGAATGAGAAAAATGGAGAAGATGCGGCAATCTGGGTGAAAGACAGTAGTGTATTGAGAGAAAGGCATGACATAAAAGAGGGGATTAAGGGGGAGGAGTATGTGTGCATCGAGATTAGAGATTGCAAGAAAATAAAGATGGAGGATGCTTTTATCGAGCTCCTGATGTGATGGCAGTGCAGGAAAGATGGATATGTGAATAATTCAGAAGGGCAGGTGATATGGGAAGAGTATTGGTTATGGGGGGTTTGGGGAGGTTAACTTGCCAGGGATAGCTTGGTTCCAGGAACAGGGAAAAGGCAGAGCAAATGAGGATTTTCTAGATCTAGTCCTGGATTGCCTTTTGACCCAGGTTGTAGAAACGCTCACGAGGGGGAGTGCAATGTTAGACCTCCATTTAAGTAATGATCCAAATATGGTGGAGGAGGTGGAGGTGGGAGAGCATTTGGGGACAAGTGAGAACAATGTAGTAAACACAACTCTATTGTTGATATGTGAAATTCGGGATAGTGGTGTAAGACTATTGGATTTTAAGAGGACAAACTTTGAGGGTACGAGAAGTGATATGGGAACTTTACTTTATATTGGGTAAAGTTAATGAGTGGGTGATCTGCATCGGATAAATGGGCAACCTTCAAGGAGCAAATGTTTCAGGTGCACAGTAGGTATATTCCAGTGAGTTGTAAAACTAGAGGCAGAAAGACGACAGGGTAGTTGAGCAATGAGATAAGGAGTGCTGTTAAGAATAAGCAGAAGGCATTTATTCGGTATAAACTAACAGGACTAGACTTCCACTCACATCAGTATGGCAGGGAACAGAGACTAGTTAAGAAAATAATTCAGCAGGCCAAAAGGGAATATGAGAAGGACGTAGCCAAGAATACCAACAAGGGGTACTTTAAGTATATAAGGGGTAAGGACCGGATTAAGAGGTGTGTGGGCCCATTGAGGAATAGTAGTTGGTGGATGATGAGGGCGAGAGGGGAGGAGCTTCAAGTCCCTCTTTGATACAGAAACTCAAAGTTTTGTGCACACCATCGATACACATCAAAGTGAGCTCCGTTTGTCACGTGCAGGACATCAAGGTGGCACACGAGTTCCTGCCATGTTCGGAACAGCATGTTTGCGTCCACCAGTGCACATGCAGCTGTGGTCCAAGGACGAAGATCCTGCGGGGTTGCCACCTTGGTGTTGTGGACAACATCTTTGACATAGCCCCACCAAAAAAAATCAAGGGGGTTATGTCTGGTGATTGTGAGGGCCAGGTGGTTGGTCCGTCTCGGCCAATCCAGCGACCTGGAAATTTTTCATTCAGGATGGCTCGAATGACTAAGGCCCAATGAGGGGGACCGCCGTCCTGTGGAAAACTGGTATCGAGTTGCAGGTCTTCAGTCTGTGGGAAGGCGAATCCTTCCACCATGTTCATGTAAATTGTTGATGTCACTGTATCCTCCGCAAGGAAAAACGGACCCACCAAGCGGTCATGGAGAAGGCCACACCACACATTGACCTTTGTACTTTTGCGTATGCGTTCAATGACCACGTGGGGGTTTTCAGAGCCCCAGATCCTCACATTGTGCCGTTCACCTTCCCCGATACATGAAAACAAACTTTCTCTGTGAACATGAAATTTTTCAGGTAATCTTCGTCATTCTCTCTCTATGCGACTGAGCATTTTCAAGGCAAACGCCATGCATTTTGGTCTGTCATTTGGTTTGAGTTCCTGCAGAATCTG
The DNA here is from genome assembly GCF_964187855.1 of Myxine glutinosa. Taxonomy (NCBI): domain Eukaryota; kingdom Metazoa; phylum Chordata; class Myxini; order Myxiniformes; family Myxinidae; genus Myxine; species Myxine glutinosa. Next base: position 72,625,823 of record NC_136273.1, read on the forward strand.
CACCTTATCGGCATAAAGCTGCAGGTTTTTTATTTATGGGAAATCCAGTGTACAGTGGTGGTTCGTAGTCCCAGTTCTCTAGGTGCACGTCGGATTGATTTTCTGGGACTTTATTGAAATGATTCACACTTCGTTCAACGGCTTCTGCACTTGGGGAAGAATCGACCTGTTAGCTTGACTTCAGTTGTGGGAAAGGTGTAGGAGACGTTAATTAAGGAATTTATGGGGAAACATTTGAATAGGCCTACTGTAATTTCAAACTAATTAAAGGTAGTCAGCACAGATTTACCAAAGGGAGAACATATTTACCCTGCGCTCGCAAAGCGAAAGGCAGGGTTAAGCATTCGTGTATGTACGTACGTACGTGCGTGTCTGCATTTTAAAAATTCATTTTCTCGGCAACCGTTGATCCGATTGACATGAAATTTTCACCATAGGAGGGCATCCTCATTTTAGTGAATATTATGACGTCACGGGTCACGTGGTTTGGGCGCCATCTTGGAAAACCCAAAAAACTTTGCACCTCTATATCTCAAAAACCGCTGCACATAAATAATTGAGACAGGGCTCATTGCAAAGAACACTCCATGCGGAATAACATGTGAATGACGACTTCATAAGTGCCGCCGTTATGATGTCATAATTAGACAAGTAAAAAACTTTATCCGATCAGGATGAAATTTCCTGAGCATCTTCTCGGTATAAATTGATGGAGAAATAAAATTATAATGACGTCGTATGTCACGTGGTTTGGACGCCATATTGTTTTTAGTGAGAAGCCTGAAAAACCACTAAAATCCAATTTTCTCCGAAACGACTGAACAGATCGAGCCCAAAATTTGCAGGCAGAATCGCATATCCATTACAAACAAAAACGTCAGTGAACATGACGTCATGTGTCACATGGTTTCGGAGTTATGATGTTTTTAAGAATAAACTTTTAAAACCTAGCTCCTCCATCATTTTTGATCCTATCGAGGGGAAACTTCACAGATGGGTTCATCATATCAGTCTACTAAATTGACCTTTTGGAATTTGCGATAGGTCATGTGGTTTGACAGATATAAATAATTAAACGAAAATATTGAATTTTTTTTATAACTCTTGAACCGCTTCGTTGATCAACGTGAAACTTTATATTATAGTGGAGGTAATGAAGTGTAACATGTGTGCAAAATTTCAAGATGATTGGATGTACGGTGTTGAAGCTTGAAGTTGTTATTACTTGACGAAGAAGAGTCTTCTAGAGTGGGCATGGAATTAATTATCACACTGCACTTGACGAGCAGGCAAAATATGGAGCGACCTCACGGGGTCATTTTTACCTCAAATAAAATTCTGATTTCAGATTTGTCAATCGCTGAGGTATATTAACACATGACCAAAACAGATTTGGTGAAATTCCGACGATTTTTGACGAAAATATAACATTTGTGTCTGCATTTCAGTAAAGTAAAGTGCGTGCCGTGTCAGCATCTTGAAAAATTTAAACGTGGCTCATTGTAAATAACTCCATATGGGGAATAGCTGTTAACGATGACGTCATTGGTGCCATAATTATGACGTCATAATTAGACAGGGACAACGCTTAGTCTGATCAGTTTGAAATTTATTGAGCATGATATATGCAACAATTATTTAGAGAATATAAATTGATGATGTCATCACTCACGTGGTGTGGCAGCCATATTGGATCAAAAAAAAAGAAACGTTCAAAAATAGAGAGTTGGCTCACACCAAGTTGACTGCGCAGGGTAAGTATTCTATGAATACTATCTAGTTAACAAATGTATTGGAGTTTTATGGAGTAGTTTCTGATTGGGTGTATGAGAGAGGTGCAGTGGTGTACTACATAGTGTACCTCAACTTTCAGAAGGCATTTAGTATATACGGTACCACATAGGAGGCTGATAGCCATGGTGAGGGCTTGTGGTGTGGTTGGTTGGGTATCTAACAGGATTAGAAGCTGGATTAGTGATAGAGGAAGCAAAGACTGGTTGTGATTGCTAGGATATCTGGCTGGGAGATGGTAAGTAGTGGGTTACCTCAAGGATCGGTACTGGGACTATTATTATACATAATTTACATCAACAATTTGGATAGTGGGGTTAAGAGTCCACTTTCTAAATTTGCAGATGACAAAGCTTGGAGGTAAGGTAGATATCAGAGAGGATGGTTATTAGATTCAGGAAATTCGAGATACTTAATAGATTGGGCAAAAGATTGGTAGAATCAGTTTAACATAAAGAAATGTAAGGTGCGGGGATGGGTAAGAATAATGAAAATAAGGATTACATTATGCAAGGGGCAGTCTTGGAGCATGTTACACAGGAGAAGGATCTGGGCATGGTAATATATATGGGGGAAGGGGCAGTGCTGGGTAGAACTGGGTGGTGCCATGTAGTCAGGTTCACTATGTTTTTTCGTTCAAAATTTTGGAGATTAGCAAAACTATACATTTTTGGAATATTCAGAGCATGAGGAATCCAAAAATTAATGTTTACATTTGCGTAGACACCTTTGCGAAAATGACACTCAGGACAGTGATGAAGATCTGTAAAAGCATATTCCTGAACGGTATAGACCTCGTAGATCCTGTGTATAGGACTTATAGTTCAATCTGATACTACCTATAACTTCCTATAACAACCTATAACTTCAAAGGACTTGCAATATCATGTATTATGTAATACAGTTATATCACAAATATAAAGACAATGGTTTTCAATACCTTTGTTTGTTGCTTTTCTATAATCCTGAGCACTATTTTGAGGCCTTTATTGGATTCCTTGACCCAGAAAACATAGGATTAGCATATTTAATTAAGTCTCTAGGTTGACTAGAAGCCGAGATCGCGCAAAATATGTATTTTATGGCGGCCATTTTCAAAATCCAAAATGGCGGCCATGCAGGTGTCTGTGCAAATGCCAACGTTGATTTTCGGATTCTCCATGCTCTGAAGATTCCAAAAATGTACAGGTTTGCTAATCCCAAAATTTTGAAAGAAATTATATTTGTTAACATAGTGAACCAGACTATCTTCATCACTGTCCTGAGGGTCATTTTCGCAAAGGTGTCTACGCAAATGTAAACATTAATTTTTGGATTCCTCATGCTCTGAATATTCCAAAAATGTATAGTTTTGCTAATCTACCAAAATTTTGAACGAAATTATATTTGTTAACATAGTGAACCTGACTAATGTAGCAATCCGTAAGCAAACAAGGCAATGTCTGGTAGCCGGGCAGCGCTGGCCAGGTATCCAGGCAGCTATACGTAAGCAAACAGGGCAGTTGCCGGGTAGCTGGGCAATGCTGGGTATCCGGATAGCTGTATGAAAGCAAACAGGGCAGTGTCTGGTAGCTGTGCAATGCTGGGTAGCCAGGTAGTTAGACATAAGCAAACAGGGTAGTGCTGTGTATCCGGGTAGCTATACGTAAGCAAACAGGGCAGTGTCTGGTAGCCGGGCAGTGCTGGGTGTCCAGGTAGCTATACGTAAGCAAACAGGGCAGTGCCAGGTAGTCGGGCAGTGCTGGGTATCCAGGTAGCTACATGGAAGCAATCAGGGCAGTGTCGGGTAGCCATGCAATGCTGGGTAGCCAGGTAGCTATAGGTAAGCAAACAGGGCAGTGCTGAGTAGTCGGAAAGTGCTGGGTATCCGGGTAGCTATATGGAAGCAAACAGGGCAGTGTCGGGTAGCCATGCAATGCTGGGTAGCCAGGTAGCTATAGGTAAGCAAACAGGGCAGTGCTGAGTAGTCGGAAAGTGCTGGGTATCCGGGTGGCTATAGGTAAGCAAATAGGGCAGTGCTGAGTAGTCGGAAAGTGCTGGGTATCCGGGTAGCTATATGGAAGCAAACAGGGCAGTGTCGGGTAGCCGGGCAATGCTGGGTAGCCAGGTGGCTATAGGTAAGCAAATAGGGCAGTGCTGAGTAGTCGGAAAGTGCTGGGTATCCGGGTAGCTATATGGAAGCAAACAGGGCAGTGTCGGGTAGCCATGCAATGCTGGGTAGCCAGGTAGCTATAGGTAAGCAATCAGGGCAGTGTCGGGTAGCCACGCAGTGTTGGGTAGCTGGGTAGCTATACCTAAGCAATCAGGGCAGTGCCGGGTAGCCACGCAGTGTTGGGTAGCCGGGTAGCTATACCTAAGCAATCAGGGCAGTGTCGGGTAGCCATGCAGTGCTGGGTATCCGGGTAGCTATACCTAAGCAATCAGGGCAGTGTCGGGTAGCCACGCAGTGTTGGTTAGCCGGGTAGCTATACCTAAGCAATCAGGGCAGTGCCGGGTAGCCATGCAGTGCTGGGTATCCGGGTAGCTATACCTAAGCAATCAGGGCAGTGTCGGGTAGCCACGCAGTGTTGGGTAGCTGGGTAGCTATACCTAAGCAATCAGGGCAGTGCCGGGTAGCCACGCAGTGTTGGGTAGCCGGGTAGCTATACCTAAGCAATCAGGGCAGTGTCGGGTAGCCATGCAGTGCTGGGTATCCGGGTAGCTATACCTAAGCAATCAGGGCAGTGTCGGTAGCCACGCAGTGTTGGGTAGCCGGGTAGCTATACCTAAGCAATCAGGGCAGTGCCGGATATCTATAACGAACTAAAGCTAACAGGGTTTTGGTTTGTATTCGTGGGGGGATAAATTATAAATTAAAAGAGGTAGTTTTAACACTGTATAGGAATTTAGTGAGGCCTCACCTAGAATATTGTTTGCAGTTTTGGTCACCATATCTGAGGTAGTACATAGCTAACATGGAGAGGGTACAACGTCAAACTACCAGACTGATTCCAGGACTCGCTAGACTGAGCTAAAAGGAACGGTCGAAGGAGAAAGGATTTTATGCATTGGAAAGGAGACCATTGCGAGGGGATATGATGGAGATACTTAAGATAATGAAGGGTGTGGACATGATAGGTGAAGTGGAGGTTTTTTTTCAGCAGAGTGGCTTGAGGGTAAAGAAGATGAGTGTCGGATAGTTTTAGACAGGGGTCTTCCAGTCGGAGAGTGGTTAATGGATGGAATAATCTTCCCGGAAAGGTAATGGCAGCAAGGAGGATGGACACGTTTAAATGGGATTTCGGTCGGTACCTGGATGCATTGTAGATAGAGGGGTGTGGGGATATTGGTTTGTGTGGATGGTAGGTAGCTTGAATGTGGATGGGTGACAATACTGGGCAAGTGCATGATGGGCCGAATGGCCTCTTCCTGTGCCAAAGTTCCTTGTGTGGGTGTATTTTATGGAATGTGAATAAACGGGTAATATAGCAATATGCACATTTAATTATCGAGTCAAATATGTTATTCCATGTTAATGAATAATTTCATCCCATCCTTATTCACATTGTCTGTCCGATATATGTACAGTCACGTGAAAAAGTAAGTACACCCCATGTAAAGTTTTGAGTTTTTCAACATATTTCAACATACAGCTATTTGATCTTCATTTCAACAATATTGATAGATAAAGGTGATATAATATAACAAATATCATGAAACATTTACATTTTGTAGTCCATTGTATAATTTAAATAAACATAAATGCAAATTTCGCATGTGGAAAAAGTAAGTACACCCCGACATTTATCACTACTTCAAATACCTAAAATTAGAATCAGGGGCACCAGCTCAGGTGCAAATGATTAGAACATCATTAGAGAGGATTTTGGAGGAACCTGTCTTATTTAAACCTCAGATATTTAGTTTGGTTTGCTCTTTGTTGTGGAAGTGTGCGGCGTCACCATGCCGAGATCAAAAGAGCTCTCTGAGGCCTTCAGAAAGAAGGTTATATATGCCTGTGAGTCTGGGAAGGGATTTAAAAAGATCTCCAAACAATTTGAAATCAATCAATCGACTGTCCGGAAGATCATCTACAAGTGGAGAAGATTCCAAACAACTGCCAACTTGTTCAGGCCAGGCCGCCCCAGCAAATTCAGCCTGAGAGCAGACCGCAAGATACTGAAAGAGGTCTCTAAGAACCCCAGAATGTCATCAAGGGACCTACAGGTAGCTCTTGCCACTGTTGATGTCAAAGTGCACGAGTCTACCATTAGACAGAGGCTGCACAAATTTGATCTACATGGGAGGTGTGCCAGGAGGAAACCTTTGCTGTCCAGAAAGAACATCAGGGCAAGACTAAAGTTTGCCAAGGAACACCTAGGCAAAGACCAACACTTCTGGAACAATGTGCTCTGGACAGATGAGTCAAAGGTAGAGCTATTTGGCCACAGTACCAGAAGACATGTTTGGCGAAAACCAAAAACAGCATTTGACCACATGAACCTGAAACCAACTGTAAAGCATGGTGGTGGAAATATTATTATGGTTTGGGGCAACTTTGCTGCATCAGGGCCTGGGCAGCTCACCATCATAGAATGCACTATGAATTCTTCATTGTACCAGAGGGTGCTTGAGGATAATGTGAGTCCATTTGTCAGAAAGTTGAATCTCAACCGAAGGTGGACCTTGCAACATGACAATGACCCTAAACATACCATTAAATCCACCAAGGAATGGCTGAAAAGAAAAAAATGGAGGGTTCTGGAATGGCCAAGTCAAAGCCTGGATCTAAATCCCATCGAGATGTTGTGGGGGGATTTGAAACGAGCTGTGCATGCAAGAAACCCCTCAAACATCGCACAGCTGAAAGAATTCTGCATGGAGGAGTGGGCAAAAATTTCTCCCAGTCGATGTCAGAGACTGCTAGACAGTTATAAGAAACGCCTACTTGAGGTTGTTTCTGCCAATCGGGCAATACCACCTATTAGAGCCAAGGATGTACTTACTTTTTCCACATGCGAAATTTGCATTTATGTTTATTTAAATTATACAATGGACTACAAAATGTAAATGTTTCATGATATTTGTTATATTATATCACCTTTATCTGTCAATATTGTTGAAATGAAGATCAAATAGCTGTATGTTGAAATATGTTGAAAAAGTCAAAACTTTACATGGGGTGTACTTACCTTTTCACGTGACTGTATATATATATATGTACATCCACTCATACAAACACATGGAGGAGTGTGATTTATATATGTTTGTATGTGTGTACATGTGTGTGTAGACGTATGTATGTGTATATGTGTGTGTGTGTGTGTGTGTGTGTGTGTGTGTGTATATATGTATGTGTGTGCATGTGTGTGTATGTATATGTATATATGTGTTTGTGTGTGTGTGTGTGTGTGTTTGTGTGTGTCTACATTTGTGTGTATACGTCTGTGTGCATGTGCGTGTATATGTGTGTGTATGTGTGTATTTGTGTATTTGTGTATGTGTGTATAGATGTGTGTACATATGTACATTTGCCTATTTATTTTGCAATTATCACGAGACGTGTACAAAATGCCTGCTTTTGCTTTGTAGCAAAGGTTTCTTATTGTGAGGCGTATTTATAAAATCAACCTTCTATTGCGAGTACAGTACTTTCTTTATCCTTCATCATTTAGTTTATCCTTAGCCATGTAAATGAATTTTCAATTATACGTTTTCTTTGAAACTCACAAAGGCAGCTAAAGTCAGTCTAAGTGATACAAATGGATGATTTAATGTGTGAAAAAGAGACCATTTAAATAATTGACAACTCCCAGGCAGAGATGGCAAGGTTGACTCGTACCATTTCAACATAAATAGGCACAGCATAAGATTCCATTTTTAATGTCGTGAGAAGAATAAGGGGGAAATAAAAGAGTTAAAAAAATTAACATATGCAATTAATTTTCCATCTCCAAGACTCCATGTCAGATATTTTGCATTTTTCATTTAAAAAAAAAAAAAAAAAAAAAAAAAAACTTGCTACATCTCTCGAGTCTTGACATCATAAACCTCTCACCCCACATGCAGAGGTATATACTTTAGCTGGCCGTCTCTTTCTCAAGCATTAAAAATCTAAAGTGATGACAATCAGTGTCGGACCCAACTGTCACCTGAAGGGGAACCTTTCATGAAAAAAATGATGAACATAGACTTTACTTTTTAACCTTTGCCATCAATTTGGTAAGACTGAGACCGAAGAAAGAGAACAAATGTTGCTGTAAAAACGGATATATTACCAATATTACTGAATTTAAAGAATCATTTTTCTTACAAACACACTGCGATTGACATTTAATTAAGTGAGGCCAATAAAAACGAATACCTCCAATTGATGGAAAGAGAGATATCTAAAACTTTCATTAAAAGAAAAATCCTTTAATATCATAAAAACAGGTGCTCAAATAAACCATCTTGCTTTTTGACCTTTCATTCTGATATTTCCAGTTTATGGAGGTCAAAAAACAGCAGAGTGTCATCACTCATGTGAATTGGAAAAGGTAATACCGCGTTGTGGTCGAAAAAGCTCTTCAGAGGAGGTATAACGAGTAGAAAGCTTAATAGAGAGAAAAACTCTGTTTCGGGTTCTACCATCCGGAAGTTAAATGACTGGGTTTAAATCAAGCTGGATAATTGCCCCATGTTTCATCGTAATGGTGAATGGCAAAGCTGACATTATTGGAGGCAAGTCCCAGCATTCACCTCTGGCTGTAACCCAAGAGCTCAGAAGCTACCCTCACATATACCGTAAAAAGCATGAATCAAAATTGGACTGGGGGGTTTTGGGATGAAAAACAATACGAGCAGAAACATAAAAATTTGCTATAATTTAAAATCCACATCTTCACATAAGTATATTAGCTCTCATAGGAACTGATTATAGCACTAGCCATTGCCTAGGTGCCATAATTTCCTCAAAATTTTTTATATCTCATTATGATTGCAAAGGTAAAAGGTATGACGAGCCTAAGCTTATGCCTCAAAACAAAACCACGAGGTGTGAGACAGTCACCTGATTGAAAAAGAATAATAACTGGAACTAGGACTGCCACTTTATAACTGCTGGCAGTGATGACAGGTTTCCTCCGCCTTCCCGCTTTCATACAAACCGACTTAGATACAACCCCACTTTGATACAACCCCACTTTGATACAACCCCACTTTGATACAACCCCACTTTGATACAACCCCACTTTGATACAACCCCACTTTGATACAACCCCACTTTGATACAACCCCACTTTGATACAACCCCACTTTGATACAACCCCACTTTGATACAACCCCACTTTGATACAACACCGCTTTGATACAACACCGCTTTGATACAACACCGCTTTGATACAACCCCACTTTGACACAAATCACACAACCCCACTTTGACACAACCCTGCTTTGATACAACCCAGCTTTGATACAACCCAGCTTTGATACAGCCCCGCTTGGATACAACCCAGCTTTGATACAACCCAGCTTTGATACAACCCAGCTTTGATACAACCCAGCTTTGATAAAACCCCGCTTTGATACAACCCAGCTTTGATACAACCCAGCTTTGATACAACCCAGCTTTGATAAAACCCCGCTTTGATACAACCCAGCTTTGATACAACCCAGCTTTGATACAACCCAGCTTTGATACAACCCAGCTTTGATACAACCCAGCTTTGATACAACCCAGCTTTGATACAACCCAGCTTTGATAAAACCCCGCTTTGATACAACCCAGCTTTGATACAACCCCACTTTGACACAACCCCACTTTGATACAACACTGCTTTGATACAACCCCACTTTGATACAACACTGCTTTGACACAACCCCACTTTGATACAACACTGCTTTGATACAACCCCACTTTGACACTGCCCTGCTTTGATACAACCCTACTTTGATACAACACCACTTTGACACAACCCCACTTTGACACAACCCCACTTTGATACAACCCCGCTTTGAAACAACCCCACTTTGACACAACCCCACTTTGACACAACCCCACTTTGATACAACACCGCTTTGATACAACCCCACTTTGACACAACCCTGCTTTGATACAACCCTACTTTGACACAACCCCACTTTGACACAACCCCACTTTGATACAACCCTGCTTTGAAACAACCCTGCTTTGATACAACCCTGCTTTGATACAACCCCACGTTGATACAACACCACTTTGACACAACCCCACTTTGACACAACCCCACTTTGACACAACCCCGCTTTGACACAACCCTGCTTTGATACAACCCTGCTTTGATACAACCCAGCTTTGATACAACCCCACGTTGATACAACCCCACTTTGACACAACCCCGCTTTGACACAACCCTGCTTTGATACAACCCTGCTTTGATACAACCCTGCTTTGATACAACCCTGCTTTGATACAACCCAACTTTCATACAACCCCACTTTGATACAACCCTGCTTTGATACAACCCTGCTATGATACAACCCTGCCTTGATACAACCCTGCTTTGATACAACCCTGCTTTGATACAACCCAGCTTTGATACAACCCCACTTTGATACAACACCGCTTTGATACAACCCCACTTTGATACAACCCAGCTTTGATATAACCCCACTTTGATACAACACCGCTTTGATACAACCCCACTTTGACACAACCCCACTTTGACACAACCCCACTTCGACACAACCCCACTTTGATACAACCCCACTTTGATACAACCCAGCTTTGATACAACTCTGCTTGGATACAACCCAGCTTTGATACAACCCCGCTTTCATTGGACACGCTTTGATACAACCCCACTTTGATATGACCACACTTGGATACAACACAGCTTTGATACAACCCAGCTTTGATACAACCCCGCTTTGATACAACTCCGCTTGGATACAACCCAGCTTTGATACAACCCAGCTTTGATACAACCCAGCTTTGATACAACTCCGCTTGGATACAACCCAGCTTTGATACAACCCAGCTTTGATACAACTCCGTTTTGATACAACCCAGCTTTGATACAACCCAGCTTTGATACAACTCCGCTTGGATACAACCCAGCTTTGATACAACCCAGCTTTGATACAACTCCGCTTTGATACAACCCAGCTTTGATACAGCCCCGCTTGGATACAACCCAGCTTTGATACAACCCAGCTTTGATAAAACCCCGCTTTGATACAACCCAGCTTTGATAGAACCCCGCTTGGATACAACCCAGCTTTGATACAACCCAGCTTTGATACAACCCAGCTTTGATACAACTCCGCTTGGATACAACCCAGCTTTGATACAACCCAGCTTTGATACAACTCCGCTTTGATACAACCCAGCTTTGATACAGCCCCGCTTGGATACAACCCAGCTTTGATACAACCCAGCTTTGATACAACCCAGCTTTGATACAACCCAGCTTTGATAAAACCCCGCTTTGATACAACCCAGCTTTGATACAACCCAGCTTTGATACAACCCAGCTTTGATACAACCCAGCTTTGATAAAACCCCGCTTTGATACAACCCAGCTTTGATACAACCCCACTTTGACACAACCCCACTTTGATACAACACTGCTTTGATACAACCCCACTTTGATACAACACTGCTTTGACACAACCCCACTTTGATACAACACTGCTTTGATACAACCCCACTTTGACACTGCCCTGCTTTGATACAACCCTACTTTGATTCAACACCACTTTGACACAACCCCACTTTGACACAACCCCACTTTGATACAACCCCGCTTTGAAACAACCCCACTTTGACACAACCCCACTTTGACACAACCCCACTTTGATACAACACTGCTTTGATACAACCCCACTTTGACACAACCCTGCTTTGATACAACCCTACTTTGACACAACCCCACTTTGACACAACCCCACTTTGATACAACCCTGCTTTGAAACAACCCTGCTTTGATACAACCCTGCTTTGATACAACCCCACGTTGATACAACACCACTTTGACACAACCCCACTTTGACACAACCCCACTTTGACACAACCCCGCTTTGACACAACCCTGCTTTGATACAACCCTGCTTTGATACAACCCAGCTTTGATACAACCCCACGTTGATACAACCCCACTTTGACACAACCCCGCTTTGACACAACCCTGCTTTGATACAACCCTGCTTTGATACAACCCTGCTTTGATACAACCCTGCTTTGATACAACCCAACTTTCATACAACCCCACTTTGATACAACCCTGCTTTGATACAACCCTGCTATGATACAACCCTGCCTTGATACAACCCTGCTTTGATACAACCCTGCTTTGATACAACCCAGCTTTGATACAACCCCACTTTGATACAACACCGCTTTGATACAACCCCACTTTGATACAACCCAGCTTTGATATAACCCCACTTTGATACAACACCGCTTTGATACAACCCCACTTTGACACAACCCCACTTTGACACAACCCCACTTCGACACAACCCCACTTTGATACAACCCCACTTTGATACAACCCAGCTTTGATACAACCCAGCTTTGATACAACTCTGCTTGGATACAACCCAGCTTTGATACAACCCCGCTTTCATTGGACACGCTTTGATACAACCCCACTTTGATATGACCACACTTGGATACAACACAGCTTTGATACAACCCAGCTTTGATACAACCCCGCTTTGATACAACTCCGCTTGGATACAACCCAGCTTTTATACAACCCAGCTTTGATACAACCCAGCTTTGATACAACTCCGCTTGGATACAACCCAGCTTTGATACAACCCAGCTTTGATACAACTCCGTTTTGATACAACCCAGCTTTGATACAACCCAGCTTTGATACAACTCCGCTTGGATACAACCCAGCTTTGATACAACCCAGCTTTGATACAACTCCGCTTTGATACAACCCAGCTTTGATACAGCCCCGCTTGGATACAACCCAGCTTTGATACAACCCAGCTTTGATAAAACCCCGCTTTGATACAACCCAGCTTTGATAGAACCCCGCTTGGATACAACCCAGCTTTGATACAACCCAGCTTTGATACAACCCAGCTTTGATACAACTCCGCTTGGATACAACCCAGCTTTGATACAACCCAGCTTTGATACAACTCCGCTTTGATACAGCCCAGCTTTGATACAGCCCCGCTTGGATACAACCCAGCTTTGATACAACCCAGCTTTGATAAAACCCCGCTTTGATACAACCCAGCTTTGATACAACCCCGCTTGGATACAACCCAGCTTTGATACAACCCAGCTTTGATACAACCCAGCTTTGATACAACCCAGCTTTGAAACAACCCCACTTGGATACAGCCCAGCTTTGATACAACCCAGCTTTGATACAACCCAGCTTTGATACAACCCAGCTTTGATACAACCCAGCTTTGATACAACCCAGCTTTGATACAACCCAGCTTTGATACAACCCAGCTTTGATACAACCCCGCTTGGATACAGCCCAGCTTTAATACAACCCAGCTTTGATACAACCCAGCTTTGATACAACCCCGCTTTGATACAACCCAGCTTTGATACAGCCCCGCTTGGATACAACCCAGCTTTGATACAACCCAGCTTTGATTAAACCCCGCTTTGATACAACCCAGCTTTGATACAACTCCGCTTGGATACAACCCAGCTTTGATACAACCCAGCTTTGATACAACCCAGCTTTGATACAACCCAGCTTTGATACAACTCCGCTTGGATACAACCCAGCTTTGATACAACCCAGCTTTGATACAACCCAGCTTTGATACAGCCCCGCTTGGATACAACTCCGCTTGGATACAACCCAGCTTTGATACAACCCAGCTTTGATACAACCCAGCTTTGATACAACCCAGCTTTGATACAACTCCGCTTGGATACAACCCAGCTTTGATACAACCCAGCTTTGAAACAACCCAGCTTTGATACAGCCCCGCTTGGATACAACTCTGCTTGGTTACAACCCAGCTTTGATAAAACCCCGCTTTGATGCAAGCCCGCTTTGATGCAAGCCCGCTTTGTTGCAATCCCGCTTTCATTGGACACGCTTTGATACAACCCCGCTTTCATTGGACACCCTTTGATACAACCTCGCTTTGATACAACCCCGCTTTGATGCAACCCCGCTTTGATGCAACCCCGCTTTCATTGGACACACTTTGATACAACCCCGCTTTGTAAGAACCTCGCTCTCATACAACCCCACTTTGATACAACCCCGCTTTCATCGGATATGCTTCACTACAACCCGGCTTTGATGCAACCCCACTTTGATACAACGTTGCTTTCGTACAACCTCACTTTCATCATAATTTAAGGCACAATGAAAAGTCACATGCCTTGAGAAGATAAATGTAGAGTTTCTTCTTCTTCACACAATAACAACTGCTACCTTCCAAACAGTACAACCCATCAGGTTGAAATTGTCGAATTATGACGCCATAATGGAGGAAACGATGACATCATCATTCACGTGGGTTATTCTCCATGGATAGTTCTTTAAAATGAGACATGTCTAAATTTTTCCTGTGCAGGGCTTTTTGAGATATAGAGGTGGAAATGTTTTCGGATTTTCTAACATGACGCCCATACCGTGTGACCTATGATGTCATAATTACCATAAAAAGATTGTAGAGGCCGAGTCGCTCGTATGCTGAAAAATTCCTGTCAGTCGGTGCAATGACTGCAGAGAAAATGATTTTTAAAGAAAATAAACCAGAAAAATGGCAGTGCCAGAATCATTGACATGGCCTGATAAGCTCATGCAGTGTTTCTTTTCCTTCACACAATAACAACCTCTAGCTTCCAGACCGTATAACCAATCATCTTGAAATTTTGCAAACTTCTTCCCCTACTTATCGCTGCCAAACCATGTGACTTATCACAAATTCCAAAAGGGAATTTTAGCATGCCACCATGTGGAACATAATTGTGAACTTTCCATTTTGAGGGAGGAGCTAGTTTTTAAAGGTTTATGCCTCAAAAGGTCATAGCTCTGAAACCATGTGACGTATGACGTCATGCTCACAGAACTTTTCATTCCTCATGGTTATGCGATTGTGCATGCAAAGTTTGGCCTCCATGTGTTCAGTCATTTCAGAGAAAAGGGTTTTTAGTGGTTTTTAAGGCTTTTCACTTAAAACAATATGGCGGCCAAACCACGTGACCAATGACGCCATTATTATTTTTTTCTTCTGCATCAATTTATACCGTGATAATGCTCAAGAAATAAAATCCTGATCGGATGAATTTTTTTACTTGTCGAATTATGGCGTCATAATGGAGGCAACTATGATATCATCATTCACAAGCGTTATTCTACATGGAGAGTTCTTTACAAAGAGACATGTCTCAATTGTTTCTGTGCAGCACTTTTAGAGATAATGAGGTGCAAATTTTTTGTTTTTTCCAAGATGGCACATGTAGCACGTGACCTGTGATGTCATAATCACCATTAAATGATTCCACAGTACTAGCACTCCTATGATGAAAATTTCCTATCAATCGGTCAAACTATTGCAGAGATAATGATTTTTAAAGGAAATAAACCCGAAAAATGGCAGTAGCACAATCAGTTCGATGGCCGATAAAGAAAGTGTTGCGTTTCTTCTTCTTCCAGCAATAACGACTTCTGGCTTCCAGACTGTACAACCAATCATATTGAAATTTTAAACACTTATTTCACTTGATGACAGCTACATCACATTAAATGCTAAAGTCTATCAATGCACCAGTTCAAGAGATAGAAGCTTTTTAAGATTTTCGCTCAATCATTTATTGCGGCCAAATCATGTGACTTATCAAAACTTCCCAAGTAAAGTTTTAACTTCCCCGCATGGGGAACATTTGTATAGAGTTTCTATTCGACATCTTCAAAAATGAGGGATGAGATAGGTGTTAACGTTTATGCTTAACAATGTCATAACTCCAAAGCCATGTGATGCATGACGTCATCATGCAGGAACATTTTGTTTGTCATGGGTATGCAATTATGCATGCCAATTTTGGGCTCAATATGTTCAGCCGTTGCAGAGAAAAAGGGGTTTTAGTGTTTTTCACAAAAAACCAACATGGCGGCTGAACCATGTGACGTATGATGTTGAAATGTTTTGGATTCTGATTTTTTTTTCACGTAGATGATGCACAAACAATATCATATTCATGTCGTCAAGGGCTCTATATGTCAAATTCCAATGTCATAACGTTAGTACTTTTAATATCCGAAATATACATTTTTTTGTCTCATTGCAGAGTTTTTTTAGAATAAGTATAAGATTAAGTATAAGAATAAATATAAATTAAGAATAAGTATAAGAATAATATAGAGCAAAAGAATAATAATAATAATATATTGGATATTGTTGGAATATGTTTAAACCTCAGCCGTGATGCTGACGCCTCCCCCCCCACCCCCAGAATTTACATGTTTTAAACGTTTCCCAGTGTGTACCCTGGTCAGAATAGGTACACCGTATCCCTGCGTGTCGTAAGAGACGACTAAGAGGGTTGGCGTCAGGAAGGGCATCCGGCCATAAAAACATTGCCTCAAAAAGAGAACCATGACAATCACAAGTACATATGGGCAGGGTGCAGCCCGAAGTGGAGATCGGTTTCTGAGGTTTGGGACATGGAATGTGGGGACAATGACAGGGAGATCAGGAGAAGTGGTGGAAGTATTGGTCAGAAGAAGAGTGGACATATGTTGTGTGCAAGAGACGAGATGGAAGGGAAGTGGTGTGAGAATGGTGAAGGGTAGGCAGGGACAGAAATACAAGTTTGTGTGGCAAGGGTGCCCGGAGGGCGTGAATGGTGTTGGTGTCCTGTTTTCTGAGGAGTTTGTAGACAGTATGGTGAGTGTGACTAGAGTGAGTGATAGGTTGATGATGGTGAAAATGATGATTGGAAAACTCTTGGTGAACGTCATCTCGGGATATGCTCCGCAGGTTGGTCGAAGCGATGAAGAGAAGGACAAGTTCTGGTGTGCGATAGAGAAGCTGATGGAAAACGTGAAAGATGAGGAAGTTGTTGTGGTGGGAGGAGACCTGAATGGACATGTGGGAAGGAGTATGGATGGTTTTGAGGGAGTTCATGGGGGTTACGGATATGGTGTGAGAAATGGAGAAGGTGAAAGGATTTTGGAGTTTGCTGATGGAGCTGATTTGTTGATTTGTAATACTCAGTTCCAGAAAGAGGACAATAAGCTTGTTACATACACATCAGGTGGGTCGACGACAACCGTTGACTACCTGATGGTGCGTCGGCGAGATAGGGGGCACCTCCGGGACACAAAGGTGATCCCGGGGGAGGAGGCTGTTTCACAGCACCACTTGGTTGTCTGCGACATAAGGGTGAAAGGTGCGAGGAGAGCTCGGCGGGTGAAGTACCAACCGAGAATGAAGGTGTGGAGGTTGAAAGAGGTGACAGTAAGGGAGGCATTAAAAGAGAGGCTGAGTAGGGTAGAGGATGATGTGGTTGAGCTTGAAAGTGGTTGGATGTCAATGAAAGCTAGTCTGTTGGGAGCCGTTGGTGAGGTAAGTGGATGGACAAAAGGACCACCGAGGCACTCGGAAACATGGTGGTGGGATGTTGAGGTTGGAAAGAGGATTGACGAGAAGAGGAAGAAGTTCAAAGAGTGGCAGAAGGCGAAGGGTACGGGAGCAGAAACAGCAGAGCATGAAAGTTATAAGGCAGCCAGGAAGGCTGCAAAGAAAGAGGTAGCAAAGGCGCAGGAGGCATGTAGGAAAATGTTCGGAGAACGCTTGGATTCGGAAGAGGGTCAGAAAGCAGTATTCAGGATTGCAAAGCAGATAGCGAAAGAGAGGTGTGATGTGATGGGGGTGAGTTGCTTGAAGGATGAAGTGGGACAAATCGTTGTCGACCCAGATGGAATTAAAGGAAGATGGAAAAGATATATGGAAATGCTGTTGAATACAGAGAATGAATGGGATGGCAACATAGAGAGTAACCCAGTTTTAGGACCGGCAGAGAAGATAACTGAGAAGGAAGTTGAGGAAGCGATAAAAGCAATGAAGAGTGGAAAAGTGGGAGGGCCGACGGGAGTTGTGGGAGATATGTTGAAGGCAGCAGGAAGTTGGGGTGTGAAGAGAATGACAGAGATCTGTAATTTGGTGGTGAAAGAAGGCCGCATTCCAGTGAATTGGGAACTGAGTACCCTCGTCCCTCTATACAAGGGGAAAGGTGACCCTCTGGAGTGTGGCTCGTACCGAGCGATAAAGTTATTGGAGCATGGAATGAAGGTATTGGAAAGGGTGTTGGAGAGGAGGATAAGGAAGAAAGTGAAGATCGACGAAATGCAGTTTGGATTTATGCCAGGAAGAGGAACGACAGATGCGCTTTTCCTTGTGAGGCAGTTGCAGGAGAAGTACATGGATAAGAGGAAGAAGTTGTTTTTTGGGTTTGTTCATCTGGAGAAAGCATTCGATAGGGTTCCACGCAAAGTATTGACATGGGCATTGAGGAAGTTAGGAGTGGAGGAATGGTTGATCAGAGTAGTGATGGCAATGTACAAAAGAGCACGCACAGCTGTAAGGACGAAGGACGGGAACAGTGGTGAGTTTGAGGTGAAGGTGGGAGTGCATCAGGGGTCGGTACTAAGTCCACTATTATTTGTAGCTGTGATGGAGGTGCTGGCTCAGACCGTAAAGGAGGGTTTACCGTGGGAGTTGTTGTATGCAGATGATCTGGTGTTGATTGCGGAAAGTATGGATGGACTGAAGGAAAAGATGAACAAGTGGAAGGAATGTATGGAGACAAAAGGTCTGAAGGTGAATATCGGAAAGACAAAGGTGATGGCAAGTGGTAAAGCATGTGGTGAGGTGGAAAGAACTGGGAAGTGGCCGTGTGCTGTGTGTAGGAAGGGTGTCGGGGTGAACTCCATTCAATGTACAATGTGTGCTGAGTGGGTTCATCAAAAATGTAGTGGTCTGAGAGGGTCATTAACCAGTGTGGCAGCTACATTCAAATGTAAGGTGTGCACAGAGGGAGCTGCAGATGGAGGAAATGTTGAGTTGGATCTTGGAGACGGCGTGAAGCTGGAAGGTGTGAAAACATTTTGCTACCTCGGAGACATGCTGAATGGAGAAGGTGGATCAGACTCGGCAACGGTTGCTCGAGTGAGATGTGCATGGAAGAAGTTTCGGGAACTGAGTAGCGTGCTGATGAGGAGGAGAGTGTCGCTGAAGCTGAAGGGAAAGGTGTATGCTGCATGTGTGAGAAGTGTTATGATTTATGGGAGCGAGACATGGGTAATGAACGTAGAGCAGCAACGAAGGCTGGAAAGGGTGGAAATGCGAATGGTTCGATGGATGTGCGGAGTATCGTTGAGAGAGAGGAAGACAAATGATGAATTGCGCAAGATGCTGGGAATATTGCCTGTGATTGATGCTGTGAAGAGGAACAGGTTGACATGGTTTGGTCATGTATTGAGGAAGGATGAAAGTGACTGGTTGAGAAGAGTGATGGAAGTTAATGTAGAAGGAAGTAGAGGACGGGGAAGACCGAGAAAGACTTGGCTAAAGATGGTGGAAGAAGAAATGCGGGCAAGGGGGTTAACAAGGAGAGATGCAGAAAATAGGGCAAAATGGAGAAGATTGTCATGGGGACCGCAAGGCTAACCCCCGCTCTAGCAGGGAACATGGCCTTAAAATGCATGTTGTTGTTGTTGTTGTATAAGAATAATAATAAGATTCACATTTTTCCCATTGAGCCGTTTCAGAGATATGAAGGGGCAAAGTTTTTCGGTTTTTCCAAGCTGGCGCCCATACCACTTGACCTACAGTCACGTGAAAAAGTAAGTACACCCCATGTAAACTTTTGACTTTTTCAACCTACAGTCACGTGAAAAAGTAAGTACACCCCATGTAAACTTTTGACTTTTTCAACATATTTCAACATACAGCTATTTGATCTTCATTTCAACAATATTGAGAGATAAAGGTGATATAATATAACAAATATCATGAAACATTTACATTTTGTAGTCCATTGTATAATTTAAATAAACATAAATGCAAATTTCGCATGTGGAAAAAGTAAGTACACCCTTGGCTCTAATAGGTGGTATTGCCCCCCTTTGGCAGAAACAACCTCAAGTAGGCGTTTCTTTAAGTGTCTACCAGTCTCTGACATCGACTGGGAGAAATTTTTGCCCACTCCTCCATGCAGAATTCTTTCAGCTGTGCGATGTTTGAGGGGTTTCTTGCATGCACAGCTCGTTTCAAATCCCCCCACAACATCTCGATGGGATTTAGATATGGGCTTTGACTTGGCCATTCCAGAACCCTCCATCTCTTTCTTTTCAGCCATTCCTTGGGGGACTTACTGGTATGTTTAGGGTCATTGTCATGTTGCAAGGTCCACCTTCGGTTGAGCTTCAACTTTCCGACAGATGGCCTCACATTTTCCTCAAGCACCCTTTGGTCCAATGAAGAATTCATAGTGGAATCTATGATGGTGAGCTATCCAGGCCCTGATGCAGCAAAGCTGCCCCAAACCATAATATTTCCACCACCATGCTTTACAGTTGGTATCAGGTTCTTGGGGTCAAATACTGTCTTTGGTTTTCGCCAAACATGTCTTCTGGTACTGTGGCCAAATAGCTCTACCTGTGACTCATCTGTCCAGAGCACATTGTTCCAGAAGTGCTGGTCTTTGCCGAGGTGTTCATTGGCAAACTTTAGTTTTGCCCTGATGTTCTTTCTGGACAGCAAAGGTTTCCTCCTGGCACACCTCCCATGTAGATCAAATTTGTGCAGCCTCTTTCTAATGGTAGACTCGTGCACGTTGACATCAACAGTGGCAAGAGCGACCTGTAGGTCCCGTGATGACATTCTGGGGTTCTTGGAGACTTCTTTCAGCATCTTGCGGTCTGCTCTCAGGCTGAACTTGCTGGGGCGGCCTGGCCTGAACAAGTTGGCAGTTGTTTGGAATCTTCTCCACTTGTAGATGATCTTCTGGACAGTCAAATGATTGATGTCAAATTGTTTGGAGATCTTTTTAAATCCCTTCCCAGACTCGTCGGCATCTATAACCTTCTTTCTGAAGGCCTCAGAGAGCTCTTTTTGATCTAGGCATGGTGACGCCGTACACTTAAACAACAAAGAGCAAACCAAACTAAATGTCTGTGGTTTAAATAAGACAGGTGCCTCCAAGATCCTCTCCAACGATGTTCTAATCATTTGCACCTGAGCTGGTGCACGTGATTATAATTTTAGGTATTTGAAGTGGTGATAAATGTAGGGGTGTACTTACTTTTTCCACATGCGAAATTTGCATTTATGTTTATTTAAATTATACAATGGACTACAAAATGTAAATATTTCATGATATTTGTTATATTATATCACCTTTATCTATCAATATTGTTGAAATGAATATCAAATAGCTGTATGTTGAAATATGTTGAAAAAGTCAAAACTTTACATGGGGTGTACTTACTTTTTCATGTGACTATATAATGTCATAAATAGCAGTAAAAGAATATACAGGTCTAGCCAATCATTTCTTTAAAATTCCGTGCCTATTGGTTCAACAGTTGCAGAGAACATTAATTAGAAAGTTTTCGGACCTTGAAACGGTGGGGTGGAAGAATAAGAAAAACTCTCGGAATAATAAGAGGAATTCCTCCACATTGCATGTGGAGAAACCTAACAAGCAATTAAAGATTGCATACCCTCACCCAGACATGGGTTGTGTGGTTTTATGGAACGTATTTTATGGATGTACTCGCATTTTAATTGCACATACTTTAGAGATGTTCTCACATTCTAATTGTGCATACTTTATCATGGTACTCACATTATAATTGCACATACTTTATAGATGTTCTTATATTATAATTGTACATAGTTTATAGATGTACTCACATTATAATTGCATATACTTTATAGATGTTCTCACGTTCTAATCGTACACACTTTATGGAGCTACTCACATTCTAATTGTACATACTTTACAGAGGTACTCACATTATAATTGCACATACTTTGTAGATGTACTCACATTAAATTGAGCATACTTCATAGAGGTACTCACATTCTAATTGCAAATACTTTATAGAGGTACTCACATTCTAATTGTACATACTTTATAGATGGGCTCACATTATAATTGTACATACTGTTACGTTTGTGGGGGGTAGGCAATGAAATACCTTCATCCAGGTAGAAGTGTATCGGAAGTGTGCTCTGACTGCCGTGAAGAAGAAGAACCCCATTCCCCATAAGTAGTGATTTCGTTTGACCGGATGTCGTGTAAAAGTGTACCTTTGTCCCCATGACTAGGTGTGGGGTTATGTTAATAAGTTAGGGATTAAGGGTAATTATCCCCTGTATGCAAGTGCCTCTGTAATCTTTTCCTGTGTTCCTTATAACACTGCAGCACACACACATAGTCAAGCCAAGCAATCGCGCATTAAAACAGTAAATAAAAACC
Organism: Myxine glutinosa; assembly: GCF_964187855.1. Lineage (NCBI taxonomy): Eukaryota > Metazoa > Chordata > Myxini > Myxiniformes > Myxinidae > Myxine > Myxine glutinosa. The sequence goes on from NC_136273.1 coordinate 72,648,051, forward strand.
AACCGGAACAGGACATTGAAAAATAACGCTGGCACCGCCACCTGCCACATCGCAACATCATGCAGGCAGGTCCGTGAGGCCATACCCCGAAGAGCAGTGATTGGTCCGGTATTGTCTAGCGATGAGAGGGACCCGCTGATAGGAGCACGCACGGGGATCGTCAGATGACGTCAGAGCCTTGAGAATAAAAGAATTGAGTCCTGACATTTTGTCCTCTTGCGTGGGTACAGTCATTACGAGCAGACGCAGTATATACGCTCTTGCGCAAGGGACATTGAAAAGAAATAGTCGCATATTTCCCTCATGCATAGGGAACATTGGTGCCGTGCGGTCACAGATACTCTCGGTTATCTTGGGTCCTGGCTTTGGTAACGAGCGACCGCGTTTGCATCTCTCTCGGCATCTGGATTTCATCGCGGGTGGTCGTGTCCCGGCATTTTGTCTCGTGGTCCCTGGCTTTCATCAGTTCGAGTGACTGCTTTGTCCTTTCCTTGCCTCGTCGATGCCGACTGGGCGTCGTCTGGGTGCTGTGTGAAGCAGACGGCGAGGATGAGTGCGGCTGGAGTGAACGAACGGTGCGCTAGGGCCTGCTTACCACACACAGACTTCGCGCCAGGGCGAGTGTGTTTCCCGCACACGGACCTCCGGGACCCGGTCACGGACTGACGGGGTTTAAGAGCTGCTCAGAAATAAATACACAAACACACGCATTATTTTCCAGTTATTTTTCCCCTTGTGTTGTGTACGAATCTGTGTGGAGGGTCCCTCGATGAGGAATTTTAGTTTACAATGCATTCTTTTGTTACCAGAATTCCTTTCAATAAAGCCGGTATTTGTACATTTTAATTCTGCGTTGGTTTGAATTGATTAACAAGGTCAAAGACTTCCAGTGGGGTCCGTGAAAGTAAGAGCTTCGCTACACTTCGCTGCTCTCCCCCGCACATATAAGGAAGGTTAGCCATTGTTAACTGAACGCCTCGGAGTTTAAGCTCGATCAGCTATAATTGCACATAAGTGAGTGAAACAAGTACTCACATTATAATTGCACATACTTTATAGATGCACTCACATTATAATTGTACATATTTATAGATGTTCTCACATTATAATTGTACATACTTTATGGAGGTACTCACATTATAATTGTACATACTGTTACGGTTTTTAGAACCTTCACTTTGGTAAATAATAACCCTTGTAAATAATCCCCTGGAAATATTCCCATTTTTGGTAAAGGTCAAAGGTTGCACCCTAGCTAGTCCATATTGCCACACATAGGGCACATAGAAACCTCTTTAGTTATCTCATTAGTATGTGTTTTAGATAAGGATCTGTTCCCAATAGTTTGGCTCCGCATTTGCATTAATCAAATAAGATAGGCCCCTTTCAATATCCCAATCTCTCTCTCTCCGGCCACCAAGTAACACCTGCAGTCGGGTTTGTTTTTTCCATGCTCTCCCCTGCCTTTGCTGGCCGCGCTTTTGCTGTACCAGACGCCATTGCTCACGCGGTCAGGATCGGAGAAGAATGGGGGAGGAGCTATCGAAGCCAGGCGGAGCCCTGTTAAGGGTGGAGCCACGGAGACCTCATCAACCACCCAGGGCTGAGGTGGGCTCGCCGATGGGCGTGTCCACATGAACCGCGGCTTAATACGCGAGCGCATGATATAAGCGCTCGTGTGGGACTGCTTGCAAGGTCGGTGCAGAGCGTGGTGGTGAGTCAAGCAGAGAAAAGCAAGGGGCGGAGAGCTTGAGAGAGTTGAGGAGAGAGTGGCGTGGTGGTGAGAGGGACTGCTTCGTAGCAGAGCTGTATATTCGTCCCTGCATATTATATTCCGCCCGCGGTCAACGGCATACCAACCGCGCTGCCTGCGGAGTTTCGCCGCGGCACCAAAGACCGGACCGGAGTGAACGTGAACCGGAGACGTGAAAGTGAACCGGACCGGAGCCCACGCTGCCAGTGGCTGGACCTTTCTTCTTGCTATTCCCCATACGTGTAAGTCTGTTTGTACTGTCCTGGGCATGTGATAATATAAGAGTGTATAAGGTTTGCCCTGTGTCTCTGCTTCTTCCTCTTCCTGTACAGTCTTACCTTTCGTTTCCTCTTTAGTTTTGCTTGTACATAATTAATAAATCCACCTGTTCTTCCTTTACTCTGGTTTCCTCTCATCCGGTCGCTTTAGTGATTTCTCCATTGAATACCTGTGGCACGATAGGAACCGCTATAATCGGGTCTAGTCATATTGCTAACGGCCCGAGTCGCGGCTCGCTTCGCTCGGCGTATCCATTAACGCTGCGGCTCGGGCGGAAATTATCTCCCTGTTTTGCGGAGAGATTGGCAAAGGTATTTGGGAGCCCATCTTGACCAATCACCCTGGCCAATCTCAACCCCACAAAGGAGCGTTATAATTTCCAGGGCTGGGGGATCGGCCAGTGTAAAAGACAAGGGGATTAACCTCCCCCCCCCCCCCCCCCCCCCTTGGTAAGGGGAGCGCCGACCCCCGGATCTGCAACAATACTTTATAGAAGAACTCACATTATAATTGCACATACTTTATAGATGTACTCACGCTGTAATGGTACATACTTTATAGATGTACTCATATTATAATTGCACATACTTTATAGAAGTACTCACATTCTAATTGTATATATTTATAGACGTACTCACACTATAATTGTACATACTTTATTGAGGTACTCACATTCTAATTGTACATAATTTATAGAGGTACTCATATTCTAATTGTACATATTTATAGATGTACTCACATTCTCATTGTACATGTTTACAGACGCACTCACACTATAATTGTGCATACTTTATTGTGATACTCACATTCTAATCGTACATACTTTATAGAGGTACTCATATTCTCATTGTACATGCTTTATAGAGGTACTCATATTCTAATTGTACATGCTTTATAGACATAATCACATTCTAATTGTACATACTTTAAAGAAGTACTTACATTCTCATTGTACATATTTATAGACGCACTCACACTATAATTGGGCATACTTTATAGAGGTACTCACATTCTAATCGTACATACTTTATTGAGGTACTCACATTCTAATCGTACATACTTTATGGAGGTACTCATATTCTAATTGTACATGCTTTATAGACATAATCACATTCTAATTGTACATACCTTACAGAAGTACTTACATTCTCATTGTACATATTGATAGACGTTCTCACATTATAATTTTACATACTTTATAGAGGTAGTCGGTTGAAAACAAAGATAACATGTAATACTGGCTACCACTAGGTGGTGTTTGTGGCCAATGTGAGCACATTCTGTGCAGACAAACAGCCAAACAGACAGACAAACAAACAAGTCTGTGCTTAGCACAATACTTGCAAAATCCTTAAAATAAGTTGTTGATCTTTTGGCCAATGTTGACCTCAAAAATAATTGGTTGTTGAAATCAGTGATCTGATATGTAAATCCTATTCAAATTTCAAATCAATCCGATGAAAATTTAGGATTTTAGAAATTTGTCAAAGTTATTGACCTTTGGCCCTTGCTGACCTTTTGACCTCAAAACCAATATGCCTCTTCCTTATGACCTACTTCACCATTTGGTGAAGTTACGTAAAGATCTGTTTAAAATTGTGACCTGCAGGCGATTGACATTCAAACAGACAAACAACAATGAAAAATCGGTCAGAGACAGAGGACTTGCCGGAATGTACTTTTTTGGGATCGGCCATTTTGGACAAATATGGCGGCCGAACCACGTGACTGATGATGTCATCATTATTTGTTTTTCTAAACTAATTTATTCCTAGATTATGCTCAAGAAATTTCATCTTGATCGGATGAAGTTTTGTACTTGTCGAATTATGACGTCATAATGGAGGCACCTATGACATCATCATTAACATATTTTATTCCCCATGGAGAGTTCTTCACAATGAGCCATGTCTCAATTTTTTCTATTCAGCACTTAAGGAGATATAGAGGTGCAAAGATTTTTTGGGTTTTTCCAAGATGGCGGCCGAACCACGTGACCGATGACATCATCATTTTTTTTCTCCCCCAGTTTATGCCAACATGGCGCTCAAGAAATTGCATCTTGATTGGATGAAGTTTTGTACTTGTCGAATTATCGAATTATGACGTCATTATGGAGGCCTTGGGCTGAGAGAGTTAAAATTTGGGCACAGTCTATTCCAGAGCAAGACAAATATGTGTGTAAAGTTTGGCGATTCTATGTGCAATGATGGAGACGTAGTACTGCGCACAAACAGACAAACAGACAGATGAAAAATCGGTCAGAGACCAAGGACTTTCCGGAATGTACTTTTTTTTCGGCCATTTTGGACAAATATGGCAGCCGAACCACATGACCGATGACGTCATCATTATTTGTTGTCTAAACTAATTTATTCCTCGATTATGCTAAATAAATTTCATCTTGATCGGATGAAGTTTTGTACTTGTCGAATTATGACGTCACAATGGAGGCACCTATGACATCACCATTAACATATTTTATTCCCCATGGAGAGTTCTTTACAATGAGCCATGTCTCAATTTTTTCTATTCAGCACTTTTGGAGATATGGAGGTGCAAAGTTTTTCGGTTTTCCCAACATGGCGGCCGAACCATGTGACCGATGACGTCATCATTATTTGTTTTTTAAGCTAATTTATTCCTAGATTATGCTCAAGAAATTTCATCTTGATCGGATGAAGTTTTGTACTTGTCGAATTATGACGTCATGATGGAGGCACCTATGACATCATCATTAACTTATTTTATTCTCCATGGAGAGTTCTTTACAATGAGCCATGTCTCAATTTTTTCTATTCAGCACTTTTGGAGATATAGAGGTGCAAAGTTTTTCGGTTTGTTGAAGATGGCGGCCGAACCACATGACCGATGACGTCATTATTTTTTTTCTCCACCAGTTTATGCCGATATGGCGCTCAAGAAATTGCATCTTGATTGGATGAAGTTTTGTACTTGTCGAATTATCGAATTATGATGTCATAATGGAGGCCTTGGGCCAAGAGAGTTAAAAATTGGGTACAGTCTATTCCAGGGCAAGACAAATATGTGTGTAAAGTATGGCGATTCTATGTGCAATGTTGGAGACGTAGTACTGCGCACAAACAAACAAACAGACAGACAGACAAACCGACCAACCAACATGCTTGCCGGAATCTTTTCCGGCAAGTAACAAAGACAGACAGACAGACAGACAAACCAACCAACCAACAAACTTGCCGGAATCTTTTCCAGCAAGTAACAAACAGACAGACAGACAGACAGACAGACAAACCAACCAACCAACATACTTGCCGGAATCTTTTCCGGCAAGTAAGGACGTCATGTTCAAAATCCACCCACCTTACCCACCTCACCCCCCCCCCCAACCCCTCACGCCCCCCCTCTCTCACCCCCACCCTCCCCCACCCAAATTAAAGTTGCTTCTCATGGAAGATGGAGTTTAGCTTCTCAAAATAACTCAGCCTGGCCAAATGGCATATGCCATGATGTCATAGGGATTTCCAGTGGAAGAAAACAAATTCATCTAATCGCATTTATCAGGTAGGGTCGACTATAATAACATGGATGTGCACAAGGTACCTGTCCATAAAGGATCTGAGCTGTGTTACGGATTCATCACTTCCATTGTTGTGGTTGTCATCCACTGTAAACATTTTTGGTTGCATGTACTATTATTGTTATCGTTTAGGTGAAATAGATATAACTGTTTTCAAAAGGTAAAAAAAGTTAGTGTTTTTAAAAGAAACCGGAAACCGGATCGGGAACCGGACGAAGAAGAAGAGGAGAGAAAAGAGGAAGAGGAGGCGGAGCGAGTAAGGTGGAGCAGAAGCCGAACTGCTTGGAGGTCTTGAACAAACGCTGGCGAACGGGGGTCAGGAGTGAACTTTTGGGTTTCCTGGGAAAGGGATTCCTGCGACAAAGTTGTTATCGCTGTGACAGATAAACCTGCGTGACAGGTTTTGCGGTTGATTCCGAAGAGAATCATTGGAGTGCCGTTAAGTCTCGAGAACAGACCGTTGACCATTTTGCCTCGCGACCGATTTCGCATCGCTCCAGGTTTTTCACCTCGCTTCAACCATTTTCACAACCATCCAGACGTTAATCTGGTGTGTGTGTGTGTGTGTGTGTGTGTGTGTGTGTGTAACGTGGATTTTGAGTGGGAATTTGCAGTTCGCCGTCTGTGAGCCGTTGAACGTCCATACCCGAAGGTTAATTTGCGGTTCGCCGTTTGTGAAACGTTGAACGTCCATACCCGAAGGTGTGATTTCCCAGTCGCTTCTTGAGGGGACCTTTGCCCATCTTTGGCAGTGTGACTGTCAACCGAGCGGGATTCTGGTCTCGATACAACATCGTTCTGACAATCATTGGAGCGTGGATCGACTTTGGTTTGAAGCTGGGACAGAGACATTGGGAATGTTATTTTTGCTCACTTGGAGCACAGTGAGTTATATTGTACGAAACTGATGGTACCATCATAGGAATTATATATTGGTTGTACAATTGATTAATATTGTTTTTTGTGCTGTTATTCTTGTGTGACCTTAATACAATACTTGTTTGTTGGTAACAATTGGTGTGGTTTCACCATTGATCTTTGATACACAGAATAACACATCTTTCTGCCATGACTCCTCTTGGGGCTCGGAGGTACACTGTGACCGGGGTTTGGGGAGGAGCACGTAACAGAAATTGGGGGCTCGTCCGGGATAGAATTCCCAAACATTCCCAAAATTGGAATTTCCTAACATTCCCAAATTTTTTCAAAAATTGGGGAAAAAATTGTGTGAAGGTTAACAGGTGCTAACTGATAGTCACCATGGTGTTTGATGCAGAAAAGTTGGTGGCGTCCCCTAATGAGGCACAGTTCCAAGTGTTAAAAAGATCGGAACTTTTGATATTGGCCAGACATTTTAACATGGAGGTCCGAGTTAATATGAAGAAAGCAGAGATGCAGACATTGGTGGTAGAATCTCTGGTGGGACAAGGAACATGGTCAGAGGTAGCCTTGGATTGGTTACCCGAGGAGAAAGGAAATGTGGAGCTCCCGGAAATGGAGATGCAACTGCAGAGCCAGGAAAGCTCAAAAGCAGAGGAAATGAGAGCTGCAAGGGAACTCGAGGAAAGAAGAGTAGCACAGGAACGAGAACTCGAGGAGAGAAGAACCGAGGAAAGGAGAGCTGAAGAAGAAAGAAGAGCAAAGGAAAGAGCAGAGGAAAGGAGAGCCGAAAGGGAGTTAAAGGAACGTGACATGGAGTATCAGAAGGAACTTAAACTCAAGGAGCTGGAATTAATGGGAGAACGGAGAGAAGTCGTATCCATGCCGGCTCCTTCGACAACTAGTCAGAACACCTGGGATGTGGGTAGGCATGTGAGACTGGTTCCACCCTTCAATGAAAAGGAGGCAGCCAAGTTTTTTTTACACTTTGAGAAAGTGGCTCAGATGCTAAAATGGCCTGTGGGGTCCTGGACTATGTTAGTGCAAAGTGTTCTGGTGGGTAAAGCTCAAGATATATTTTCGGCTTTACCGATTGACAAATGTACAGATTATGAGGAAGTGAAGAAAGCCATTCTGAAAGCCTATGAATTGGTCCCTGAAGCTTACCGGCAAAAATTCCAGAATGCCAGGAAGAGGGAGAGTGAGACCCATGTGGAGTTTGCCAGAATGAAGGAAACCATGTTTGATCGGTGGTGTGATTCAAAAGGGATTGGGAAAGACTTCAAACTGTTGCGACAATTGATCTTGGTGGAGGAATTCAAACAGCGTGTCCACGCGGACATTAAAGTACATCTGGAGGAAAAGAAGGTACCAGAGTTGTATGAGGCAGCAACCGTGGCAGATGACTATGCCTTGACACACAGGATGGGGTTCCACAAACCTAACTTCCCGCCTCGAGTTAGCCAGGGGAGTTATGGTAAATCCGGTGCGGAGAACAAATATTCATGGAGGCGGCCTAGAGATGACTATGAGGACAAATCCGATACCGCGACTTTTATGGATCAGAAGACTACAGTTCCAAGACAGACTTATCTTCCGGGGGGCTCGAGGCAGACCACGAGTTTTTCCTCAGGGCCTACTTGCGCTTTCAGGGCCTAAAATCAGGAGCGGATTCAGACCAGTACAACTCCGAATGCATTGGCAAATGCGAAAAATCGTCCTTGGAGGACAGTGCCTTGTGAAGGTTCCCATGCCAAAGTTATGGCATCACAGAACGACCTTGTTCAAGAGGGTTACAAACCTTTTATTTCAGAGGGGTTTGTGTCACTGGATGGAGACTTGACTGACCAGAGACCTGTTAGGGTATTGAGGGACACAGGAGCACATCAATATTTGATGCTTGAAGGCATTTTGCCATTGTCAGAGAAGACGGCAACTGGTGTTAGTGTTCTTTTACAGGGGATTGGTGGCTATGTTAAAGCTCCACTTCATGTCATCCATTTGAAGTCTGATTTGGTGTCAGGACCGGTCACCGTAGGTTTACAAGCCACTCTACCTGTAGAGGGCATATCTTTTGTTATCGGGAATGATTTGGCCGGTGGTCAAGTTTCTGGTTACCCAATGTTTGTTGAAAAGCCTAGTATGGAAAATAACACTGCACAGTCAGAGCAGGAGATTCCGGGTATCTTTCCATCCTGTACCGCGACTCGTGCTATGGGTAGGAAGCGCTCTGAAGAGAAGAGGAAGGTACTGACGTCACGCTTTGCACAGACACTTCTTGTCAAGTACCCTGAAACTAAGTGTCAGCACACACAAGTCAGGGATGGAGGCAATGTAGGCAAGCTCTTTGACGGATTAACCGTGAACTCCACGTTCCTAAAGGCGTCCATGTAGTGAATACTTCCAGGCCTCACCACCCAACCACCATGAAACCTGGCTCTCAGCTCGGCCTCCCTAAAAAAGTGCTTTAGATTTGCTTGACTTTGGATTTTTTATCACAATCCCTTAACCTTCATTCAAAAAAATGAAAAATAAAAATCAGAGGTTGATGAGATGGAGTTTGGCTTTGCAGGAGTTCAACTTGGAAATTGAGCATGTAAAGGGCAGGGACAATGTTGTTGCTGATGCTTTGTCCAGAGTGAACTAACTTTGGAAATCTCTGTAGGTTGTTTGAAGTTTTGTTGCTTTATTTTTGGGAAATATTGATTATCGTTGCTCACGGGAATTGATGATTTGGGTGTGAGTTTATTTTGTTTGTTGGGAGAGTTTTGCCTACAAAGAAAGTTTTCACGATGTTCAAACTTTCTTTCTTGAGGGGGGGAAGTGTTATGGTTTCGTCACTTCCGTTGTTGTGGTTTTCATCCACTTGAAACATTTCTGGTTCCATGTATTATTATTATTGTTGTTTGAGGGAAATAGCAATTATTATTGTCTAAAGGTAAAAAGGTTAATGTTTTAAATGAAACAGGACCCAGACGGTGACAAAGAGGAAGAGGAGAGAAAGAAGGCGGAGCGAGTGAGTTGGACAATCAAGCCGAGCTGCTCCAAGTTCTGAATCGAATGTTGTCAAACGGGAGTCACTCGCGCACTTTCGGGTTTCCCGGGAAAGGGATTCCTGCGACAGAGTTGTCATTGCTGTGACTGATAAACCTGCATGTCAGGTTTTTGGTGGTGGATTCCGAGGGGATTACCGTCGGGCCATTATGTCTCAAGAACGGGTCATCGGCCATTTTGACTCACGCGCTTCATGCGTCGAGCAAGGCTTCTTTGCTTCGTCAGCCGTTTTCACCGCTTTCAGACGTATCTGGTGTGTGTGTGTGCACCGTGGCTTTTGAAGATTAATTTGCGGTTCGCCGACTGTGAGCCGTGAAAGTCCATACCCGAGGGTGTGATTTCCCATTCGCCTGGAGGGCGCCTTTGGATTTCCCAGTCGCCTTGAGGGCGCCTTTGTGCAGATTTGGCCGCGTGACTGTGACTGTCATCCGAACGGGATTCTGGTCTCGATTGGACATTGATCTGTCGATCGCTGGAGCGGATCGACTCTGGCTTGAAGCCGGGGATTAGAGACATTGGGGATGTTCTGGTTTCACTCACTTGGAGCACAGTGAGTTATATATTATAAAACTGATGGTACCGTCACAGGATATTGATTGTACTTTTGATTCATATTATTGTTGTACTGTTATTCTTGTGTGATCTTAATACAATATTTGTTTGTGAGTAACAATTGGTGTGGCTTCACCATTGATCTTTGACATACAGAATAACGCATTTTTCTGCCGTGACGCCTCTTGGGGCTCGGAGGTACACCGTGACCAGGGGGTCGGGGAGGAGCACGTAACAGGTTTCACCAGACATTGAAGAATATGATCAGAACTTACTGTTTTGAATGTGACAAGGATTGGGATTGAAGGAATACCCTTATTGTTGTTTGCTACGAGGGAATCCGTTCAGGAGTCATTGGGATTCAGTCCTTTTGAACTTGTGTTTGGACACGCAGTGCGAGGACAATTGAAATTAGTGAAATAACAGTGGCTACAGGAGGAGTCACAGTGAACAGTGGTAGAGTATGTGTCAACGGTTAGGCACAGATTGGCAAAGGCTTGTGAAGTTGCAAGAAGAAACTTGAAAGTGACACAGGATAAAATGAAAGTGAGGCATGACAAGAAATCTCCGATAAGAAATTTCAGTCCTGAGGACCGAGTGTTAGTGTTGCTTCCTGTTCCAGGTCAGCCACTACAGGCTATATATTTTGGTCCCTATGCAATCGAAAGGAGGGTTAATGAAACAGATTACGTGGTGACAACTCCCGACCGACGGAAAAAGCGGCAGCTGTGTCATGTCAACCGACTGAAGAAATATTATGAGAAGCCTGTGGGGAAAATGGTTCCTGTCTCACCTGTCTCACCTGCAGTCGGGGTGCAAGAGAATCCAGAGGTTGAGGCTGGTGTGAAGTTTGATAACTTCGATGACCAGGCTTGTCCCAGATTGACGAACACGGAAGTGTTGAGTCATTTAGATGAGAAATTAGGTCATTGACGAGAGAACAACAAGGACAACTATCCAGCCTAATTTTTGAGTTTGCACATTTGTTCACAGATGTACCTGGTCGTACTGACTTGGTATATCATGATATTGAGGTGGGGGAAGCCACTCCTGTGAAGCAACACCCCTATCGGATGAACCCTGTGAAGATGGAGTATCTTTGGAAGGAGGTTCAGTATATGTTGGAGAATGACATCATCGAACCAAGCAGCAGTGAATGGAGCTCACCATGTGTGTTGGTTCCAAAACCCGATGGCAGTTTTCGCTGTTGTACGGATTTAAAACGGGTTAATGCAGTGACCAAGACCGACTCATATCCCATCCCGAGGATTGATGACAGTATTGATAGAATAGGCCCAGCTAAATTTGTAACTAAATTTGACTTGCTGAAAGGGTATTGGCAGATTCCTCTTACTGATAGAGCCAAGGAAATCTCGGCTTTAGTCACACCAAATGGGTTGTATCAGTACAAGGTTCTTCCCTTTGGATTGAAAAACGGGCCTGCTATATTTCAACGGCTGATTAATAAGCTCATTGCAGACCTTGAGGCGGTGGAGGCTTATCTGGATGATGTCATCATCCACACTATGACCATGGAAGATCATATTAAACAAATTCATGCATTTTTCAAGAAACTGACCGAGGCAGGGTTGACCATCAACTTATCTAAGAGTGAGTTTGTAAAAGCACAGGTGGTGTTCCTCGGCCATGTAGTAGGTCAGGGTCAGGTGCAACCAGTGACAGCCAAGATAGAAGCCATTGATCGCTTCCAAGTTCCAAAAGGGAAAAAGGAGCTTATGAGATTATTGGGTATGGCTGGTTGGTACCGGCGGTTCTGCAGGAATTTTTCTGATGTGGTAGCCCCTTTAACGAATTTGCTGAGGAAAGAGACCAAGTTTGTTTGGGATGACAAATGTCAGGCTACCTTTGCCCACGTCAAAGCAATATTAATGAGCTCTCCTGTCCTAGCAGCCCTGGATTTTCAAGAACCATTCAAGTGTCAACCCTCGACTCTGATTCTGCAACTGGTCCTGACGGCATCAGCCCACGGGTCCTAAAATCATGTTCTTCTGCTCTTTCACTCCCTCTTTCTGTTCTCTTCACCCTCTCTTTTGCTCAAGGTCATCTGCCATCTGCTTGGAAATCAGCCAACGTCACCGCTTTGCACAAAAAAGGTGCAAAAACAGATCCCAGCAACTACAGACCAATCAGCCTTCTCCCAATTATCAGCAAAGTCATGGAATCCATCATTGCTTCAGATATTAAATCTTTCCTCTTCTCCAATGGCTTGATCTCTGATCATCAATTTGGTTTCAGACCTGGTCACTCTACTCTGGACATGCTGCTTCTGCTTTCTCAACAATGGATGGAGGTCCTCAACACCAAACAGGAAATTAGAGCTGTCTCCCTTGACATTTCACGTGCCTTCGATACGGTCTGGCACCCTGCTCTGCTCACCAAACTCTCCTCCTTTGGTATCCATGGAAATCTCCACGCATGGCTGGCGGACTTCCTCTCTGGTCGTAGTCAACGTGTGGCCCTGAATGGGTTTCTCTCCTCTCCTCTTCCTGTTCAGGCTGGAGTTCCCCAAGGTAGTGTTCTGGGCCCTGTGCTTTTTCTGGTCTTCATCAATGATCTCTCTGACTCTCTTGAAAATCCTCTCTATCTCTTTGCTGACGACTCTACTCTCTGTCGCTCCATTCCTCATCCCTCAGATCGGCAGTCTGCAGCCTCCTCACTCTCTGCAGACCTGGACAAAATCACAGACTGGTCAAACAAGTGGAACATGTCTTTCAATCCTGACAAATCTCACACTCTTACAATGTCTCTCCGAAAGGACCGACTGGACAACCCTCCCATCTACTTTCTCAACAATCCTCTCCAAGAAGTTCTGTCGCTCAAGCTTTTGGGTCTCACTATCTGCCATGATCTTTCTTGGGAAAACCACATTTCCAAGCTGGCCTCCAAAGCCAGTCGCCGACTGGGCATCCTCCGTCGTGCGAAGTCCTTCCTTGGCACACCTGAGCTCCTCACCACATACAAGGCTTTCATCCGCAGCTCAATGGAATACTGTCCCCCCCTCTGGGCTGGTGCTCCTGCCTCACACCTTGCTCGGCTTCACGCTGTTGAGGCCAAAGCTTTCAGAATCATTGGAATCTCCTGCGATGTTGTCAACTCCGAGGGCCTTTCACTCACTCACCGCAGGCAGGTTGGTGGTCTTTCTATCTTCTACCGACTCCTCTCCGGCCTTGCTCCCCCAGCTCTCTCTGTGCTCTGTCCCCCCAATATTCCTTCAGGTCGCACAAGATCTGCCTGCAACCCTCTTATGGTTAAACTGCCAAAGTCTAGGCTCTCTGCTCACCTTCACTCTTTCATTCCCCTTTTCTCCCGCCTCTGGAACAAACTGCCCCACTCCCTTCAATCCCACTCCTCCCTCCAGGTCTTTAAAACAGCTGTTCACCACCATCTCTTATCTTCCCCCATCGAAAACCTTGATCTTTTCTACCCCCGGTAATTCACCCCAGAGTCCTTGCAGTGTTCATATGTTTTATTCCTCTCCCACCTCCCCCCAAGTCCTCCCGATGTCCCTGCTCTCAAATGTTGTGTTTGTGTCCTTCCCCCTCTTCCCCCTCTCTTTTGTGTCCTTCCCCCTCTCTCCCCATCTTGTCTGCCGCTCCCCTTGTTTTTTGTGTTTTGTGTGCCGGTTTGTCTTTTTGTGTGATTAATGTTAGCTCTTTCACGAGCCTCGATCTTGTATACAACAAAAAAAAAAAAAAAAAAAGTTGGCCATTGATGCAAGTGATGTGGGGGCTGGGGCAGTTCTATTACAGGAATATGAGGATGGAGTGGATCACCCGGTGTGCTACTATTCCAAAAAGTTTAACAAACACCAGGCAAATTATGCCACCGTGGAAAAAGAGACCCTTGCTCTCCTGCTAGCGCTTCAGCATTATGAGGTGTATCTAGGAACTACTACCTTTCCTATAAAAGTCTTCACTGATAACAACCCCTTAACCTTCATTCAAAAAATGAAAAATAAAAATCAGAGGTTGATGATATGGAGTTTGGCCTTGCAGGAGTTCAACTTGGAAATTGAGCATGTAAAGGGCAGGGACAATGTCGTTGCTGATGCTTTATCCAGAGTGAACTAACTTTGGAAATTCCTGTTGGTTGTTTGGAAGTTTTGTTGCTTTATTTTGGGATATATTAATTATTGTTGCTCACGTGAATTGATCATTTGGGGGTGAGTTTTACTTTTGTTTGTTAAAAGAGTTTTTGCATGCAAAGAAAGTTTTCACTATGTTCCAACTTTCTTTCTTGAGGGGGGGAAGTGTTACGGATTCGTCACTTCCGTTGTTGTGGTTCTCATCCACTGTAAACATTTTTGGTTGCATGTACTATTGTTGTTATCGTTTAGGTGAAATAGTTATAACT
>NC_136273.1:72667500-72710000 GCF_964187855.1 Myxine glutinosa
CGTTCCAGGGTTGAAAAAGCATTATTACAGGATTGATGAAACGCCATCGTACGCTGCTTACGGTTATAAAAACCGCAACGGTCGAATTGAATGAAGAAGAGGAATCACATTACATCGGTTAATGACATTCGTTTTGGGGAATCGTGGGGGGGGGGGGGGGGGGGCAAAGATGGCGGACAAATGCCTTCAAAAAATGAGCTTCCCTTCCTATCCAGTTAGCATAGAGATCAGTGGTTAAACCGACGGTTTTGCTTAAGAGTGTTTAAACTCCCCCCTGCCAACTCCCAACCCACCCCTCCCCTTCAAAACTTCCAACCCACCCCTCCACTTCAAAACTCCCAACCCACCCCTCCCCTTCAAAACTTCCAACCCACCCCTCCCCTTCAAAACTCCCAACCCACCCCTCCCCTTCAAAACTCCCAACCCACCCCTCCCCTTCAAAACTTCCAACCCACCCCTCCCCTTCAAAACTCCCAACCCACCCCTCCCCTTCAAAATTTCCAACCCACCCCTCCCCTTCAAAACTCCCAACTCACCCCTCCCCTTCAAAACTCCCAACTCACCCCTCCCCTTCAAAACTTCCAACCCACCCCTCCCCTTCAAAACTCCCAACCCACCCCTCCCCTTCAAAATTTCCAACCCACCCCTCCCCTTCAAAACTCCCAACTCACCCCTCCCCTTCAAAACTCCCAACTCACCCCTCCCCTTCAAAACTTCCAACCCACCCCTCCCCTTCAAAACTTCCAACCCACCCCTCCCCTTCAAAACTTCCAACCCACCCCTCCCCTTCAAAACTCCCAACTCACCCCTCCCCTTCACAACTCCCAACTCACCCCTCTCCTCAAATCTCTCCCCTCATCCCTCCCCTTCAAAACTCCCAACCCACCCCTCCCCTTCAAAACTCCCAACTCATCCCTCCCCTTCAAAACTCCCAAGCCACCCCTCCCCTTCAAAACTCCCAAGCCACCCCTCCCCTTCAAAACTCCCAAGCCACCCCTCCCCTTCAAAACTCCCAACCCACCCCTCCACTTCAAATCTCTCAACCCACCCCTCCCCTTCAAAACTCCCTTCTCACCATTTTTCTTAAAATTTTCTCCTCTCACCCCTCCCCTCCAAAACTCCCCCCTTGCTCCTCCCTTCGTAATCTCCCCTATCACTCATCCCTTTCAAATCTCCCATTTTTTTTTCTCCCAATCAATTTTCAATCTCCCTTCCTCCCGTCCAAGGTAAACAGAATCTTGTGGCGAGGCAGTTGCCCTGAAACAACTTGCCTTTGCCTCATAGAAGGCAAATCCAACGGAAGGTAATCTCATTTACTTTCACAAAGCTCAGAACAAGTGTGTGTCTGCACTCAGGAGTGCCAGGAAACAATATATCTCTGCTCTCAAGAATGACCTCTCAAACCTGTCTCCCTCCTCCAAATCCTGGTGGCGTCTGGTCAAATCTGTTTCTGGTGTTTGTTCCCCCTCCATCCCCGCCCTTACCTCAAATGGCTACACAGTTGACACCGCACGTGACAAAGCCGAATGCCTCAACTCTGTGTTTGCCTCAAAATCTTGTGTCCCAAACCCATCTCTCTGTACCCACTTTACCCAGTCGAACCCAGCTGCTCCTGGATTCTGTGTCCTTCTCTCCTGACAAGGTGGAGAAGTTTTTGTCAAACCCCGATTCTGCAACTGGACCAGACGGATTCAGCCCACGGGTCCTAAAATCCTGCTCTGCAGCTCTTTCATACCCTCTCTCTGTTCTCTTCACCATTTCTTTTGCTCAACGTCATCTGTCATCTGCCATCTGCTTGGAAATCAGCCAACATTACCGATTTACACAAAAAGGTGCAAAAACAGATCCTTGCAACTATATACAAATCAGCCTGCTCCCAATCATCAGCAAGGTCATGGATTCCATCATCACTTCTGATATTGAATCCTTCCTCTTCTCCAATGGCTTGATATGTGATCATCAATTTGCATTCAACGGGTCATTCTACTCTGGACATGCTGCTTCTCCTGTCTCAACAATGGATGGAGGTCCTCTACACCAAACAAAAAATCAGAGCCATCTTCCTTGATATATCCTCTTACCTTTGATACGGTCTGGCACCCTGCTCTGCTCACCAAACTCTCCTCCTATGGTATTGTCGTGTGGTTGGCTCAGTTAACACCGAGCGTCACCACGGATGGAATATCGAGCTTAATGAAGGCGTTTATTCAATCGATGGCGGTTCGATACACGGGCTGGGGGAAATACCGCGGCTTACATTTCTGGCCCCGACGATGTCTTCTCCCTGTGGAAATTAACTCAAACTGAAACGAATGTGAAATGTACAACAAAGAAATATTTATTACGGAACCCTAGAACAAGGAAACGCGATGGAAGAAACTAAATTCTAAATTGGGACGTCCCCGCACAGACTACAGATACGAGACAAATGGAAGGATATGAAAATATACGTTTCGTTGTGTTTGTGAAATGTGGTGCATCTTATCTCAATCAGTAGTCTGCAGTCGTCAAGAAAGGTCCGGCACCGAGCGTAGTCATCCGACCGTGGCTCCGGTCAGCTGGAAGTAGGCCTCGTTCCGCCCCCGCTCACGCTCCACCAGGCCCACGGACGCTGCTGCACGCCAAGCCTCGTGTCCCCGTGCGATCGTTCGCGAGGTTCGTGCGTGAATCTGGGTAAGAGGATCGTCGGCGCGCCAACATCCTTCCAATTCCAAAGAGCGTGGGACCAAACGGGATGAGATCCAACACAAGAGAGGGACCAGCGCAAAAGGGACAGTCAAGGGAAGGCAAGAGGCAAAGGGAAGAGCTCCGGGCAGGAAGGAACCAGGAACGAGAAGGCCAAGGGAAGAAGAGAGAGACAAAATGCCGGCGAGCAAGCGGTTTTGTCACTCGTGGTGTGACGTCAGCCCTCCTCTCCCCCAACCAGCACGGTGCCCCTCAACTTCTCGAATATTTTCATCGCGTTGGTGTCCTCCCATTGGCCAAGCGCTTCCCACCCCCCATGTCATGCCATCCGTCGGTGGCCAATCAGTCTGCCGCTTCCTTCACCTTCCTTTCACCAATCATTGGCCAGCTTATTACCCCAACCAATCACATATTCTCCTCGGCGTGGCTATTGCTTGCCTTGCACGATGTTTGATGCCCATGCCGGCGTTGTACGCGGCTGCTTCCGTCTGCTCTTCCAAAGTCATTGTGGCGGCGGGGGAATTATTTAATGTGTGGTGCACTAACGGGCCTAGCTAATGTCTATGGGATGTATTGCCATAAGGGACACCGGGTAGATCACAGAGGGAACGACACACAAATGATTTAGCATATTCCCTAATTCTAGTTACCAAGCCCCGCCCCGTCGTGGTGGGGACACAGATACGCAGCTTACTCCGACATACGGGCTACATGTCCTCTACTTACTGTACATCGAGATGGTTCTTCTGTCACGATCATTGGAGCACCTACCTATGCAGATCTACCTGGATCTAGATATTCCCCCCTACCCCAAATTCATAACACAGCCCTCCCCCCCACCCCCTCTGGAACCGTAGCCCCTGCTAGGTTCACTGCAGGCGCTACCATTCCAGTCTTAGCACTTACTGTCTCACACTTAATTATCCTATGAAATAAATCAGGAGGGCTGTGGGAAGTGAGCCGAAGCTACCGACCTAAGCTCCTTAACATGCAAACCCCCTTAACAATCATGCATTTCAAATATTTACAATCATTTTCATTGGTCGCTCCTGTGGTGGGAGGAAACAACAACAAGCACTCAAAATCTAACTTAACCACAAACCTTAACCTTAACCTTAACCAAAACTTCAAAAACTCAAAAACTCTATTAAACATTTATACAAACCCGTCTATAGACCGCATCCCTCGGTGAATGCCACAAGACGCAACCTTACCTGCGGGGCCATCCCAATGCACCCCTAAATTTCCATGGGCCCTGTCCTGGTGTTATAGGTGAGTGACATGGCTCGGTGGATTTCGCCCACATTCAGTCAACACAAACCCATAAGCACTCATACACATTCCACAAATCATTAAGGCACCAAAAATCATTGCAAGCACATACTTATTTCACCCCCCGGCAGGACCATGGCATAGATGTCATATGCGTGTGTGCGTTCATTTCTCTCAACCAGACAGCGGGGAGGTACCGCACAATCAAGATGGTGGGGGCGCTTCAGGCTGTGGTGCCCGCAGTCCAAACACAACTCACTCGACTTACAAATTCATTGCCCCCCCCCCCCCTTTACCTCTTGGCCCCGTGACAGTCAAACAGCTCTTTCCGCCGTTACCCCTTTGGTGGGGGTCTCCACACACCAGGCTCCGTGGCCTCCTGCTTCAGCGCAGCTCATACGGGTTGCCGGGGGTCTCTTACCCCAGGGCGCCCAAACAGACCCTCCACCAACGGCTCCAATTTCCAGATACCACTGGCTGCCAGGGGTAATTGCCGCAGAGGGGGGTCGCAGTCATCGCTCCTCAGAGCTTGATCCCTACCTGCGGACACGCACACCTTCCACACCCACAAAATCCCCAAAACACATTTCCTCCCCCGCTGCCATTCAATTCTCAAACACATTTCTCATAGAAGATGTTACAAAAGAGGTGTTTGCCATGGCCTGCTTTCATGTGAAATCCCCTGGTTCACATTTTACCATTACATCTCGAAACACAATAATCATCACTCAATCCATTATCTCCAACCTCACGACCACGTGAAAACGCTACTCCTCCACATAAACAAACGCCACCCTCAAGACTCTGTGTGGCACACATTCCAATCCTCCTCACCGGCCATGTCATCACTCTCACCCACCCCCAACTCCAAATTACATGTCCCCAATTTACATAATCAAGTCCTGAAGCCTGGGACAGTAATCATCAAGGCCTTACCTCTACCTTGATGTGCAGGTATTCATCGGTTGGTCAGGTCCAAAAGTGCCATCCACCCTCAAAATCCCAAATTTATATCATCGAGCCTACCAAATTCACCAAATTGCTCTTTTCTCCCCACTGTACTGGCAGATATGTGGATCCGCCTCCAACGGTCAACTGTTCTAAGCAACTACATTTGGCCACGACAGCTCCGCACCTCTACCGTGCAAGGGTCATCAGGACAAGCTGAGCAGTCAAAACGCCAACATGGCCCATGTGTCCATAAGGGTGTGACCCAACGTCCATCCTTCGGCCCCCCCTGTGAGGAACACGGCTGCACCAGCCCCTGCTGGCCAATGTGGTGAGCACCTGTTGCCAACACAACTCACTCATACAACCTCGGCCCTGGGGAAGACGGTCGCAGTGCGTGGCATCCACCCTCATGTCACCTACGCCGCCCTCATCCCCCAGTTCACACAACTGCAGCCCCCAATGCCCACCCACACTTGACCACACCAAGGCCCAGTCGACAGCCATGCTCCACCAGGAGACTCCTCCAGAAGACATGGTCCACACACCTCCGACACCCATAGCACCACGTTGACCTGCAGACTTACACAACTACATCGCCATAACCCCGCGTCCCAAATATTGGCACAATCGCCCCCGCAACCAGTTGAAGGCTGTATCCTGCTACCCTATCAATTTTATCCCAGCCTCCAACACTTTGGTCTAACACACCTGGATCAATAATGGTGTCACTGCTGTCAGTACACACCATGGCATTTCAAAATTCACCCTTAAATTTGCATCTAAACCTCAGATTACCCATGCCAAACATTTTTTACATTTCACTAATCTCACCAAAGAAAGTTGCTTTTCCATACACATGCCAGCCGAGAATGGCCCATCTGCTCGGCACGTTACACATTCCCAATTCATCACTCCCATGGCTCTCTTCCCAAGCCAAGAGTCCAAAAATCATAACGAGACATCTGTGGAAGATCATTCTCACACCATCATGTTCCACAGATGCCACAATGGTTGTCCAGTAGGCTTTGTCCATCCCTGTCCATGCGGATCGACCCGCGTCCATAGATCAGCACAGCATGGCAGTTCACCACATGCTGGCTGTCCCAGAGTCTCAGGGAGAGGGTGTCAGGCCGCATGCCCGGGCGGTCACCACATCAGGCCCAAGTTGGCCGTCGGCGGTGCCACCACCAAAGCACGACCCACAATACCTCCCCCCAGTGGTCCTCAATAAATGCCATCCCAGGCTTGAGAAACCACCTCGAACCCCCTGGAGGTCTTAACCCCCACCAGGGTCCGGTGACCCTGCTGGCCAGAGCCACACGCTCAGGCGGCGCCCCGATGGACAAGGGACGCCACACTCCACCAGACCCCCCGTAGGGCCCAGGTTGTACCATGACACCCATGGCTGGACCCCATGTCCAAATCCCACCAACCCAGCCCCCCCCCCCCCCCCAAGCAGGCTGGCATAACAAAATTTTGAAAGGGGCAAGTTTTCCCCGAGGTCATCCCCAATGACCTCTCCTGGTCCACATTACGCAACCCGGGGCCCAATTCCCACCAAGGCTGTTCCAAATCCAATTCCCAATTCCATTTGATTTTAAATTTCCTTTAAACAATTTTCATCCCCAGTGCCAAACCGCAGCTGCAGGTAACAACCCCTCCCTCAGGTTGTTCTGCCCCTCCCTGCAGCTGTGTCAAATTCCCGACGGGGACCAAATCCTCTGAGGCACTATCTCCCGACTCTCCAAGGTCCAAATCCAGCTCGGAGCCAACACACTCCCCCTGCTGGTTATTCAATTTCGGGGCCTCCAGTACCCAATTGGTGTGCATGGTGAGGGTCGCCTCGGTCACTTCAACCTCCTCCTCAGACGGACTCACCTCATCCCCCAAGCTCCTTTGGGCCTGGTCAAACTCTACCCTCATGGGACTGTCCCAGGTCCCCCAACAGCTGGGTCAAATCATGTACATCATCCCCATCAATAATTTGCAGCCCCCACAGGCCTTCCCCAAAAAATACCCGGTTCGGCTCCATTACTCGGACCCCCAATACCTCTACCCCCTCTTGCTTTGAACCACCGCCCTGGCACAGCAAGGATTCAAATCCATCCCCATATTGATGTGCTGTGGCATCCACCCGGCCCCGATAGCCCTCCAGGTCATAATGTATCCAACATTCGCCAATTACTTCCAAACATTCCAAATTTCCTTCCCCACTTTCCCCATTTACCTCCACACATGCAGTCTCCCGTTTTAATTCGATTGCCATTCCCGATTGCCATTCCCGGCTCCTGAGCCCCGTGCACATCAGCATGGACTGCACACTCTTCCATTGTCCCATTTAACTCCCCCCGTTCAGATTGAATTTCTGCCATCCTTGGCTTCTCCTGTGCCCCATCGACACCATTCTTTAGTTCTTCCTTTGATTAATTCGCCCATTCCTTCAATTGTTCTTTCAATCCCTCCTTCAATCCATCAATTTGCCCCTCCAATTCTTCCTTCAATCCATCAATTTTATCACTCTGGGCCTTCAATTCCCCCTTCAATCCATCAATTTTATTTTCCTTCGCTCACTCCGAGCATCCATTTTGTTTTCCAATCCCCCGATATCACAACTCATTCCCTTCATTTCATTTCTCATGTCTCCCACCTTTCCTTCGAACCGATCACTCATCGTGTCCATTTTATTATTTAATCGCTCATTCTGAGCATTCATGTCATCCTTCATTACCTTCATAAAACTCATCATCTCAACCTGGAAAGCGTTCGGGACAGTCTTGATAGGGGGGAAAGCTCCATCACTATCCTCCAACCCAACTATAATCGGCTCACTTCGAACCCCGGCATTTCCTTCACGCGTGTCCAGGTCGGCGTCCGCCATTGCCCCGCTGGCTAAAGCGTCTCCGGCTCACGTATTTTACCTCAGAGAAAACAGTGATTTTTTAATTTTCGAACCGCCATTACGCGTTTCGTATCCCCAATCGACTATTAAATTTGTATCGCCTCTGACGAAGAAAAAACGAATTTTGCGTCCGAATGCTGGGGGCGATGTACGCCCCACCGTGTCGATCTCCCGCTGTGGACAAAAAAATTTGTCCGTCGGGCCCAGATCTCACGCACTGACACCACTTTTACGATAGGGTTCAAATCACACTCCTGAATACCATTTGTCGTGTGGTTGGCTCAGTTAACACCAAGCGTCACCACGGATGGAATATCGAGCTTAATGAAGGCGTTTATTAAATCGATGGCGGTTCGATACACAGGCCGGGGGAAATACCGCGGCTTAACTTTCCGGCCCTGACGATATCTTCTCCCTGTGGAAATTAACTCAAACCGAAACGAACGTGAAATATACAACAAAGGAATATTTATTACGGAACCCGAGAACAAGGAAACGCGATGGAAGAAACTAAATTCTAAATTGGGACGTCCCCGCACAGACTTCAGATACGAGACAAATGGAAGGATATGAAAATAAACGTTTCATTGTGTTTGTGAAATGTGGTGCGTCTTATCTCAATCAGTAGTCTGCAGTCGTCAAGGATGGTCCGGCTCTGAGAGCAGTCGTCCGACAGCGGCTACGGTCAACAGCAATTAGGCCTCTTTCCGCCCCTGCTTGTGCTCCAGCAGGCCCACGGACGCCACTGCACACCAAGCCTTGTCTCTGCAGACCTGGACACGCACGATCGTTCGCGAGTGAATCTGGGTAAGAGAATCGTCGGCGCACCAACGTCCTTCCAATTCCAATGAGCGAGGGTCCAAACGGGACGGGATCCAACACAAGAGAGGGTCCAGCACAAAAGGGACAGTCAAGGGAAGGCAAGAGGCAAAGGGAAGAGCTCCGGGCAGGAAGGAACCAGGAACGAGAAGGCCAAGGGAAGAAGAGAGAGACAAAATGCCGGCGAGCGAGTGGTTTTGTCACTCGCGGTGTGACGTCAGCCCTCCTCTCCCCCAACCAGCCCCTTGACTTCTCGAATCTTCTCACCACGTTGGTGTCATCCCATTGGCCGAGCGCTTCCCGCCCCCCATGTCTAGCCAACCGCCGGTGGCCAATCAGTCTGCCGCTTCCTTCCACCTTCGTTTCACCAATCAGTGGCCAGCTTCTTACCCCAAACAATCACACGTTCTCCTGGGCATGGCTATTGCTTGCTTGCACATTGTTTGATGTCCATGCCGGCGTTGTACGCGGCCGCTTCCGTCTGCTCTTCCAAAGTCATTGTGGCGGCGGGGGAATTATTTAACTTGTGGTACACTAATGGGCCTAGCTAATGTCGATGGGATGTATTGCCATAAGGGACACAGGGTAGATCACAGAGGGAACGACACACAATGGAGTTAGCATATTCCCTAATTCGAGTTAACAAGCCCCCTCGTGGCGCGGACCGGACACAGATACACAGCTTACTCCGATATATGGGCTGCAGGTCGTCTACTTACTGTACGTCGAGATGGTTGTTCTATCACGATCATCGGAGCACCTACCTATGCAGATCTACCTGGATCTAGATATTCCGCCCTACCCCAAATTCATAACAGTATCCACGGAAATCTCCACGCATGGCTTGCGGACTTCCTCTCCGGTCGTAGTTAATGTGTGACTCTAAATGGATTTCTCTCATATCCTCTTCTTGTCCAGGCTGGAGTTCCTCAAGGCAGTGTTCTGGGCCCTGTGCTTTTTCTGGTCTTCATTAATGATCTCCCCTGGTGTTGGGCTAGCGGCTAGGGTGCCGGCTTAGGATCCTAGGATCCTGGGTTCGAATCCTGGTCAATCGCTGAATTAACGCCAGGGGGGTTGACTCAGCCTGTCATCCTTCCGAGGTCGGCTAATTGAGTACCAGTTCACTGGTAATTCCCTGTTTGTCGTTAAAGGCGGCAAAAAGGGTTGGCGCCAGGAAGGGCATCCGGCCGTAAAACATTGCTTCAAAAAGGGGACCGAAAAACAACAACAACCACGGTGCCCGAAAAAGGCCAAACCCCGCTTGCGGGGAAAAATGGCCTCTAAAAGGTGGTTATTAATGATCTCTCCCTCTCTCTCGAAAATTATCTCCATATCTTCCAGCCTCTTCACTCTCTGCAGACCTGGACAAAATCACAAACTGGTCAAAGAAGTGGAACATGTCTTTCAATCCTGACAAATCTCACACCCTCACGATGTCTCTCCGATAGGACTGTCTGGACAAACCTCCCATGTACTTTATCAACAATCCTCTTGAAGAAGTT
This sequence comes from Myxine glutinosa, assembly GCF_964187855.1. Taxonomy (NCBI): domain Eukaryota; kingdom Metazoa; phylum Chordata; class Myxini; order Myxiniformes; family Myxinidae; genus Myxine; species Myxine glutinosa. The sequence goes on from NC_136273.1 coordinate 72,677,629, forward strand.
CTGTCACTCAAGCTTTTGGGTCTCACTATCAGCCATGATCTTTCCTGGGAAAACCGCATTTACAAGCTGGCGTCCAAAGCCAGTCGCCGACTGGGCATCCTCCATCGTGCGAAGTCACAATCTTCCATGGCACCCCTGAGCTCCTCACCACATACAAAGCTTTCATCCACAGCTTGATGGAATACTGCTCTCCCCTCTGGGCAGGTGCTCCTGCCTCACACCTAGCTCGGCTTCACGCTGTAGAAACCAAAGCTTACAGAATCATTGGTATCTCCTGCGATGAAGCTGATTTTGAGAGCCTTTCTCTCTGTCACTGCAGGCAGGTTGGTGGTCTTTCTGTCTGGTCTAGCTCCCCCAGCTCTGTCTGTTCTGTGTCCCCCAAAGATTCCTTCAGGCTGCACAAGATCTGCCAGCAACCCTCTTCTGGTGAAATTGCGAAAATCAAGACTCTCTGCTCACCTTCACTCCTTCGTTCATCTTTACTCCCGCCTCTGGAACAAACTCCGTCACTCTCTTCAATCCCACTCCTCCCTCCAGGTCTTTAAAACAGCTGTTCACCGCCATCTATCTTGCCCCATCCAAAACCTTGCTCTTTTCTTCCCCCGTTAATAAACCCAAAATCCACCTCTTTCAATCTCTGACTTAATTCCTGAAATTCCGAGTGGTGTCTATTTGTTTTACACCGTGCACCCCTTCCCTCCCCACCCCCTCCCCCCCAAGCCCTCTCCCTTCCACAGATCTCCCGATGTCCCTGTTCTCTACTGTTGTGCTTGTGTGCTTCCATCTCTCTCCCTATCTTGTCTCCGCCTCCCTTTATTATGTTTTGTGTGTCCGTTTATGTTTTTTGTGTTTTACATGCTAATGTGTGTTTAATGTGTTAGCTTTTACACGAGCCTCGATCTTGAATACAAAAAAAAAAGAAAAAAAAAACTACACAAAAATAACCGAAATTTCACAATTAGGTCACAATTCATGTTTAATAGTTTGGAGTAAAACTAGTTTTATGACTTTGATCATCCTGTCGATGATGATGAGAAAAATACATGAAGTTGTAATCTTTACTTAGTTTATAATGTTTCTAAAATGTAACTTTGCTTGTATAAGGGTGTGTACATTTCTGTAACTCAACACATTTTACAAGTGTTAGTAAGAGCGAGATGGTAAGAGTAAATGCTGTCATTTGTAAAATTGTTACCGTCGGTAAATTAGCATAAGGTTTTACAGCTAAAGTGTTAGCTGTCTGTTTATCTCTCTTGTTTTCTCATATGGCTTCATCGTGTTCACACCCCCTCAGGGAGTGCAAGGAGCCTTTTTACTATCTGAGGGCATATCTCAATTGTATTATTTAATCATCCGCTTTTTCTGTCGTTTTCCTTGCACATATTGATATATACATACATACATACATATATATATATATATATGTATAAACAGGACCTTGCAACATGACAATGATCCTAAACATACCAGTAAATCCACCAAGGAATGGCTGAAAAGAAAGAAATGGAGGGTTCTGGAATGGCCAAGTCAAAGCCCGGATCTAAATCCCATCGAGATGTTGTGGGGGGGATTTGAAACGAGCTGTGCATGCAAGAAACCCCTCAAACATCGCACAGCTGAAAGAATTCTGCATGGAGGAGTGGGCAAAAATTTCTCCCAGTCGATGTCAGAGACTGTCAGAGAGTTATAAGAAACGCCTACTTGAGGTTGTTTCTGCCAAATGAGGCAATACCACCTATTAGAGCCATCGGTGTACTTACTTTTTCCACATGCGAAATTTGCATTTATGTTTATTTAAATTATACAATAGACTACAAAATGTAAATGTTTCATGATATTTGTTATATTATATCACCTTTATCTATCAATATTGTTGAAATGAAGATCAAATCGCTGTATGTTGAAATATGTTGAAAAAGTCAAAACTTTACATGGGTTGTACTTACTTTTTCACGTGACTGTATATACATATATATATATATATATGTATATCATTACATCATTCTACATGTATGATGCGTATGCTGCCATAAATTTGTAATAATTCCTAATGAACTCAATCCAATAAATCATCAATGAAGAAGATTTAAAACGATTTATAAAGATCTATAATGGTACAATCTAATAAGAAATCTTAAGTAAAACATTTTTCTAGCCCCATTATCTCGATCAACATAAAACTGCTGCACATTCCATTGGAATTATTTGTTTATTCAAAATATCTCCAAAAATTAACATCAAAATATGTAACACAAACATGATGTAGATGCGGGCGAATACCTTTTCGCCTACCTCTGGATAATTGTAGAGATTATCAACGAAGTTTGATACGGCAAAATCGAACTTGTTGATAGATATGCCATCATCATCCACTTCAAGAATGCTGTCCAGAAAATTGAAACCCTCTCCCTGTGACACTCCGATCATGACATCATAGTTAAGGAACTCTCCTTGCTCCATTAGGATTTGAGGATCGTCGGGGATGACGTCCCCATCGATGATTGGCCCAAAGGCAATATGGTAGCGAGCTGGTTGAATGTCCTGATCCACAAGCTCACGGTAAGGCTTCTCCCGTAAACAATCCACCAACTCCTACACACCAGCAAAGATAACATATTGGGAGAAGCACATTGAACTCACTCAAACAAAGTGAATTGTCATTGATTATCATAGTACCATTTGTATTACTGTACTATACAATACAAAAACCTGTATTATCAAAAATTACTGCTTGAGTATTAAAAAAAATCTGTAAACATTGACGTACCATCGTCAATTCGTAAAGACAAACTCGACTCAGTTGCTGTCTGGGCATTCTCCATCATGCAAAGTCTTTCCATCGCATATTGAGGCCTTCATCTGCAGCTTGATGGAGTACTGCTCTCTTCTCTGGGCTGGAGCCCCTGCCTCACACCTTGCTCAGTTTTAAACCGTGGAAACCAAGGCCTTCAAAATTATTGTAACCTCCGATGATGAAACCAAGTCTATGGTCCTACCGTATAATTTTCACATCCCAGAGAAGTCGGTGGCCTCTGTCTTCTCCCGCCTCCTTTCTGGTCTTGCACCCTATGCCCTCGCCATGCTTTCTCTCCTCCCCCCCTCCCACCTCCCAGGTTTCTGCAGTGTGCACGCAGTCTGCCAGCAATCCCCTTTCATGAAACTCCCAAAATCCAGGATCACTGCTCACCTCCAATCATTTGATCTTTTTTCCTGCTCGTGGAATCAACCTCCACATCCTCGACAATCTCATTCTTCCCTCCAGAGCTTCAAGACATATGTTCACTACCACCTCACATCATCCCCCAACCACAACCATCATCTTTTCTACCCCCGGTTAACCCTCCCCGAGCCCACCGCTTTAAAGATTTTCAGATTTTTCTTCCACTTCTGTTGTTGAGAGTTTGTTGCTGTATCCAGCTTGTTCACCTCTTCCCCACATCCGTTATTTCTCCCAAGTCTCCTTCTATTTTGTCCCTCAACCCCATACTGCTGGTGTGTTCACCCTCCCCTCTCCTCACTTTCTGCTGTTCTTTTTGTTCGGTCACATCCTGATCTCTTCTGTTTTCTAGCTCCTCCACAAACCTCGTCACTCTGTACAAAATAAAAGATTTTAAAAATTTGAATGACTTTTTGTTATCATGAATAATTTTCATTTGGAATCCTTAAATGAAAAAAGCAACAAAATAAAAGGCTGGCAGGATGGACCAGAGGTATGCACAATTCACCTCTGAGCTGTCTTTCCTGGGTTTAATCTTGACCCAGCTATAATCCGGTGTTTCCCAGGCAGAGTGATTCACCAGTGTGTGTGTTCTACACCTCAGGTAGACATGGGCATCACATCTCCTGGCATTAGTTCAAGGATGTTAAAATTCTCATAGTGGGGAATAATTGTAGTCGTTTACAAAAGAAGAAAAACAATCCTTACATGAAAATAATCGTGCAAATGATCAAATGTGTCAGTAATTTCCGTGGAGACAGACACGTCAAGCCTTTGTGAGTCCATGATTTGTATGCGCAACATATTTACATCACAAGAGTTTTACAACCAATCAGGGTCCCCCAATGGAAAGACATTGCGGCCTCCACAGAAACTCCTGGGAAATTCACGGAAGTTGCATTTGATGCTTAATGTTGCATTATCAGTCGTGGCTCATGCACTCTGAGACATCGGAGTCTTTAGCGAGAGGAGCTTCCATGTAAATATTAATACTCGTGCACTCTGTGGCATCCGGCTGAAGATGATTGAATCATTTTATTGTGCTCAGACCAATCAGCCTGCTTCCAATTATCAGCAAAGTCATGGAATCCATCAATGCTACGGATATCAAATCCTTCCTCTTCTCCAATGGCTTGATCTCTGATCATCAATTTGGATTCAGACGAGGTCATTCTGCTGTGGACATGTTGCTTCTGCTGTCTCAACAATGGATGGAGGTCCTCAATGCCAAACAGGAAATCAGAGCTGTCTCACTTGACATATCACATGCCTTCAATACGGTCTGGCACCCAGCTCTGCTCACCAAACTCTCCTCCTATGGTATCCATGGAAATCTCCACTCATGGCTTGCGGACTTCCTCTATGGTCGTAGGCAACGTGTGGCCCTGAATGGATTTCTCTCATCTCCCCTTCCTGTTCTGGCTGGAGTTCCCCAAGGCAGTGTTCTGGGCCCTGTGCTATTTCTGGTCTTCATCAATGATCTCTCCGACTCTCTGGAAAATCCTCTCTATCTCTTTGCTGATGACTCCACTATCTGCCACTCCATTCCTCATCCCTCAGATCGGCAGTCTGCAGCCTCCTCACTCTCTGCAGACCTGGACAAAATCACAGACTGGTCAAGCAAGTGGAACATGTCTTTCAATCCTGACAAATCTCACACTCTTACTATGTCTCTCCGAAAAGACCGACTGGAAAACCCTCCAATCTACTTTCTCAACAATCCTCTCCAAGAAGTTCTGTCACTCAAGCTTTTGGGTCTCACTATCTGCCATGATCTTTCCTGGGAAAACCACATTTCCAAGCTAGCCTCCAAAGCCAGTCGCCGACTGGGCATCCTCCGTCATGCGAAGTCCTTCCTTGGCACACCTGAGCTCCTCACCACATACAAGGCTTTCATCCATAGCTCAATGGAATACTGTTCCCCCCTCTGGGCCGGTGCTCCTGCCTCACACCTAGCTCGGCTTCACGCTGTTGAAACCAAAGCTTTCAGAATCATTGGAATCTCCTGCAATGAAGCTAACTCCGAGGGCCTTTCACTCACTCACCGCAGGCAGGTTGGTGGTCTTTCTGTCTTCTACCGACTCCTCTCCAAAATTGCTCCCCCAGCTCTCTCTGTGCTCTGTCCCCCCAATATTCTTTCAGGTCGCACAAGATCTACCTGCAACCCTCTTTTGGTTAAACTGCCAAAATCTAGGCTCTCTGCTCACCTTCACTCTTTCATTCTCCTTTTCTCCCGCCTCTGGAACAAACTCCCCCACTCCCTTCAATCCCACTCCTCCCTCCAGGTCTTTAAAACAGCTGTTCATCACCATCTCTTATCTTCCCCCATCCAAAATCTTGATCTTTTCTACCCCAGCTAATTCGCCCCAGATACACTTTTTTTGAATTTCCAACTTCTTTCCTGGAAGTCCTTGCAGTGTTCATATGTTTTATACCTCTCCCACCTCCCCCCAAGCCCTCCCCCTCCCACATTTCTCCCGATGTCCCTGCTCTCAAATGTTGTGTTTGTGTCCTTCCCCCTCTCTCCCCATCTTGTCTACCGCTCCCCTTATTTTTGTGTTTTATGTGTCAGTTTGACTATTTGTGTGATTACTGTTAGCTCTTTCACGAGCCTCGATCTTGTATACAAAAATTAAAAAAATTAAAAAAATTTCATTCTTTTTATTTTTTGGGTTGATTTGCAAGAAAACTGATATTAAAATTATAACTTAAAAGTAACCGAAAATGGTATTCCTCGTTGAAGCCCCCACGAGACAAGCTTCCAACGGGTATGTATCATGTACCTTAGTGCTCTTCGTTATATGTGTGTGCTCTCACATGAGCACAAACTTTGTATTCCCAAGATGATTAAAGTGCAGAATTTGATCATGATCAGATATTACTGGATTCTCAGTTTTTGAAATCGGAGTTTTATTTCCCTTTGCACTCTCAATTCAGCTTTGACCGAGATGACCGAATAAGCAAAACATTGACCCAAGGCACAGCTGGCTAGCAAATAAAGCGGAGATAATTTGATTTGACTCGGAGGGATCTGAACGTCCTTTTTATAATTACATCTTTGCAACTAATTTGAAGCTATTCCAGACAACTGTGAATGAAAGCAAATATAGATTTTCACCTTGAAACAGATGCTGGTCTTTCCAAAAATCCCCAAACACTTTTTGAGTTCAAACATTTCGTTAAGTTATTAAGTTATTATTTTAAGATCCCTATTTTTAAATAAATACAGTATATTATTATCAGTGCATTCTTTTCAATCAATTACCATTGCAATATTATCTTTGTTGTTTATTTGACGTTATTTTTAATGTGATAATATTGTTATCTTTGCTGTTGGTAATGCTCAAATATGACAATGTGATTATCGTTATGAGTAATATATGATGATGAAAATTATAATAATTGTTAAAATTATTATTATTATAATTCAGCATTTGCTATGTTTGTTTTTATAAATCTACATAGTAATGTCGCGGAATTGCTGGACTGGATCCAAAATGAAATTTGGATGTGCACAAAGATTTACTCGAAATAGTGCGGATGATCAATAATAATTTTGCGACATGTACCGTAAGGTCTGTTTAAATTTAAACTATGATTAGAATTACTATTCGAGGATGATATAACAGCTCAGAGGAGGCACTTCTTCTTCTTCTTAAGTCTGCTCTTTGGTCGAACTCAAATGGCATTGATCCTCAGCTTCGAGTCCTCTCAATCAAGCATTCCTGTGGGCAGTTCCTCCCTCTCCTGGTTCGGCTTTCCATGATCAGATGTCCAGAGTATAAGATTTGAAACAGGATCGTTTTTGTGGAGGGAGCAATGCCCAGCAATACTGAGACATCTTCTAATTTTAACTGAAAGCCTGGGAAGAGAAACACAGAGCTCTTTATTTATCCTATGTTCAGACAAATGGACATTGAAAGCTGAATGAAGAAGTCGAGCATAGCATCCATCAAGTCGGTTCTCGTGGGTCGTGGAGAAGGTCCATTGGGTCATGGTGAGGGTCCATGTTTCACTTCCATAAAGCAGGAAGGACTCGACTATTTCCATGAACAGTCGTTCCTTAATAGAGTGTCAACTTCTATATTCTTGAATGGTTGTTGCAAACTCTGCACATGGCAGCTTTCCTTTGTTTGATATCCTGAGCAGTTTTGTTCAGCCAGGAACCAAGATACTCCAAGTCATTGAGCGTCTCAAGGTTTATTCCACCGTTTGATATGATTGAGACCTCACTCGACGGGTTGAATGCCCTCAATGTAGTGTTCTTAGCATTAATCTTTAACCCTATCTTACCAGCACTTTTTTGATTCTCTTGGGAAGTTCTGCCGCTTTCTTTATCTTCTCTAAATCTTGCGCTGTCTTTACCTTTATCTTGCAGAGAAGAGTGCACTTGCCTTTAAGATGTCTTTATCTGGGTTTTCAAAATTTTTTTGATGCAAGATCGAAGCTCATGGCAGGATGACAGAGGGTAACAAGGCGACAAACTGACACTCGGGCACACGGGGTTTGACTCCAAACCCAACTACACCTAATATTATTACTTTTATGATTATTATTATTATTATCATCATCATATCATTTCCAATCCCTAACCACAATAACCTGGTGTTGGTTTAATGGTTAACATGGCTGATTTGAGATATTAGGGTCGTGATTTTGAGCCCCTGTTGTTCCGTTTAATTATGAACATCAGTGGGCTGTCTCAGCCTGTACATCCTTTTGAGGTTAGCAAACTGAGTACCAGCTTACTAGTAATGGAGGCTAATAATTATTACTTACTAATAATTCCATCAGCGGAACAGCCGTGCTCCCAAAAATGGTGGAGTGAAGGAGCCACAGGCTGCCTACGAACCACCACCTAACCACAATGTTTTCTACCCAATTTATCCCCACCTAACCTTCTTACATACAGGTTGTTGTGTTTCCTCTCCTCTCTTCTTTTCTGCTTTGCTCTCCTCTCTCTCTCTCTCTCTCTCTCTCTCTCTCTCTCTCTCTCTCTCTCTCTCTCTCTCTCTCTCTCTCTCTCTCTCTCTTTGTTATTTTGTGGTTGACTCATTTTGCTTGTTGTATCCAACCATGGCCCCTAAGCCCCACTACCACTATGTTGCTTTTCACCCCTCAACCCAAATTGGGCTAAGGAGTATTGTCGTCACGGGCGTCGTCCGGGCATCCGTCAACTTTTGGTTTCCGTCAATTTTGAGCAGAACGGCTTGTCCGATTAAATCCATGTTTGCAGTGTATATTGGGGTTGAGTAGAGGAAGGTGCCTTTCGAAAATGGGCGCGCTGCGATTTTCAATATGGCCGCCACGGCAGCCATCTTGAAATTGGTTTCCGTCAATTTCGAGCAGATCGGCTTTTCCGATTAAATTCATTTTTGCGGTGTGTGTTGGGGTTGAGTAGAGGAAGGTACCTTTCGAAAATGGGCGCGCTGCGATTTTCAATATGGCCGCCACGGCAGCCATCTTGAAATTGGTTTCCACCATGCATGGGCTGAGGGGTTACGGCGGCTTTGCGGTGCTATTTATTTACCTTGTGTTACCTTGCTCTTACATGAGTCTCCACTTTATATACGAAAACCCTGGCTTTGTTTGAGATAAAATGCACAAAAGGCAGAAACACAATTCTGAAAATTCACAGAATTTGAAAAGAAAGACATTATCCTCGAACTGAGGACCGTTGGCAGCCATCAGAATTCACACCAAAATTGGATGAAGCACTTCAAATGACAATGATATTGCGTCCTTGGCAAATCAAAATGCAAAGGCAAAACGGTGTTCATATTGAACATGATATATATAAAATGAATATGAATGATTGTTTTAAGGCCATTTTTCCCCGCTAGAGCGGGGGTTGGCCTGATGAACATGATGAACATGATGAACATGATGAATTGAACATGAACATTGAACATGATGTTCATGACAAATCAATCTCAAAAGGATATTGTTCCTATCTGACAAATACTTGTTGCTTAACATACATGGAAACCTTTTCAATCGCAATTGTAAACGTTTCATCGTCTAGAGACCACCGAATCCTAAAACCAGTAACGATGATTACATAAAATGATACATTTCAATTTTTCTATTTCAAAAAAACATTTATTTCCATATTTGCCAATATAAATACACTACAACAAAATTCTACAGGGAATACTTATTGAACTTGGTGAACAACACAATGATACAAAGAAAAATAACATATGGAAAAACAAATATGGATGCATATTCAGAAGGCAAGGCTTTTATTGCAATGCGTACGGACTAACATTGGGAAACAAATTAGTAGAAATGTCAAAATGCAATGCAAGAATAAAAATAAATTAATATGACTTCCCTTAAATAAATAAATAAATAAATATGACCGCTCACAATGGTCAAAAGGAAATGCAACAATAAAAATAAATAAATAAATATGACTTCCCTTAAATAAATAAATATGACCGCTTACAATTGTCAAAATGCCATGCAACAATAAAAATAAATAAATAAATATGACTGCTTACAATGGTCAAAATGCAACGCAAGAATAAAAATAAATAAATAAATATGACTTCCCTTAAATAAATAAATATGACCGCTTACAATTGTCAAAATGCAATGCAAGAATAAAAATAAATAAATAAATATGACTTCCCTTAAATAAATAAATATGACCGCTTACAATTGTCAAAATGCAATGCAAGAATAAAAATAAATAAATAAATATGACTTCCCTTACAAGGGTCAAAATGCAATGCAACAATAAAAATAAATAAATAAATATGACTTCCCTTACAAGGGTCAAAATGCAATGCAAGAATAAAATTAAATAAATATTACTTCCCTTACAATGGTCAAAATGCAATGCAACAATAAAAATAAATAAATAAATATTACTTCCCTTACAATGGTCAAAATGCAATGCAACAATAAAAATAAATAAATAAATATGACTGCTTACAATGGTCAAAATGCAATGCAAGAATAAAATTAAATAAATATTACTTCCCTTACAATGGTCAAAATGCAATGCAACAATAAAAATAAATAAATAAATATTACTTCCCTTACAATGGTCAAAATGCAATGCAACAATAAAAATAAATAAATAAATATGACTTCCCTTACAAGGGTCAAAATGCAATGCAACAATAAAAATAAATAAATAAATATGACCGCTTACAATGGTCAAAATGCAATGCAACAATAAAAATAAATAAATAAATATGACTGCTTACAATGGTCAAAATGCAATGCAAGAATAAAATTAAATAAATATTACTTCCCTTACAATGGTCAAAATGCAATGCAACAATAAAAATAAATAAATACATATGACTTCCCTTACAATGGTCAAAATGCAATGCAACAATAAAAATAAATAAATAAATATGACTGCTTACAATGGTCAAAATGCAATGCAAGAATAAAATTAAATAAATATTACTTCCCTTACAATGGTCAAAATGCAATGCAACAATAAAAATAAATAAATAAATATGACTGCTTACAATGGTCAAAATGCAATGCAACAATAAAAATAAATAAATATTACTTCCCTTACAATGGTCAAAATGCAATGCAACAATAAAAATAAATAAATAAATATGACTTCTCTTACAAGGGTCAAAATGCAATGCAACAATAAAATTAAATAAATATTACTTCCCTTACAATGGTCAAAATGCAATGCAACAATAAAAATAAATAAATAAATATGACTGCTTACAATGGTCAAAATGCAATGCAACAATAAAAATAAATAAATATGACTTCCCTTACAATGGTCAAAATGCAATGCAACAATAAAAATAAATAAATATTACTTCCCTTACAATGGTCAAAATGCAATGCAACAATAAAAATAAATAAATAAATATGACCGCTTACAATGGTCAAAATGCAATGCAACAATAAAAATAAATAAATATTACTTCCCTTACAATGGTCAAAATGCAATGCAACAATAAAAATAAATAAATATTACTTCCCTTACAATGGTCAAAATGCAATGCAACAATAAAAATAAATAAATATTACTTCCCTTACAATGGTCAAAATGCAATGCAACAATAAAAATAAATAAATATTACTTCCCTTACAATGGTCAAAATGCAATGCAACAATAAAAATAAATAAATAAATATGACCGCTTACAATGGTCAAAATGCAATGCAACAATAAAAATAAATAAATAAATATGACTTCCCTTACAATGGTCAAAATGCAATGCAACAATAAAAATAAATAAATATTACTTCCCTTACAATGGTCAAAATGCAATGCAACAATAAAAATAAATAAATATTACTTCCCTTACAATGGTCAAAATGCAATGCAACAATAAAAATAAATAAATAAATATGACCGCTTACAATGGTCAAAATGCCATGGAAGAATAAAAATAAATAAATTTATGTGACTTCCCTTACAAGAATCAAAATGCAATGGAAGAATATAAATAAATAAATAAATAAATATGACTTCTCTTACAAGGAAATTCACCACAGGAGGACATCAGACCCATTAAGCCTTGCAATGGTTGCCAACCTGTGGTTTAAAAAAAAAGTCTTTCGTATTACTCAGGCCGGGGTTCAAACCGACAGACCTCCCAGACTCAGAGCGGACACACAAACCATTAATGACATCACCGAGTCTGGTTACTGAAACAGCGCTCTGAACCTTCATGTGCTGGATTATTATTATATGATAATCAGAATTTACTATATCAGGCACCGATTTATTTTATATTTATTTTCGGGAGAATTTGAGTTCGGGGCATCGTCAGTAGCATTTTAGTTCCCATTCAAATTTTCCCTGCAGGCATTAAAAGTCAACCTTAACGGATGGATCAGCATCACCTGAGGCTCCCATTGGGCCATCCCTAAAGGTTAATATTGAGCAAGCTGGGTTATTTACAGGAATATAACAACTATAGGGATATGGTTATTTCTCGTGACACCATAGCTCGATTTCCAGAAACTTCGACTCCAATTTATTTATCTACTACTGCTTTCAGCTGGATTTAAACCCACACCCTCAAGGATGACACCCCAAGGGCCTCACCACTAGGTCACACCATACTGAAGATGGCATGTAGTGGAAAGAGCAAAAAGTACACGATTATTTAATTATATGACAAGTCCTTCAGTATGTGGACAGAGGTTACTCTGGAGTAGTTTCTCACCTGTGAGTCTGCCTTATTTCCACAACCCACATGGCTGGCCAGCTGGAGAGTGTATTTGCTTGACTGATAGCTGATGGCCCAGCTGGAGAGGGCTGTACCACTCTGTGTGATGGCTCGCTGGAACAGGCCTATCAGAGAAGGGGACAGTGTGAAAGAGGGACATGGTTCCGTACAGGCTACCATCAGAGAAAGCTACTCAATGCACATGTCTCTAAGTGGCCTTGTGGTGTTACAAAGTTCAAAACAACAAGTCACACGTGTTGAAAGATTAGTATAATGAATGCAGTGAAAGGTAGGCAAGTAGATAGACACAGATATCTCCAAGCACAACAGGCCCTAATAGTTGAGGCAGCAAACAAACATGTGATGATTTGCTGTGAACGCATGAGTGTGAGTTTACATAAGCAATATAACCAATCAGAATTCATGGATAGATTAACACATTGTTGTGACATTCGTGTGAAAGGTAATACGTAGGAGCGGATTTATTGAAGTATTCACGGTGCCAGGAAAAGCAGCTCAATGAACACAGATGGCTTCCAGTAACAATAGGCTTAGACAGATACTTAGCAAGCTGGGTTTATGATGAAGGTTATGGCTGCTTTCATGCCTAATCAATTATAATACCCATTGTGTTAGATGATATTGCATTATATTATGGTCCTTATGTGTTTCGGTCTCTGCCTCTATCCTCCCCCCCACCACTCACTACCCCACCCCATCACTCTGTCTTTGTGTGTGTGGGTATGTGTGTGTGTGTGTGTGTGTGTGTGTGTGTGTGTGTGTGTGTGTCCGTAGCTCTCTCCATATCTTTCTCCATCCTTCTCCCTCCCCCTCCAACACCTTCAGTGTGTGTGTGTGTGTGTGTCCGTAGCTCTCTCCATATCTTTCTCCATCCTTCTCCCCCCCCCCCCCCCCCCTCCAACACCTTCAGTGTGTGTCTCTGTGTGTGTGTCTGTGTGTGTGTGTGTGTCTGTGTGTGTGTCTGCATGTGTGTGTGTGTGTGTGTGTGTGTGTGTGTGTGTGTGTCTGTGTGTCTGTGTGTGTGTGTGTGTCTGTAGCTCTCTCCATATCTTTCTCCATCCTTCTCCCTCCCCCTCCAACCCCCTCAGTGTGTGTGTGTGTGTGCATGTGTGTAATCCCACTCCACCCCTTCTTCTCTGTCTCTGTGTTTCTCTCTCTTCCTCTCTCTTCCTCTCTCCCCATATCTCTCCACCTCCCCTTCAGTGTGTGTGTGTGTGTGTGTGTGTGTGTGTGTGTATCCCACTCCACCCCATATTCTCGGTCTCTGTGTTTCTCTCTCTTCCCTCTCTCTCCCACCATATCTCTCTGCCTCTACCCCCCCTCCCCTTCAGTGTGTGTGTGTGTTTGTTTGTGTATCCCACTGCACCTCTTCTTCTGTGTCTATGTGTCTCTGTCTCTGTCTCTGTCTCTGTCTCTCTCTCTCTCTCTCTCTCTCTGTCGCCCCCTGCAGGCCGTTTGTGGTGGGCGTGGCGTCATGGCGGCTGTGAGCAACTGCTCTGTGTTGTCGTGAGTTCTTTGTGAGTTTTCCTCCTCTCCTGCCCTACCCTGCCCCCCCCTCCCTCTCCTTCCTATCCTGTGTACTTTGGCATTTTGTTTTCATCCGTTCTACACCTTTGTCTTCGAGAGAGAGAGAGGATTGAGAGCGGGCCCATTTTGGGTGCGGCCTACTGGCTTCGACGGCGTTTTGTAAGCCATTTTTGTGCTTATAATGCACGTTTATTACTTACTTTAGTTCGATTATTTAGGTTTGATACCTTCTTGTCCGGTTCGGACAAGTGGGGGGTGTTGAATTCGCTGGTATGGCGAATGCACGCTCTCGGTTAGAGGCGTTCGATAGCCTAACGAGAAAGCATGCATTTGTGTGTGTTCCACCAGAAGGAGTCCTCACTGAGGATGTGGTACTCGCAGTGGGGAAAATAATCGGGTGCGAACATGTCCGAGCTGCCTCACGAATGAATCAAAAAGTTGTTATTTTCCTGTCCGAAGAAAACTTTGTTCACGACGTCGTGAGTGCAGGTTTAACCACAGAAGGTGGTGTTTTTATGTTAGCGTCCCCCATGGATACTCCAGCGATGAAAATCGTTGTATCAAACGTACCACCATTTATATCAAACGACAAACTAATGTCAGTCCTTTCTCGTTATGGAACAGCTGTGTCGAGAATGTCCATGATCCCTCTGAAGAGCCGAGACGAGAGGATAAAACACGTTATGAGTTTCCGTCGCCAAGTTTACATGGTACTTCCCGATCGTGGTGATGATACAGGGTTAAATATTTCATTTAAAGTAAAATCCGACGATCGGGAGTATCAAATGTACGCTTCGTCAGCCTCACTAACGTGTTTTCACTGTGGAGCCTTTGGTCACGTTAAACGTTTTTGTCCCAAGGTTTCGTGTTCAAAGTGTGGGGAAAATGGCCACGCATACACCGATTGTAAAATGATAATACTCGTGTTCCTATTCAACCGACTGGAGTTAATCCTGTGAGTTTACCGGTTCCTGCTGTTCCCTCCTGCAGTGAGACGAACAATAGCAGCATCGATGCGCATATCCCGAGTCTAGAAAACGATCGCACTTCACTTCCTGTCACAGAAACCGAAGCGACCCCAACTCGCACAACCTTTGCTGCGATTCCCTCATGTAGTGAAGGAATGGAGGAGGACCCTATTATTGGTTCTAAAAAACGAAGGGCGTCGGTTGATAATTTTTCTACCAGTAATCCAAAAAAGGTGGTATTGGAGAAGGCCAGTGTAGCTGAACACACACCTCAATGTGTTCCTCATGCTTCCATCGGGTTTGAAAAAAAGGATGGTGAATCGGGTGCTGCAATTGAGGATAATATGTCTGAAAGTTTGTGTACAAACTCTGTGGACGCAAATTGCTATATGGGTGAAATAAGTTGCAACGCTGAATACGTTGATAAACCCTCGAACGAACCATTACGATCATTGACATCAGTCACTGTGAACGAGCAGACAGTGACTGACTCATCCCTCTGCAGTGCTGCTCTACCGATGCAGATTCAAAACTGTGTCACCGAGTCGCTCATCGATTCGGTAGATTGTGCTCCACAAGAGGATGAAACCGAGGCTTCAACTTCTGACGAGCACAAATATCACCATGGCATCGTGGATTGCACAGTGGAGCTCTCCAGCGAATCCCCAGAGATACTGACAATTCCCATAGTGACCACGGAGGCTGACATCCTCGATCCTGGAGGGACCTTGTCAGACTTGTCGGAATCTGATGAGGATGAGGAGGTGCCTGAGTTGTCTCAGTCTCAGTTGAGTCAGCCAATGATATCTCCTCAACTCGTACTCTCCTTTCTGAATGAAACCTACAGACAGCGAAATGTAGTTATCAGGGATACATTTCCTGATTTAGGTTCATTTATTCAATCAGCAAAGGAAATAACAAGAAAGGGCAAAGAATTTCCACTAACAAGGTCACAATTTCACCGACTCAGGAAATTTATTACAAAAGCCAGTCTTGAGATTTCGCAACACCCAATCAAACCTTTTGATAAGGAATGAAGCAAATTACCTTTGGCACCTTGAACATTAACGGTGGAGGTGCAAACCCAAACCGCCAAGCTCAAGTGCAAAGTTTGTTTCGGCGCAAAAATGTCGATGTACTTTTACTGCAGGAAACGCACATCACCAAAAACGTAGAATATGATTGGTGTCGCGTTTTTGGGGGACAGTGCTTTTTTAGCAACCTGTCTTCCTTTTCGGCAGGTGTTGCTTTCGTACTTCGACCAGGGCTAGTACCTGAGTCAATCCTCTTCCAGGAGATTGTTAAAGGCCGATTCAGCTCTCTTGAACTGGAGGTTAATAATTTCCATTTCACATTATTCAATGTGTACGCACCAAGTGAGAGCACAGAATGGAAAGCTTTCTTTGCGTCTGTGATTAATCACCTGCAGACAGTTGATCTAAACCAATGTGTGTGTATCGGGGGTGATTTTAACTGTACCTTTGAACCTGTAATGGACAGGAACTCGGCAGAACCTCATCCCGAATCATGTATTGATTTATCCCTTTTCCTTTCTCGGGTGGGTTTGCTAGATGTATGGAGGGTACTTTTTCCCAATGAACCTCAGTTCACCTGGAGCCGCATCACCAGAGGAAGAGTGTCCTTTGCGAGACTCGACCGATGGTATATAAACTCACCTTTTAGAAACGCTATAGTCTCTCCAGATTATTTTCCGTCAATATTCTCAGACCATCATTTAGTAACCATGGGGTTTCTTTTTCCTCAGTCAATAAATAAAAGTGCATACTGGAAATTTAATACCAGTCTTCTAGAAGATGGTCTATTTAAAGAAGCCTTCCAAGTTTTCTGGGCTAATCAAATCCAAAGAAAGGCCTCTTTTTCTTCAGTTAATCTTTGGTGGGACAATACGAAAGCCCAGATTCGGGTGTTTTGTCAACAGTTTAGAGCAAACATTACAAATGTTAAGAATATAACAATGACTTGTTTGGAAGCTGACATTGTACAGCTCGAAGGTAAACTTGCTAAAAAGAATAATGCAAGAAACTTCCAGTTATTACTAGAAAAGAAGACTCAGCTGAGAGAGTTAATCCAGGAGAAAGCAGCAGGGTTGTTGCTCAGACTAAGGGTTAAGAACTTAAAGGTTTTAGATACCCCTAGTAAAGCTTTTTTTCGTCTGGACTCTGTCAGTAAAGCACCCAAGAACATTTTTTCTGTAATTAATCCTGGCGGAGCTGTCGTTGTAAATCCCAGAGACAGACGGTTATGTGTTCAGGACTTCTTTTCCAAACTGTTTTCAAAACAGGTTGTTTGTGATGAAACAATGAGACTTTTAACCTCTCACCTATCCTCGTTAACCGAGTCCCAGCGGCTGGATATGGACTCGCCAATTACGCTCGAGGAGTTAACGCAAGCCCTGGCTGGAATGGACTCGGGAAGAGCCCCTGGAATCGATGGTCTGCCGGCTGAATTTTATGTGGAATTTTGGGAACTATTAGGTCCAGAACTGATGCATGTTCTTGAATCATCACTGACTCATGGAGAATTGCCTTTAAGTTTGAGAAGAGCGGTGATGTCCCTTCTTCCAAAGGCTGGTGATTTGCGACAAATGAAGAATTGGAGACCTGTTTCTCTACTATGCACTGATTATAAAATCCTTTCAAATGTTCTGGCGAATCGAGCTAAAAGGGTAATTTGCGATTTGGTTCACCCTGATCAGAGTTATTGTATTCCAGATAGATCTATGTATGATAACATATTTTTCATTAGAGATCTCATAGATGGCAACTGTGTGCAGAATGACTTTGGTATAATTTTTCTTGATTTAGAAAAGGCTTTTGATAGCATCGATCATGTCTTTTTGAATCATGTGCTTGAAGCCTGTGGATTTGGAGATAATTTCAGAACTTATATTGCTTTATTGTACAACAATATATTCAGTTTAGTTAAGGTGAACAATGAGCTTTGTTCTCCCATACAGGTTCAAAGGGGGTTAAGGCAAGGTTGCCCCGTCTCCGGCTTACTGTTCACCCTTGTAATGGAATCACTTCTCGTGTTACTAAGGAATAACGTTTCTGGAATGAGTATATCTCCTGATCATCCTCCAGTTGTCGTATCGGCGTATGCTGATGATGTTGCAATCATTGTTAAAAACAATAACGACATTGCAGCTCTGGCTAAGTGCCTACATTTGTTTGGTTTAGCTTCCTCGTTGAAGTGCAACTGGGAAAAGAGCAAAGCGCTATGGGTTCCCTCTGTCAGGGACAGTGCATCTAGAATGGCGCAAGACCCGCCAATACACCTTCCTGCAAGTTTAAAGTAGGTGGATGGAGGTGTTCGCTATCTTGGAGTGTTCCTTGGATCCCCACAGTACGGCCAGAAAAACTGGGAAGGTGTCGCTGAACGCGTAAAAAAGAGATTGAGTAGATGGAGGAGAGCCCTGCCTCACCTTTCGTATAAGGGCCGAGTTTTGGTAGTCAAGAACCTCGTCGCCTCCTTCTTGTGGCACAGATTCATCTGCCTGCAACCACCAGAAGGCTTGGTGAAGGAAGTGCAAAGGCAACTGTTGGAGTTCTTTTGGGGAGGGCATCACTGGTTACGGCCAAACGTTGTATGCCGTCCATTGGCCGAGGGTGGCCAGAGTATGGTCGCCATCAGGAGCCGCATAATGGCCTTTCGGCTATGCACTGTGCAAAAACTTTTGGTGAAAGAACAATTACCAAACCATGTTTTGGCCACCCACATTTTGCGGCAAGCTGGCGGGCTGGGATATGGCCGCAAATGTTTCTTGGTCCTGCTTCAACAAGTTGACACATCTCCTCTTCCTGTTTTTTATCAGAGTGTATTGAATGCTTGGCAGAACCTCACAGTGTGCCGTCAAGAAGACAACTACGACATCCATATGTTTGCACAAGAGCCTTTGTTCTGCAATCGGCTTTTCCCAAACATACCCAAAAGTAGGGACCTCTGCCAGCATTTCATAATTGCCGGCATCACAAAAGTATGGCACCTCCGGCAAGTTTCAGGTTGCGGGTGGAAATCAGCTCGAGAAGTAGCCGAGCTAGCAGGAATTCGGTCCGAAAGAGTGACTGCAAAAGTGTTGAGAGAGTTGATACGAATAGGGGTACGGCTGAGAGTATGCTGGTCCCACGAGCTCGAATCATTGCACGATGAGTGGGTTTTTCCTGGGTTACTGGTGCACTTCAAGTTGGAAGACTTACCCCCGGTTAGCATGGGGATAAGCCCCTTTCAAGAGACTAGCAGTAAAGAGCTATACAAGTCATGTGTCAAGTTACTGCTGGGGGATACGCCGCTAAATGGAATAATCCGGTGGAAGAGACTGTTGCCTGTGGGACCCCCCTCTGAACCTGTATGGAACTCCATGTATAGCAAGCTCATAAGTAAAAGATCTGGTGATCTCCAATGGAGACTGATCCACTGGATAGTCCCCTCCAATAAGTTAATCAACCATTTCTCTCCTACATCCACATGTTGCCCATTCTGCATATGTACGGAGGACGTGTTCCACGCCTTCATTAATTGTGTGAGATTGGTTCCTTTGTTTCGGTGGTTTAATCTTGTGGCACACAGAATGAAGGTTGTTTTCTCGTTGCGTTCTTTTATTTTCGGCTTTAATGCCAAGTCAAGCAAGGAAAATATGTTAATGAGGTTTCTTGTCGCAACAGCCAAGCTGGCAATATATCTCTCAAGAAGGGAGAAATTGAACGGTAAACCTGCCGGGGAATGCAATGTAATGTTGTTTTTCAATGCCCTCGTGTCAGCAAGACTTAAACTAGAGTTTTGTTTCTATAAGGATGCAAACAATCTTGATGAATTCACCAATACTTGGTGTCATGAAGGGTTGTGTGAGGTTCGTGAGAACCAACTGGTAATATTTTTGTAGGTTGTATAAAGTTAATGGTTTATTTTGGCAAATTGTGTGCCGTGATACTTCTGTAACCTTTTCGTTTCATTGCTTTTTCATGTATTTATGATTGGTGTGAAGATATAAATACATTTTTTTGTATTATTTTGATAATAAAAGGACTTCAAAAAGTCAACAAAAAAAAAGTCTCTCCTCTCTCCTCTCTCCTCTCTCCTCTCTCCTCTCTCCTCTCTCTCCTCTCCCTCCCAACATAATCCAATGGCTTGGCTGCTATGGGGATTTAAAAGCCCTTCACAGAATGCTAAGAAGAAAACAGCGTGGGAGAAAGAAAGGTCACTGTATCAAAGCAGCAAAAACGAAATGCTCCACAATTCCTGTACCACAATATGTTGCCAAACTGAAATGGCTCAATTTCCAAGATGAAATATAAATACAGAAACTACATCAACAGTATAAGTGCATGTGTGTGTGTAGTAGAGGTGTGTGCACCATGATACGACCAGAATTCAAGAGTTGTGACAATCTCACCGTTTTACTTCCGCCACCGAAAGTGGATGGAGGTTGTTTTTCACCCCTGTCTGTTTGTTTGTGAACAAGATATCTCAAAAGGTTGTGGACGGATGCGGACGAAATTTGGCGGAGAGGTTTGTTGTGTGACAAGAACGAAATGATTCGATTTTGTTGAAGATTGGGATCTGGATCTGGATCTGAGAATTTTAAAAAGTCATTCTTCACCATTGAGTGATGGGCCTAAAAACTATATATAGCAAGGTATCTCAAAAAGTTGTGGACGGATTCGGACAAACATTGGTGGACAGGTTGAGTGTGTGACGCGGACGAATCGATTCGATTTTGGTGAAGATCTGGATCCAAATCTGCATACGATAATTTTTAAAATCTCAAAGTGATTCTTCACCATTGAGTGATCGGGACAAAAGCGATATTTATCACGATATTTCAAAAAGTTGTGGACGAGTTATGAGTAAACTGCCGATTTGATTTTGGTTCAGGTCCGAATCCAGATCCGGCCCATCAGTGGATGCAAAACGTAAAATGTTCCGCTTGCCGGAGTTACACTCTCTACCGAGTGCCGTTGATCTAGTTTGGACTGTTTTTGCTCAAAATCCAGACTAAGTATATGCCATTCCACAATGACATCACATGATTTCATGAGATCAGATTAAATCACTTAGATTTCCATAGCTGTTGCCTTGTGGGTATTTTAACAATATGCAAATTAAATATCTACATTCTTACAGATTTCCTTCTTCAATAATTAATTTGACTTTCCTCATGGATGATAAATGGTATTGTGAGAGATACGAGCAGCCTCTTGAAAGTCACACGAAATGTCAACGATGATCTTTCACTTACCCTGCTCACATCCCCCACATTACCCGTTCACTTGTTCGTAACAACACAGCATATCAATTCAACCACAAACTCATTCAGCCCTCTCACTTGCTCGTGTTGATACTTCCTGGAAGTAAGTTTGGTACAAGCAAGCAACACTAAATATCTCCAGTCTTCATTGGATTATGGATAAAATGTGGCAAAAACAGTGCAATCTATATATATATATAAATAGTGGGGCGGCTTAGCCCAAATATTCAAAAGAATTGTGCATTTTGTGAAACAAGCACCAAATTTGGCACAAATGTACATTAATATGTTGCGAACATTTTCAGATATTGGGCCACTTGAAATTCCGTAATTTTTTTTTTCAAATTTTTTCAAATTTCGTAATTTCAAATTTTTCGGGTGACACCGTCACAATTTCGGTCTTCGAGGCCGGCCGATAGGCAAAGTGTGACCGGAAGGGACGAGGTTCTCCTGACCACGTGGCCCTCGATCTGGGAAGCGAGAGGTGTTCCATTAGTGGACGCGCCCCTCACGCCCGACTTTTGGGCGGCCCCGGCAGGCCGTTTGTTTTGACGTTCCGTGACAGGCCCCGCACCCCCACCTCCGGGCCGACCGGAAGCTTGTGCTGAGTACATCATACCTGAACAACTCAGTGAGGCAGAACACAGCAGTGCACACCAGGGTGACCCCTTCAGTGCATAAACCAATTAACCTGTCCACTGCAGGGCATATATAAATGAAGTTATTTTCTGCATATAATAATAATATAAGTTCAGTTCTATATAACAATTTCTGTTATCACCACTACCACTACAACTACCACTACTACAAGCTTTGTCTGGAATTTTGTGGACTAACAGACAAACAGACATACAGACAAGCTGGGATCAAAACATTACCTCCTTCCACCATTGAGTGTAGAGGTAAACATCATGGAAATTATATCATGCCCTAGATTTAATTCATGCTTACCCGTGTATTTGCTTCACTGGTTCACAAGGTCTTTTGCATACATGTAATTCAGACTCTCGTCTTCATTGCTGACCACACAATGTTCGCAACATATTAATGTACATTTGTGCCAAATTTGGTGCTTGTATCACAAAATGCACAATTCTTTTGAATATTTGGGCTAAGCCGCCCCACTATATCGGCCGGCCTCGAAGACCGAAATTGTGACGGTGTCACCCGAAAAATTTGAAATTACGAAATTTGAAAAAATTTGAAAAAAAAAATTACGGAATTTCAAGTGGCCCAATATCTGAAAATGTTCGCAACATATTAATGTACATTTGTGCCAAATTTGGTGCTTGTATCACAAAATGCACAACAGGTTTGCTATGCTGCTACACTAAAAACACAGTTTATGTGTGCGTGGGTGTGTGTGTGTGTGAGTATGTAATGTTACCGATAGACTCCTAAACGGAGAGGCTCACGTACTTGATATTTGGCACAGACATGGCCATTGAGCCTGGGACGAACATGGCTGACCTAAAAATTTATTTCATAATATGCTTTTACCATATTTTTATGTCAGCGCGAAATATTATGACCGGAATCTGACCGGTCGCAGAGCAGCGCGCTGATTCGCTCAGAGCGATCACGTGATGTTCCCTGCCGCCATTAACTCAGTGACGCGTTCGCACGTATTTCAGAGCGAAAAGCAATTGCCTTTTTTCACATTTAAGCGACGAACATTGCCATTTACACCACATAGGTTTTTTTCCCTTTCATCTTTAGATTCATATTTTTTGCCATAACGTAGCGCATTATGGCTCTCTCGAGCTCGAGTTAGCCAATCACCTGGGAGCATGAGGCCACGTTGGCCACGCCCACGAGAGGACGCAGAGTTGCAATCGATCGCTCAGAGCGATCACGTGATGTTCCTTGCCGCGCGACTATCTATAGATATCACTCAGATCCCTCACAATCGACCACCACCACCTCCTCTTGAAATACTAAATATCACTCAGATCCCTCACAATCGACCACCACCCCTCCTACAATACTAAATATCACCCAGATCCCTTGGAATCGACCACCACCTCCTCCTACAATACTAAATATCACCCAGATCCCTTGGAATCGACCACCACCTCCTCCTCCTGCAATACTAAATATCACTCAGATCCCTCACAATCGACCACCACCACCTCCTCCTGCAATACTAAATATCACTCAGATCCCTCACAATCGACCACCACCACCTCCTACAATACTAAATATCACTCAGATCCCTCACAATCGACCACCACCCCCTCCTACAATACTAAATATCACTCAGATCCCTCACAATCGACCACCACCCCCTCCTACAATACTAAATATCACCCAGATCCCTTGTAATCGACCACCACCCCCTCCTACAATACTAAATATCACCCAGATCCCTTGGAATCGACCACCACCCCCTCCTACAATACTAAATATCACCCAGATCCCTTGGAATCGACCACCACCTCCTCCTGCAATACTAAATATCACCCAGATCCCTTAGAATCGACCACCACCTCCTCTTACAATACTATATATCACTCAGATCCCTTGGAATCGACCACCACCCCCTCCTACAATACTAAATATCACCCAGATCCCTTGGAATCGACCACCACCTCCTCCTACAATACTATATATCACTCAGATCCCTTGGAATCGACCACCACCTCCTCCTGCAATACTAAATATCACCCAGATCCCTTGGAATCGACCACCACCCCTCCTACAATACTATATATCACTCAGATCCCTTGGAATCGACCACCACCCCCTCCTACAATACTATATATCACTCAGATCCCTTGGAATCGACCACCATCTCCTCCTACAATACTAAATATCACCCAGATCCCTTGGAATCGACCACCACCCCCTCCTACAATACTATATATCACTCAGATCCCTTGGAGTCGACCACCACCTCCTCCTGCAATCTATATATACTAGGGCGTGCCCGCACGTACGTGCTTGCCCGTACGTGCTTGCCCGTACGTGCGTGCAAAAAAACATGCGTGCAAACAACAACAAAAAAAAACTTTGAAACCACGTAGCAGTAACGACCACAGAACCCCCCCCCTCTATTTACATGAAATGGTTTGGTCCATTCGCAAAGCCAAAGCGAACGGCTTGCGAGTACGGTGAAACCACGTGGCAGTAACGACCACAGAACCCCCCCCCCCCCCTCTATTTACATGAAATGGTTTGGTCCATTCGCAAAGCCAAAGCGAACGGCTTGCGAGTACGGTGACCATACCTTGGGAACCACTTGTCCGATTAATTTCAAACCTTGAAAAGGCACATCCTCGGGTCCCCAGCAATATAGCTGGCAAGTTTCAAGTATATCGGACCAGTAGTTGTCGAGAAACAGCGGTCACAGACAAACACACACACACACACACAGACACACACACATACACACAGAGATTACTGGAATTATAGATAGATAAAACACAGTTTGTGTGTGTGTGTGTGTGTGTGTGTTTGTGTGTGTGTGTGTGTGTGTGTGTAATGTTACCGATAGACTCCTAAACGGAGAGGCTTACGTGCTTGATATTTGGCATAGACATGGCCATTGAGCCTGGGACGAACATGGCCGAACTCAAAATATTTGACGATCCATATTTTTTATTCATATTTACCTCAGCGCATTTCAGCGCACGGATTCAACGGAATCAGAGCAGGTGGGCGCTGATTCGCTCAGAGCGATCACGTGATGACGCTATGAACGCTATGAAACGCTATGACGCTATGAACGCTATGAAGCTATGAACGGTATGAACGATATGACACTATGAAAAAAAAAATCGCTATGACGCTATGAACGCGATGACGCTATGAACGCTATGACGCTATGAAGCTATGACCGCTATGAACGATATGACGCTATGAAAAAAAAAAATCGCTATGACGCTATGAACGCGATGACGCTATGAAGCTATGACCGCTATGAACGATATGACGCTATGAAAAAAAAAATCGCTATGACGCTATGAAACGCTATGAACGCTATGACGCTATGAACGCTATGACGCTATGAACGCTATGAAAAAAAAAATTCGCTCGCTTTACCAAGGGGCCCGCTCCCCCCCCCCGTTCCCCTCCCCTCCCGTTCCCCTCCCCTCCCCTCCCCCGCCCGGCAATGCAGGGTACTTCTGCTAGTAGACACTAATATACAAAGATAGAAAACACACACGAAGACACACACACACACACACACAAACATCAAATGCCCACACGAGGAGATACACACACACAAACATTAAACGTGCACATAAACACACACAAATCAACACAAATTGCACACACAAATGTCAAACGCGCACATGAACACACACACAAACAAACACAAATGAACACACACGAACAAACACACACGAACAAACACACACGAACAAACACACACGAACAAACACACACAAAGACACACAAATACAGACACACACACCCACACAGACACACACACACACACACACACAAACACAGACACAAACACAGACACGCACACACGAGCAAACACACACACAAACACAGACACCCACACAAACAGACACGCACACGAACAAACACACACAAAAACACACACGAGCAAACACACACACCCACACACACACACCAACATACCCACACAAACACAGACACACACACAAACGTCAAGCGCACACAAGAACACACACACACACAAACGTCAAGTGCACACAAGAACACACACACACACACACACACACACACACACACACACACACACACACACACACAAACGTCAAGCGCACACAAGAACACACACACACACACACAAACGTCAAGCGCGCACAAGAACACACACACACACACACAAACGTCAAGCGCACACAAGAACACACACACACACACACACACAAACGTCAAGCGCACACAAGAACACCCACGCACACACACAAACGTCAAGTGCACACAAGAACACACACACACACACAAACGTCAAGTGCGCACAAGAACACACACACACAAACGTCAAGCGCGCACAAGAACACACACGCACAAATGTGAAATGCGCACATGAAAACACACAAACACACAAAAACACGCACACAAAAACACATGAAAACACACACACACACACACACACACACACACACACACACACACACACACACACACACACACACACACACAAACAAACACACAAACAATGCTTGAACACAAAAAGTCGATGCCTCATGTGATGGGTTGTGGCAGAAAGTTTCTCATTTATTATGTGACACGAATCTCCAGGCACGAAAGGCTAATCTCCTGATGCAGTTTTTGCAGGTGCTGACACGACAGCCACGTCTCTTCACAGAGCAGCAATTACCAGCAATGATGAAAAGCTGCTTTTGTGAAGCCAATGTAACGGCTTTAAATTCCTCTAACTTTTATTTCAAAATTATCATTGGCTTTGTGTGTTCCGCTTGAAAGTGGGTTTTATATATACGGTCGAGGCTCATGGAACAGCTGCAACATAATGGAATGGAACAAAATGGAAAGGTGGAAACGACAGCAGAGTAGAAGTGAGAGCGGGATCTAGGGGATATAGATGGGATAAGGATACATGGGGTGAACAAGCTGCACACAGGGCTGAATGAAACAGCAAGTAGAGGAAGGATAAATCAAGGATGAAACAGAAAAGGAACAAGTACAGATACATTCAAAGTACACCGCCCCCATGCCAAATAAATAAATAGCATCCTCCAGCGCGGCTCCAGTACACCGGCCCCATGCTTTCGGTGCCCGGCGATACCGCTGTGGAGTACAAAGAGTGACGGGATTGGGAGGGAGAGGTGTACAATCATTGATTGATTTATGTAATTAAAATAAATAAATAACAATCGTAAAATAATAATTTATTAATCAATTGGCTAATAGCATACATACCTCAACTACCAGTGGTTCACCCGAAGCTGAAATTTTGAAAATTAATTAAACAAGTCATTAATCGAAAAAAAATCAATCAATTGATTAATCAATAAATATATAATAAATCAATAAATTGATTAATCAATGCATCAAAAATATCCTTTATAGCCATATCACTTGGCCCTGAATGGGTTTCTCTCATCTCCTCTTCCTGTTCAGGCTGGAGTTCCCCAAGGCAGTGTTCTGGGCCCTGTGCTTTTTCTGGTCTTCATCAATGATCTCGCTGACTCTCTTGAAAATCCTCTCTATCTCTTTGCTGATGACTCTACTCTCTGTCGTTCCATTCCTCATCCCTCAGATCGGCAGTCGGCAGCCTCCTCACACTCTGCAGACCTGGACAAAATCACAGACTGGGCAAACAAGTGGAACATGTCTTTCAATCCTGACAAATCTCACACTCTTACGATGTCTCTCCGAAAAGACCGACTGGACAACCCTCCCATCCACTTTCTGAATAATCCTCTCCAAGAAGTTCTGTCACTCAAGCTTTTGGGTCTCACTATCTGCTATGATCTTTCCTGGGAAAACCACATTTCAAATCTGGCCTCCAAAGCCAGTCGCCGACTGGGCATCCTCCGTCGTGCGAAGTCCTTCCTTGGCACACCTGAGCTCCTCACCACATACAAGGCTTTCATCCGCAGCTCAATGGAATACTGCTATCCTCTCTGGGCTGGTGCTCCTGCCTCACACCTAGCTCGTCTTCACGCTGTCGAAACCAGAGCGTTCAGAATCATTGGAATCTCCCGCGATGAAGCTAACTCCGAGGGCCTTTCACTCACTCACCGCAGGCAGGTTGGTGGTCTTTCCGTCTTCTACCGACTCCTCTCTGGCCTTGCCCCCCTAGCTCTCTCTGGGCTCTGTCCCCCAAATATTCCTACAGGTCGCACAAGATCTGCCTGCAACCCTCTTATGGTTAAACTGCCAAAATCAAGACTCTCTGCTCACCTTCACTCCTTCATTCCTCTTTTCTCTCGCATCTGGAACAAACTCCCTCACTCTCTTCAATCCCACTCCTCCCTCCAGGTCTTTAAAACAGCTGTTCACCACCATCTCTTATCTTCCCCCATCCAAAACCTTGATCTTTTCTACCCCCGCTAATTTCACCCCAAATCCACTTTTTTGAAATACCAACTTCTTTCCTGGAAGTCCTTGGTGTCCTTGTGTTTTATACTTCTCCCTACCCACGCCTCCTCCCCCCCCCAAGCCCTCTCCCTCCCACACATCTCCCGATGTCCCTGCTCTCAAATGTTGTATTTGTGTGCTTCCCCTTCTCTCCCCATCTTGTCTACCGCTACCTCTTTTTATATATTTTGTTTGTCTGTTTGATTTGTTTGTGTGATAAATGTTAGCTCTTTCACGAGCCTCAATTCTGTATTAAAAAAAAACAAACAAGTACAGATACATTCAAAGTACACCGCCCCCATGCCAAATAATTAAATATCCTACAGCCCGCGGCATTGCCGGGGCGACCCTGGCGCCCGGCAATACTGCAGTGCAGCTCATAGAGGCTGCATTGGGAGGGAGAGGTGTATACTAATTTATTGATTAATTAAATAATATTAATATAATAATATTATATTAATATTAATTATATTATAATATAATATTATTAATTATATAATATTAATTATTAATAATATTAATTCTAATAATATTAGTATAATTAAAATCAATAAAAGATTATCACAAAATATTTTCTTAATCAATTGGCCAATAGCATAACTAAACCACTCGTGCTTCATGCGAAGATGTATCTTTTAGAAATTTAATTAAATAAGTCATTTATAAAAAATTCAATAATTTATCAATTAATCAATAAATCATTAATCGATTAAATGATTAATCAATAAATCAAAAATATCCTTGATAGCCACATCACTTGGTCACTGTCATGTCAAAATATTATCTTCCCAGCTCAAAAGGTGCCTGAGATATTGGCCAAATGAGAAAGAAAATAAATAAATGATTAATAATGAAAAAAAAAAAAAATTATGGGAAAATTATTAAATTATTAATAAATTGGCTAATACAATAACTAAACCACCACCGTTTCATCCGAATCTGTAACTTTTGAAAAAGTAATTTTTATTAATCGAATAATTAAATAATTAATTGATTAATCAATAAATCAAAAATCCCCTTTATAGCCAAATCACTTGGTGATTGTCATGTGCAATTATCAGCTTCCTACCTCAAAAGGTGCCTGAGATATTGCCCAGATTAGAAAGGAAATAAATAAGTACTTAATTAATCGATAATAATTAAGTAATTAATCAAAAAACAAAATAATACAGTTTTTGCCAAAGCACATGCTCACTATTGTGGCAAAATTTCAGCTCCTAGCTCGAAGAATTGCTGAGATATCACCTGGACAAACAAGAAAGAAAAAATAAAGAAAACAAACGAAGAAAGAAAGAAACCGGAGTGAAACTGAGTACATACTCCCTTTCAGCGAGCGTCATTGCCAGGCCCCCTTTGTTGCCCGGCCATGACGTCATGCAGCGCCTGGAGATGGAATAGGAAAGGAGTGGTGTACAACAAACCAACCGACAACTAACACCTAGAAAGAGGTGAGGGAGATGGGGAGGAAATCACAATAACCTGAAAAAAGCAGTGCTTGGAAATGGGGTCATTTAGGCTTATAAGAGATAACAAGTATGGATGGGAGATGACCTGAGGTAGTGGTGAACAGCTGTCTTGAAGCCCTGGGAGAGAAGAATGGGACTGAATAGTATTACAAGTCATAAATCATAAAAGAGGGGGTTTAACCCATTCATAGGTTCTTCGCAACTCAGTCCAAAGAAGAGCCACAAAAATAATACAAGGTTGCAGGGACATCACATACAGTGGAGTAACATCTCGGTTGGAGTCTAGATGAGAGATCTCACCGAATCCAAATGTACGAGATCCTAGACAAAATGTTGATGATTATGAAACAAACAAGTTATTCAACTTTATTCAAAACCCCACAACACGACACAACCTCAAACTCCATACGATGAGATACACGACAAGTAAACGGCAACAGTGGTTCAGCCAAAGAATAATGAACGCGTGGTATATTCTTACAGCAGATGTCATCCATGAAGACTCAACAAACTCAATCAAAACTAGAACGCCACTCAGTAGAGCACATACTCCCGCCGTCGGTCCAGTTGGAACAAGCATTCTGAGTATTGCGCTGCAATACATGTCCCCTACCAAAGTTCAAAGTGCCATAACTTTGTCAAAAATGATCGAATATGTAAATTTATGCACGGTTGATGCTGGTTTTCAAACTTGATCTGAGGTATGCTGAGACACATGTGTGTCATGCCTCGCCTCGTTGATAAGCCCGCAAAGTCGCTCCGTGGAGCGGCCTGCACGTATTGCACTGTGTGAATTATATAATTACCAACTCATGGTCTGAGGTACTAGCGATTCAAGAGATATCCATTTTTTAAATATTTTCGTTTAATTAACGGTGTGTACCATCCCTATATAACCATACATAACCTGGATTAAGTAGTAGTAGGAGTAATAATAAGTAGGAGTAATATAACCAAATAAGTCCCCTCCGGTGACCTATTTTCCCGGTGTGTACCCCGATTTAGAATAGGTGCACTGTATCCCTGCACATCGTAAGAGGTGACTAAAGGGTTGGCGTCAGGAAGGGCATCCGGCCATAAAAACATTGCCTCAAAAATGAAAGCATGATTATTGTCATGGGGCCCACAAAGCTAACCCCCAC
Organism: Myxine glutinosa; assembly: GCF_964187855.1. Lineage (NCBI taxonomy): Eukaryota > Metazoa > Chordata > Myxini > Myxiniformes > Myxinidae > Myxine > Myxine glutinosa. The sequence continues at coordinate 72,708,436 of NC_136273.1, forward strand.
TCCAGTGGGGAAAATGGCCTTAAAACGATCATTCATTCATTCATTCAATTAACGATATCTGCCAAACCACGTGACCTATCGCAAATTCCAAAAGGACATTTTAGTAGACTGACATGCTGAACAGATCTGTGAAGTTTCCGCTCGATTGGATAAAAATGAGGGAGGAGCTAGGTTTTAAAGGTTAATGCTTAAAAACGTCATAACTCTGAAATCATGTGACGCAAGACGTCATGCCCGCTGACTTTTTTGTTCGTCATGGGTATGCGATTCTGCCTGCAAAGTTTGGCCTCGATCTGTTCAGCCGTTGCAGAGAAAAAGGGGTTTTCGTGTTTTCACGAAAAACAATATGGCGACCGAACCACGTGACCTGTGGCGTCATAATTACCATTAAAATATTCTACAAACCGAGTCCCCCCTACGATGAAAATGTGATCTCAATCGGTCCTATTATTGCAGAGAAAATCTTTTTTTAAAGGAAATTTAAACTTAAAATGGCACTGAGTTAAGGATCATCAGAATTATCAGAATTCCCAAAGTTCAAAGTGCCATAACTTTGTCAAAAATGATCGAAACGTCGTGAAGTTCGAACTTAATCTGTAACTTATCATGAGGAAACCATATTCCAAGTTTGAAATCATTAGCATTAAGCGTTTAGAAAAAAAGTCCGGAAAGCTGTTCTTTGCGTGACGGACTGACAGACTGACGGACAGACAGACGGAGGGCGGCATGCAAACCTATAGTCCCCTCCGGTGTACTTACTTTTTCCACACGCGAAATTTGCATTTATGTTTATTTAAATTATACAATGGACTACAAAATGTGAATGTTTCATGATATTTGTTATATTATCACCTTTATCTATCAATAGTGTTGAAATGAAGATCAAATAGCTGTATGTTGAAATATGTTGAAAAAGTCAAAACTTTACATGGGGTGTACTTACTTTTTCACGTGACTGTATGTCAAAAAAATATTTAGTTACTGATCTTTTAATATAAAACCAAATGTGCTATAATGGAAGATACTGAAACATGTTGTAATTTTCCCCTCTAAACCTCATTCATCCCTCAATTAAGTTCTGACACAACCCACGTGCCCTGTTTCATCATCTCATCATGTCAATCATCTTCATTTTTCTTGGCTTCAGCCTGTTTCAATGCACATTCCTTGCTACACCCTCCATTTGTTCCTCTCTGTTACCCGATTAGACATTCTTCATTTCATATACGGTGTCCTGAATTTCCTTGAACCATTTCCAACAGCAATGATAATCTAGAAAGCATCTCAGAATGCAAAGCCGGTCCGCGTCCGCTTTGCCCTCAAACTAAACTTGACGAAAATGACAGTTCAAAAAACATTGTATGTTGTATTCGTTTGTGTTCTCCAAATTCTCATAACTAGCAAGTTGCCCATGCTCGCACGGGATTCTAGACGGGGCAGGGATGAAGGCGGCAAAAATGCAAATGGCATCTTCTGTCATCGAGCCGGGAAGCTGGGAGCAACAATTCACATTTATTGCTACATCTGATGCAACGTAAATGCTCTAATGGAGACGAGGTGCTCCA
>NC_136273.1:72715000-72725000 GCF_964187855.1 Myxine glutinosa
AATAAATGGTAGTGTGAATATCTGGAGTATTGGAATGGATGGTCGTGGAGTGAGTATGGTGGAAAACTGTGGAGTGGAGTGGATGGTGCGAAGGTGTGAATGGGGGAAGGATGGACCCCCATCACGGATACCCGGGGCGGGTAGTGTAAGTGTTAGGTAAGAGGGTATAGGTAAATTGTGGTTGGATATTGGCATCTGTGGTGCGAGTGGAAGAATGGTATTTGGATGGGTGCATTAGTGTTGTGGAAATGGCTGGGCGTGTAGCCTGTTAGTGTGTGTAGTTGGTTTGAGCACTCCACCACTGTGAGGATGTCGGCCAGGTGAGGCCGCAGGTGGGCTCTGGGAGCCGGTAGTAGTTGTTGTGGATGGGGCCCGAGGATCCGGAGGACGGACCCGGGTAGCCCAGTGCCAGAGGGCACCGAGTGGGGTGACAGAGCCAGGAGGGGCCTTCCCCAGTTAGTTAGGTTAGGGTGAGGAGCTAGGTAAGCTCGGGTGGCAACTACAGTGGTGGAGGTGTGCAGGTGGGTAGACCTGCTGGGAGAGCTACACGTCACAGCCCAGAAATTGTGCAAGGGCACCGGGAGATGAATCGGGGGAGTGAGACCACAAATTGAGAAGCACCACAGTTTGGTCAATGGGAATTGGTTTTTAGAACCCATAGTGTAAGTTGGCCAATGGATTGGCAGGGAGAGACCCCGGGTAGTGTAAAGTGTATTAAAGTCATTTAGAGAATAGATAGGATGAAGGATCTCCTCGCACCATCTGCATCCACTCACCTGAGGTGACAGGTACTCCACACCATGCCATGTTTTGATTATTTTTATGATGCAAATGTTTGGATTGTGAGACGCATCATGACGTGGGTGTGACATTGTGCTTTGTTGTTCCATCTCTTCCTCCTTATGAGGATTGATGACGAATTGGGTGATGGCAAATTTTGGATAGTGGGGGAGTGAAGATGAATTTGGTATAGGAGAAATATGGGGAAGACGTGACAGTAGTGACGAATTTGTAAATGGGTAGATTTTGTAAATATGGGGTAAGGGAAAGGGTAGTGTAGGTGACAGGGGGGTGACGTACGGTAGGGACGAGCTTTCTCACTTCGCCCTCCGTACGCATTTCGCCTTGCATTGCCTTATTGATGTGTACCCTTGTGACCTTACCCCTCGCTCATTTGTCTCTTTTGTCTCCCACATGACCTGTGCGCCATTGGGCGCCGAGGGGAGCGTGCGTGAGTCGGCCATTGTGCGCCCGGCCCTCTCAGAACCAGCTGTCTGCATCGATGCACCACATTATGGACCACATGTCTGTGGCCGAGCACCACTTATGGACCCCATGGGTTGGGGCATGGCCCCTCTGCTGGAACCGGCCATGAGGGCCCGAAATCTTGCTGGCGGACCTTGGCCACAGGGCACCGATGCCCCACAGGTGAACCACACGTAGTCGGCCCTGTGGGCCATAAATAAAGAAAATAAAATGGACACGTTGGGCACACTTTATTGCAAATAGGCCGCCAGTAAGAAAATGAGAGAGAATGACAACAACTGGAAGACATAATAATAGCCAGCAGAGGGAGCCGAAGAGCAAGAGATCACCTGCAGGGTTAGGGGTTGTTTGGTTATTTTTTATTGTTGAATATTGATGAACAGTGATGACTGCACCGATTGGTGCTTGGGGGTGTATTGGTGCGTTTTTGGGTGCTTTAATGGTTCATTGATACAGAGCAGACTGTCTCCCCCCCAGAAAGAACAATTACAGGTCCTGGGTTCGTTTTGTAAATAAAGATAGCGTCATTGTAAATAATGCTCCCCACCGTCAGTGTATAGTTTGAAGACCATTCCGCAATTCGGTTAACTGTGGGCGTAAGTCTGTTAGGCAGGGTGCAATGGAGCAGCGGGACACATTTATTTATGTTTTAAAACTGTCGCACTCAGGGTCAGGTTAAAAGTAGAGAGAACTACACCTACGTGTCACACTAAATAAAAGTTGAAGGCCCAGTACGTGCCTAAGAGGAGGAGGGTGCAGTGTTGCGGATATGAGGACTGTATTTTTTTGATTGTGTGCTTTATTATTATTATTATTGTTATTCTGCACCTCCTGCCTCCGGAGCTGTGTAAAGGTCAAAGGGCATCCCATAATTAGTCCATAAAGCATCCACACCACAGCCAATCATAGAATACCCATGTTCAATAGTTATATCTTATTCTGTGTTTTAGGGTAAGGTTGTGTCTCCCATTAATTGAAATACTCCATTGCACCAGTGAAAGAAATAGATTCCCTTCATTCCCATTCCCAAAACCTCCATTCCCCCTTTTCGTCGATTAGAAATTACCTCCCCTCCAATAACCGCCATTGACCACGAGGCAGGGTCGGAGAAGAAAGGTGTGTCTCCACCTCGTCATAGAGGGGAGGAGTGAGCCAGCCCCACTCGACCAATCATGAGCCAGGGGTTTGGCTATGGAGGGCGGAGGAAGAGCTATCGGGGAGGTTCGCAAAGGTTGAGGGGCGGGGCCTATATAACCCGCAGCACGACGCTCCCCAAAGAGACGAGCTTTGAAGAAGAAAGAGATGAGTACTGAGCATTGAGATGAGAAGAGGCTGCGCTTTTAAAGAGAGGCGCTGAGAGGAGGGAAAGGAGGGAATGAGCAGGCGTGACCGCAGCTAAAATCCGCAGCGCGACGCTCCCAAAAGAGAAGCTGAGACAAGCTTTGGCAGGAGATGCGCTTTGAGTAGAGTCGAGGAGGGAGGAGATCAGAAGAAAGGAAGGCCTTGAGTTGGACTAAGCAAGAGAGGAAGTTATTGGACTGGGTGGGACTAAGAAAGAGAGAGAAAGAGTCCTGAAGCTTGTGAGGGAAGGAGAGAGAACCCGTCACACGAACCCCCCACCAGCCGCGTTGGCTCCACCAAGCGTTCACCTCCACCAAGGCTCCACCAAGCTCCGCGTTGGCTCCACCAAGCGTTCACCTCCACCAAGCTCCGCGTTGGCTCCACCAAGCGTTCACCTCCACTAAGGCTCCACCAAGCTCCGCGTTGGCTCCACCAAGCGTTCACCTCCACTAAGGCTCCACCAAGCGTTCAGCTCCACCAACGCTCCACCAAGCTCCGCGTTGGCTCCACCAAGCATTTACCTCCAGCGATCCACCTCCTGCGATTCCTGTCAGCATTCCCCGCGTGAGTCTGTCTTTTGTTTGTTCTGTCCCTGGGTTAATTAAGACTGTAGGTAAGCTAGCGTTGCACTGTGTATCTAATCTCGTCTGTAAATAAACGTGACTGCTTTCTTTTTGCTTGTGTGTATAATAAATCCAATTACTCTTCTGTACGTCTTCTCGTCTTATTCCTTTTCCTCTTTGCATTCGGTCGTTTTAGAGTTTTCCAGATTGGGCAGCTGCGGTGCGATACGGCCAAAGTTTGGGGTGAATCGGGTGAGTTGGGAAGAATCGGGGGAACTGTTAGGTCGCGGTAATACACCACCGCTCGGTCAAAATAACATCTTGTCCGCGACCCGTAACAATATATATATATATATATATATATATATATATTGTTGCGGATATGGGATTTGCATCCATCCATATCCACTTGTAAATATTCCCCTATTTCCTCAATACTTCCCAACTATCCCCAATCCCCCATTCCCTAGTCCCATTTTCTGTAAACAACACTCTGTAGACCCGACCTCCCCCTATTTCCCCCATTAAATGTCGTGCCCAGGTTCACCGCATCTCATGTAAGACAACTATAGGATATCTTGCTAGTTATTCTTAGTCTATGTCAGTTAAGGACTCGTTTCCATTAATTCTGACCCTTCGTTGCACCAGAATGTGATTGTATGGCACTGTTAGGAAGTTTAGGACCTCCCAATACCTCCCCGCAGCTCTTCCTCACGGTTCAGCAACAACAACAACAACAACAACAGCAACGGCAGCGGCGGGCGCTGGAAGTGCGCGTCCTCACTCCGGCTTGGTTGGTAGGGGGTGTTGGGAGGGCACCAGGCTTTCCCAATGAGCCGCCATCGAACATGTGCTCGACGGGGTTACCAAATAGGGGCTCCCTGTCAGCTCCTCGTCAAGGGCGGAGCCCGGTAACCCCCGCACCCAATGGAAGCGGCGGACCGGCCCCAGTGGGGCGGAGCCAACCAGCCGAGGGCGTGTCACTCCCCGCTGAGCATGCGCAGGAAGAGGGAGGTGACGTCAGATGCGCGCTGAGCTGGGAGCCAGCAAGACCACCTCCGAGCGCTGTGAGGCCTCCCCGCATCTTCTGGACTGGACCGTGCTTTGTCCTGTCCCCGAGCCAAGGTGCACCTTGTGCCATCGAACTACCTGTCCCTCCCTGCCATCAATCCTGTGTAAGTCAGCCTTGTTCCGTTTGTCTGTGGTCTGTCCGGGAATAGATAAGATTGTATTTAAGTGCCCATCTCTTCTGTGTCTTTTACCTCACTCTGCCGTGTAATCTACCCCCTTTTCTCCACCACTGTAATTATACCCTCCTCCGGAGGTCTTGAGAACTGTACCCCTTGCGTCGTTTCCTCTTTCCCAGTCGTCGTGTCCTTTCCATCATTGATTTGGCATAGCGCGATTTGGTCAACGTCTGGGTGAATCGGGTGAGTTGGGGAAGAATCGGGGGAACTGTTAGGTCGCGGCAATACCACCGCTCGGTAAATAACATCTAAACCGCGTCCGTAACAATATATATATATATATATATATATATATATATATATATATATATATATATATATATATATATATATATATATATATATATATATATATATATATACAGTCACGTGAAAGAGGAAGTACACCCCATGTAAAGTTTTGACTTTTTCAACATATTTCAACATACAGCTATTTAATCTTCATTTCAACAATATTGATAGATAAAGGTGATATAATATAACAAATATCATGAAACATTTACATTTTGTAGTCCATTGTATAATTTAAATAAACATAAATGCAAATTTCGCATGTGGAAAAGTAAGTACACCCTACATTTATCACTACTTCAAATACCTAAAATTAGAATCAGGTGCACCAGCTCAGGTGCAAATGATTAGAACATCGTTAGAGAGGATCTTGGAGGAACCTGTCTTATTTGAACCTCAGACATTTAGTTTGGTTTGCTCTTTGTTGTTGAAGTGTGCGGCGTCACCATGCCTAGATCAAAAGAGCTCTCTGAGGCCTTCAGAAAGAAGTTTATAGATGCCTACGAGTCTGGGAAGGGATTTAAAAATATCTCCAAACAATTTGAAATCAATCATTCGACTGTCCGGAAGATCATCTACAAGTGGAGAAGATTCCAAACAACTGCCAACTTGTTCAGGCCAGGCTGCCCCAGCAAGTTCAGCCCGAGAGCAGACCGCAAGATGCTGAAAGAAGTCTCTAAGAACCCCAGAATGTCATCACGGGACCTACAGGTAGCTCTTGCCACTGTTGATGTCAAAGTGCACGAGCCTACAATTAGAAAGAGGCTGCACAAATTTGATCTACATGGGAGGTGTGCCAGGAGGAAACCTTTGCTGTCCACAAAGAACATCAGGGCAAGACTAAAGTTTGCCAATGAACACCTAGGCAAAGACCAGCACTTCTGGAACAATGTGCTCTCGACAGATGAGTTAAAGGTAGAGCTATTTGGCCACAGCACCAGAAGATATGTTTGGCGAAAACCAAAGACAGCATTTCACCACAAGAACCTGATACCAACTGTAAAGCATGGTGGTGGAAATATTATGGTTTGGGGGCAGCTTCGCTGCATCAGGGCCTGGCAGCTCACCATCATAGAATCCACTATGAATTCTTCATTGTACCAGAGGGTACTTGAGGATAATGTGAGGCCATCTGTCAGAGAGGTGAAGATCAACCGAAGGTGGACCTTGCAACATGACAATGACCCTAAATATATCAGTAAATCCACCAAGGAATGGCTGAAAAGAAAGAAATGGAGGGTTCTGAAATGGCCAAGTCAAAGCCCGGATCTAAATCCCATCGAGATGTTATGGGGGGATTTGAAACGAGTTGTGCATGCAAGAAACCCCTCAAACATCGCACAGCTGAAAGAATTCTGCATGGAGGAGTGGGCAAAAATTCCTCCCAGTCGATGTCAGAGACTGGTAGACAGTTATAAGAAACCCCTACTTGAGGTTGTTTCTGCCAAAGGGGGCAATACCACCTATTAGAGCCAAGGGTGTACTTACTTTTTCCACATGCGAAATTTGCATTTATGTTAATTTAAATTATACAATGGACTACAAAATGTAAATGTTTCATGATATTTGTTATATTATTTCACCTTTATCTATCAATATTGTTGAAATGAAGATCAAATAACTGTACGTTGAAATATGTTGAAAAAGTCAAAACTTTACATGGGGTGTACTTACTTTTTCACGTGACTGTATATATATATGTATATATATATATATATATATATATATATATATATATATATATATATATATATATATATATATATATAATATATATATATATATATATATATATATATATATATATATATATATAAATATATATATATGGGCAGTGTCTGTGTTGTCACTGAACTACTCCCTGAAACTTTTGTTTCCGTGGTTGTGAAGTGTTTTTAATAATGTGGTGGTGGTTTTGAATCATGTGGTGGTGAGGTATTTTGAATGATGTGGTGGTGAGGTGTTTTTAAATCACGTGGTGGTGAGGTATTTTTAAATCACGTGATGGTGAGGTGTTTTTAATTATGTAGTGGTGAGGTGTTTTTAATTATGTAGTGGTGAGGTGTTTTTAATTATGTAGTGGTGAGGTGTTTTTAATTATGTAGTGGTGAGGTGTTTTTAATTATGTAGTGGTGAGGTGTTTTTAATTATGTAGTGGTAAGGTGTTTTTAATTATGTAGTGGTGAGGTGTTTTTAATTATGTAGTGGTGAGGTGTTTTGAATTACGTGGTGGTGAGGTGTTTTGAATTACGTGGTGGTGAGGTGTTTTGAATTATGTGGTGGTGAGGTGTTTTGAATTATGTGGTGGTGAGGTGTTTTGAATTATGTGGTGGTGAGGTGTTTTGAATTACGTGGTGATGGTGTTTTGAATTACGTGGTAATGAGATGCTTTAAATTATGTGGTAGTGAGGTGTTTTGAATTACGAGGTAGTGAGGTGTTTAGAATTACGTGGTAGTGAGGTTGTTTTGAATTACGTGGTAAATAGATGCTTTAAATTATGTGGTAGTGAGGTGTTTTGAATTACGAGGTAATGAGATGCTTTAAATTATGTGGTAGTGAGGTGTTTTGAATTACGAGGTAATGAGATGCTTTAAATTATGTGGTAGTGAGGTGTAATCGTCCCAAACTTCCAGTCTGCACCTATCCCTCCCGTATGAATGTGCTGAGGGGTTCTTTTTTGAAAAAAAAATAGAAAAATGTTTTTTCAACTTAATTCTTCAACCTAAATTGCTTATAAAAATGTAATATCACAAACACTACAAATAAATTTGTGCAAAATAATTGTTTGTAATATGATTGGTGTAAATCATGACAACACAGCAACTCAGGTACAGTCATTGTCCTCATCTAAAACAAGCCCGTCCCTATGTAATGACGCGTGGTGAGGCGAGCGTAGCGACCCGAGCCAAGCTAGTATATACACTACTCACAATAAGTTAGGGATATTGGCAGGTTCTTCGGTATGGTTGATTTTGTGTATCAATTATGTTGAAAAAAGTTATATTTAAAAAAATAACCACCTTTAGAGGCCATTTTTCCCCGCAAAGCGGGGGTTGGCCTTTTTCGGGAACCGTGGTTGTTGTTGTTTTTTGGTCCCCTTTTTGAAGCAATGTTTTACGGCCGGATGCCCTTCCTGACGCCAACCCTTTTTGCCGCCTTTAACGACAAACAGGGAATTACCAGTGAACTGGTATTCAATTAGCCGACCTCGGAAGGTATGACAGGCTGAGTCAACCCCCCTGGCGTTAATTCAGCGATCGACCGGGATTCGAACCCAGGATCCTAGGATCCTAAGCCGGCACCCTAGCCGCTAGCCCAACACCAGGGTTATGTTGAAAAAAAAAAAGTTGTTGCTCCTAATTCTATGGTTATTAATGAGTGTGAAAAAAGACAGCATTCTTGATTTCAATACCATAACCCTAACCCCTATAAAAAAAATAAACTCACTCCCACATTATATCCCTAACTTATTGTGAGTAGTGTATATATATATATATATATATATATATATATATATATATATATATATATATATATATATATATATATATACACACACACACAGTATATCCACCCTTGTGATGTACTTGTGCCTGCTCTGCTGTTCTCCTCTCCACTCCTCTCATCTCACCCCCCACCCCCTCGCCAGTGAAAGCAAGTTGATAATCTGATCCTCCTGTATTGAAAGTTCCTTGCATTCTCCTCATATAAAGATAGAGAGTGAGATCAAACCTTCTGAGTGATGTGAGAGTGTGAGCAGATTCACACAAGATCCACCAGCTCCAGAGCCAAAGATTGTAACTCGGTGCGGATCACCACCAAAGTGAGGGATGTTCTCATTTATCCAGCGCAAAGCTTGAATCTGATCTAACAGTCCATAGTTGCCCTTTGCCGCCTGGTCACTGGTACTGAGAAAACCTTCATTGGATACAGGGACAGGGAAAGAAGACGCAAGACACATATTCATCAAGATTAATGCAAAAAACCCAAAAAACAAAGATGTACAAAGGATTTTGAAAGGAAAAAGGAAAGGAAGAATGTTTTTCCATCACACACAAAGCATAATGGCCACAATGAGTATAAATTAGAATTTCCAAGCAGATGTGACATCTTCAAGATTGTATTTCACATCATCACACACACACAACCGCATTTACTTAACTGATGTACATTCAACAGCACGAAATAATTCATATCTTAGATGTGATCCTTCACTGATATACATGAGGGAGGGAATATGGAGGAACGTGATCAAAATGTGAGAAGAAAAATAACAAAAATTGATCAAATTCATTGGAAACCGAGGCTATCAAGAGCGTGTACTCCATTAGCCCCGACAGAACCCACCCAGACAATAAAGGAGAGAAATACCAACTATTATCTTACGAGGAGCATATTTCAACAACCGATAAAATTTTCAATTGATGAAATCAACTAGCCTGATGAAACTTTGAACTAGGATATGTGAGTCTTGCACAATTACCACCAAATTGATGTGAGTCAATTCTAAGGCAGTTTTGTGCAATGTAGATGCTTAAGGGCCGGGTCAATAATAACTAAAAAGAGGAATTATTTGGGGTGTATGGAATAAATGGGGAGGTGTGGATAGAATAGGAGAGATGGAGAGGCAGAAGACTTGAGAGATGAAGGCCTACAGGATTAAAATCAAAGAGAGAAGGAATAGGAGAATAGAAAGTGAAAGGAAGGAGACAACCAATGACAATTATGCATTCGGATAAATCACAAACTGTGGAATGATGAAAAAAAAATATGTAAATACAAAAAGGAAATGTTTCCCCTGATTTTCTCTTTATGATGAAGATTAGTTTATTGGATTAATATTGTGGATTTTGCAAACGAAAATAAATCCAAGGCAAAGTCATTACAATTGCTAAAGCAATCATGAAAGGAGGCTTTATAAACCCTAAAATGCAGATGGTAGTCGAGAGGTTCAATCAACGAAAATATCAGGCTAAGACAGCTGCAATGTACCATGAGACATCGATGAAATTACAAATATTTAATCAAATAATATAACACTTATGAACAAATAGCATATACAGTATATACATAATAATAATTCCAGTGGAGATCAGGCACAGTTTGAGATATATGTGTATTGTATATATATATATATATATATATATATATATATATATATATATATATATATATATACAGCAATACCCCGTTTTACGCCATTTCGACTTACGTCAAATCCGACTTTACGCCACTCTTCTAGAGTAAATTTCAGTTCAGCGAACGTCATTATGTGCGACTTTACGTCACTC